>NC_052635.1:39943876-40246906 GCF_016161935.1 Mauremys reevesii | reverse complement strand
AAAAAATCCTACTTTTCAGGACAAGTTTCAATCTGATCCATTGTCCACAGATGAAAATCAAAGAATAGAATGAAGAACATATGTTAGTACTGTGAATGAGTGGCTCCACCCAGTCATGGGTTTTAAAAAATATAATTACATAAAGTAACTTCCTTTATGCTGATCCCACTTGTTATATTCCAGAGAAGTGCCTCCGTGCCAGCCATGTACCACCTTCTCACACAATAATTTAAGGGTAAGATTTGTATGTAAATGCTGTTGCTTGAAAAGGCCTGCTATTGAAAAAGGTCTCACCTTGGCTTCCATATTTTTTTTTAACCAGTACAAATGTCTCATATCTAGTATAATAATGACTGGGCACAAAATTACACCAACAAAAATAAAGATTTGTTTTAAATAAATTGAGCCAAATTCTTTAGATTTCTAGAGGCACAAAAAGGTCAGTTGTGTTGATGGACTTTCTGTCATTGGAAGTTTATTTATGAGGGTGAAACTAATTAAAGTACGTTGGAAAACTCAAGAGAGCTCCAGATCTTAAGCTTTTGTGGTCTACAGGGACTAAAGGAAATGCAGGGCTTCACTTTTTAAGTGTCATGCAATCTTAGCCAAGCAGTTCCCCTGACTGTAAACTGTGGTCATGTGGCTGGAATCCCATGCAGTGTTGTGGAACTGTATGTGTCAGTGTCTGGTGAGATTAGACACGTGGTGAAACATGGAAAAAATCAGGTTTGTGTTTAAAGAAAACTTTTTCCTATTTCAGTCTCTAGTACAAGCCCAAGAGACCTTTCCTTTAGCACCACTGCAATCTATGGAGCATGGCATGAGTGTCTCAAGTATCATTTGTATTGGGCTACAATAATGATAGTACACACTGGAATGGGAAAACTCTGCAATTGGTTGGATATCCACCAAGTTCTTCCAGGGGGTAAGGAGCAACAATGCTCATGAGAAGTTGAACTTGTTCCATGAACTTTTGAGTGTTATAGATACTCCATCCAGTTTGGAATGAGCCATACCAAGCTGCTTCTACTTATTCCTCGTTCGTAATGAATCTATCTTCTCCAGTTTTGCTATCTAAAATAAAGTTGGAATGACATTTTCCAGTGAGAATACATTGTGTGCTGCTTTGTCTGGCTCTTTCATTTCAGCTTTGTTAGATCTTTTGTTTCTTTGATGCTCAGAATATTGCACCATTTCTCTCTAAAACCTACATTAGAAGAGCATTAATTAAAGGCAGACACAGTGCAATGGAGACACTGTTAAAATTATGCTTGAAGGTACAATGTAATTAATTTTGTACAAGCGAAACATAAAAGCGAGAGAATGAAACCAGAGGAAATAGCAAGCATATCTTCACAAAATGATAATGAGAAATACAATTGCAGATTAGACAAAATATGAAAGGACATATGGAATAATTAGACTTCAAGAAAAAAAATCAAAACAAAGGCTAACCTGCTAAGTGTTCATAAAAATTAAATGAAGAATACATAACTAATGTTCAAGGTTTTTTTTTTTCCTTCTGTGGAGTGTGAGATTTGTATTAAGTACCTGTCGGTTACATGAGGAAGGAAATTATGATGTAAATTTAGACAGTAGTGCAGAGAATTAAGAGCACAGCTCTATTTAAGTAGCAGTCCCCTTTGTCATAGGCTCCAAGAGCAGAGAATGGACTGTGATGAGTTATGCATTCCAAGTTTAAGGTGGGATCACATAAGAGCATTCAGGTTAATTATCTCCATGCAAAGCCCATAACAATGGGGGAGGGGAAATGCATTAGAAAAAAATGATAATTTTAAATGTAATTTAATTTTCTAATCTGTTTGGAACCACGTGTTTCAATATCAGTTGGTGGCATCCGGGAGAAATGCAATTGAAAAGAATTATCTTGCAGTTAGAGCTTCAAGCCTGAGTTCTAGTTACATTCCTGTCCGTCATTTCATCTGTGACTTGGACAACCACTCTGCCTGCATTTTCTCATCTTACTTACCATGCAAGGTCCCAGAGTCAACAAGGTACTTAAGCATCTGCATAACGTTAAGGATCTGATTAACTCAGTGACTTCACTGGTAATACTCTTCAACTCAGTAGTACATAATACAATGTTTTTACCTTTTTTCCTTAATAAAATAATAATAAACTTAGAAAATACATAAAGACTACACTAAAAGAATGTTATTTAGGTTGCAAAGTCAAGCACTCAAAAGTTAAGAAATACCAGGTTTATAGTTGCCCATGCAACCTTCATTCTGCCTCCTTGTGTGTATGCATTATGATCTAGTCTCTAATAACATTATCATTATCACATACTATTTTTCCACAGGATCCCTGCTTCATTCAGTACACAGGATGGACACACAAGGGGATAGAGTTAAGGCTGCACGGGCAACCTAAGATCTGGAATTTCCTAACTGTTAAGCATTTATTTTGTAACTTAAACAGCTTTCTTTTAATAAAGGTTGTGTATGCAACATAAAATTAAATTGGCACAGACAAGTCAGCATTGGAAGGCTAACTGAAAGAAGAATAGTTAAAATTCTTCTTCAGTGAGCTTTATTTTATTCATGTGGGCAAATCAGTTTGAGGTCCTTGGATGAATTCATGTATCACACTGCACTATTATTGGAGCTTATCAAAAAACATTGAAATTTAAACAGATTTGGCCCAAAAAATACTAAAATGATCATAAAACTTTGCTACTGTTTTGTATCAGTTTACAGAATGGTCAATTTTGTTGGAAATATAAAATTTTAACTCAACATTTTCTCAAAAAAATCTGAATAGTTGTTTGTCTGTTTTAAAAAGCAAATGCGCCAATCATTTCAACTGGCATTTAAAGAAGATAGAGGGCACAGGAGACAAACTTTTGATTGGTGGAGTATATAACCAACATGGTCACTTTACCAATATCAGACTTGAACATCACTCCCTGGCCTGAAATTTCAGCTTCTTTAAATCCTGGTTTGCATATTTAAATGTGTTCTATGTTGCACCATTTCATCAAGCAGAAGGAGTTCGGAAGTGATCGGTTTAGAGAGGGAGATCTGTGTGCTGTATGTCATTTTGTTGGCACCATATTACTTGTTTGCATTCCAAAGTGTTTTTCTTTACTGGAGCCAAAAGTTTCCAAAGGTCTGTGTTTGCAGTCATCAGCTTTTAAAATTAGCATAAAACAACATAAAATAGAATGAGAGATTATCATATGTCTCTAAACTTCTCTGTTGCATGTGATAAATTCCTTTACATAGTTAGGATTGTGAATATGATGGATTGTCTGAAGAGCTTTCATTCTTATTTTATAGAAACTGTTCATATTTTAGAGTAGAAATTAAAGCTGGGTGAATTTTTGGCTGTTCCCCCCCCCCATGCAAATTATGGTCAACCAACATTTGTAAATTTATGTTTATTTTGGCTAATTGCTTTAGTTGGGGGAAAAAGAAAAAATAGTTCAGAAATGTCAATATGGTTCATTTTGTCATTGCCAGAATGAAACATTTCGCTTTCTCAGGCTCACAGGGATGTTCACAAGGATATTTATTTGCCATTGAAAAAACTGAGGGGAGGGTGTTCCTTCCTTACACTCCATAGTGATTAAGGCATTCACATGGGGTGGGGGAGACCCAGGTTTGAATCCACAGTCAGGAGCAGAGACTAAAACCTGGGTCTTTCCCCACTGGTGAGTGCCCTTACTACCAGGCTATTGGATATCTGGGGGATCTCTCTCATTCTGTTCTCTTGATGCTATTACACTTTGTGTACATAGTGAAATATTAATTGGAGCAGGAACTAGAACCCAGGTGTCTCTCTCTTCCCATTAACAACAAGGCTATAGCACCATTCTGTCTCTGGCCTATTGAATATTTAACTAAAGCTATGGGAGCAAACAGTACTGCCCGAGATTGATCTAGTTCCTTATTATGGCTGCTGAAGAATCATAGTATGGATGGGTAGGGTTTTTTTTAAGTATAACAATTCAGTGCTGGGGGAAATGCCCCCCCCCCCAAAAAAAAGAGAGTGAGAGAGACTGTATCGATTGACCATATGAAGACATTATGGATTGGGACTAAATATTTTCTTGTCAATATCATCACTTCCCAGAGAATGGTACCTATGTAAATGAAATACAATACTGTCCTGATGTTGAACTAGTACTGCTCCATTCACCCATTAGGTTATTACTGCCACAGCAGTTACTAATTAATGCTGAACTCATCCTATATTACAACAGCCTCTCATTAGCAAAATGTGATGCTCCTTCAGGATAAGGATACTTCATGCCGTCTTCCTTCTCCATGGGGGCCAGATATTCAAGCAAGTTACCCAGCCCACACAATTACTTAACCAACCCATACAACTAGTCCACACAATTACTGTGATTGTGCAGGCGTAGGTGTCACCAGCCATTTCTGTTCACAGCTACCTGATTTGCATGCACAGTCCAAGTAACTCTGTGCATAAATTATGAATACACTTGTGATACAAAATGTGAGAGCAGTTGTGTGTCTAATTTGTTTGAAAATCTGGCTCTTGAAGTCTGTTTTAAATAGCTTGGGATAATGTAGGTAAATTTAGGGCCAGCTTGTTTCTCGCCTCTTTGGAGGCACATAAAAAGGAACAAGGGTTCAAGGAGCTTCTGTCCTCTGCATGCACAAGGATCCAGATACACTTACAGTCCTTGGTTTTACCAGAGCACAAATACTAACAATGATGTAAGTAAGGCACTATATAAAAAATACAACGTCCCATAGATCTTTTATTTATTGGCAATCTCAAAATAGTTTTAAATAAATCCAAGTTCATTATTACTTATAGTGGTGGTGGTATTAGGAATTGTATAGCACTATCAGTCTGTTAAAATGCATTTAAATATAATAATTAAAGGTCAAGGTACTTTGTGCAGTAATACAAAAGACACTACCGATTTCTAAAACTGAGTGCCTTCTAAAAGAAACTGCGTTAAAATACAAGGACATAAGTCTTGTTTTAGTTGTATTGACCAATTACTACATTTCTCCTTGAAAAATCAAACCATAGAACTTCAAAGTCCACACAATTACTTGCCTGCTCGTGGGGAGTATTTTTTCCTTTCTTTACTGTGCCATGGCTGGTGCCATTAACTCTTCCCTGAATGGTGAAAGAAATCATATACAAATATTTAAGACAGATTACTGGAGCCATACAAACCATAGTATGTGGTGAAAGGCTGAAGGTCCTTGATTGTAGATGGGAACTGTTCTATCATGGTTTATACAGTTGTGTGGTAAGAGAGGTGCTTTAAGACCCAAAAATGATCTTCAATTTGGTTGAGTAACACGCTCCTGAACTTCAGATGTGACTCATTTTGCTGAAAAAGGGTTTAGTGTTCTTTGAAAAATGTAGTTTAATATTTATTCTACTGCCCGTGACTTATTAAATTTTCTGCTACAGTGATTATCACCACCTATTGTTAAGGAGTTATAAATACCGGAGAAACTTATTACTGTCAGGGCTGATTATTAAGCCTACAAAAGTTGCCTACAACCTACCAGAGTAACACCAGCAACCAAAATAATATATGCTTTACAATTCTTTTTTAGGAACCTGCTACTGTCCTTGGGATGAAATACTGTAGGAAATTGATACTCTGATAATTTTAGTTTACAGGACTTGTCTCTGCCAATTAATCTTTGCAAATTTTAACTCATCTTCCTTGAATGCTCATGGAATTTTGATAGTGTTTAGCTCTATATCTGCACTGCCTGAAAAGGCTTCTTAATCTGTTCTAGTTTACACCGTCTCTGAAGAAAGCCACTGAATTGCAAAGCAGTTATGTTTTAATGCTGTACAGATAATATTTTGAAGGGTAAATATATTACTGCACTATTAGCAATGTGGTGATGCTTCTTCTTAATGGATGATGATACTAATTAGTCTAGTACAAAGGTTTTCAAATGGAACCTGAAATACTAGGAAACTTGGCTGTTCTGCACAGGCATAGCCAAGGGGGTGGGGTAACAGTGGCCCTGTCTCAACTCATTCCCCAAACTTAGGGTTACCAGATTGCAACTGTGAAAAAATGGGAGGGGGGTAGGGGGTAATAGGCGCCTATATAAGAAAAAGTCCCAAAAAGCGGGACTGTCCCTTTAAAAATGGGACATCCGGTCACTCTATCCAAACTTGGTGTCTGTTTCATAAATTTTCATTAGCGCAGTTGCAGGCCTCATGCAACCCCACTCCAACAGCAGTGCTGGTTGAAGAGAACATCTCTCCCAACTTGCCCTGGTGTTAGCCCTGTCTACAAGACTAAAAGGGATGCTTTGCTCCTCCCACTCACTCCTATCTTGTCATAGGGTGTGAAGGAGTGCTGGAACTAATCCCCAAACTAGATGTGTTAGGCAATGTCTGCACTAGTACAAACCTGCCTGAAACTGGGACTCAGCATTTATACTTGGATTAGCTTGGTGAGAGCTAACATGAGTATGTATCACATCCCAGTCCTCACGTAGCCTTAACTGTCTGATTTTTGGGGGGTGCAAAACCATACTTGCAAAAATAGATGGGAGATTGAAGTCTCTTTACAAAATCAGGCCTTGTGCTCCTAGTAGACAATGGCCCATACGAAAGGAGTGCCACACAGTGCACAAAGACCCCTGCACTCACATGTATGTTTGTGCAGTTTGGGAAATTGTGCTTGCAAATGCATGTGTATCTGTCTATGCATTTGGATGGCTAACTTAAAAGTACAATTACCACAACTGTATTCTCAGTCATAAAAATACCGTGTGTTGGTGTTGCCAAAAGGAACATTTTTCAGGATTTCATAAAGGGGGAGGGGCTTTGTTCTCATTCAGAATAAACCCAAACTTTCAATAACTGAAGTTTCTAACCAACCAGAAATCCTGAGTTTCAGCCAGCTGTAATCAGAAGTGCTGTGAATTAGTAGTTATATGGCCTCCATTGCTGCAGTATCTGAGGGATTCATAATCTTTTCCAATCCTGTGAGGTAGGGAAGCATTATCTCCATTTGACACAGCGGGAGGTGAAGCACAGGAAGACTAAGCACCATGCCCAAGAACATGCAGGCAATCTTTGGTGGAGCAGAAAAGTGAACCCTGGTCTCCTGAATTCCAGGCTAATGCCCTAACCTCTGGGCAGTCTTTCCTCTCTGAATTGTAACTATGCACAAATTATGTGTACTGTTTGTAACATTTGAGTTTGCAGGCATGAGAGATACAGAGATGTGTGCAAGTAATGAACCCACCTTCATTTTGCAAGCCTCACCTCTTGGGCAAGCCTATGGACTTTTGAGTAACCGTCGATCATCTGAACAATTTGCATCACATATTGTCCTCTTGGGCTGTATTCCTTCTAGCTTATGTAATGAGTTTTTTGCTCTCTAGTCCAGTTTACAGTTCTTTCACAAGCACTCAAAAATAGTGTTTTTTTAAATAAGCACAACAATGTTTGAGGTTTTTTTCATAACTTCTTCATGAGGAGTATCTTTTAGTGATTTCTTTACCTATTAAGGAAAATCCACTGTGCCTAATGACCAAGAGCATGCTAAAGAAATCTATATCAATAACACTATTTTCATCCAGACCCAGTTTCTGATGTGCTATGTCTGCTTGCTAATGTATCTGTGGTGTATTATGTAACACTCTTACCAATGACAGTTTCCTTTCATCTGCTTGAGCTAATATAAAATGTGAGCTGAACAAACAACAATATTATTGCTGCTGTTGAATAATGTACTTGCTGAAGCAGCTGCTAAAGGCAATGTCAACAGGGAAGGGATGTCGAGCACAGCCCTTGAAATTTACTGTAGTTCTGGTTTCAGTTATATTTCCCAGTTCATTCAAAGAAATAGGCTTCAAAGAATTCCAAGAGGTATAGGTCTTTAACCAAGATTGCAGCTTGTTTCAAATTAGGATTGCGGTTGTGGCCACCTGTCTTTACACTGCCAGCTACTATTAAACCATCAAAGCGGTATTTTAGTTACTTTGATGTAGGCTGGAATTGTATCTACAGCTGAATGATGATTAGATTAAATGTTACAAATGTACCCAACGGGAATAGAAGCTCCTCTCTACCTCCTGATCCACCACAATTTAATTTTAAATGTTTCTTTTATGTTTCTAATATTGCTGGTGCACTCCTGCTTTTTACATATATTTATGATGTGGTGTGTGCGTATTTTTTTATATTATATATATTTATATATATCTAAAATATAAAAAAATACGTACACGCCACATAATGGTAGGGAGTCAAGGATTTGAAATATCCTTTAAAGAAGTGCCATTAGAACATTATGTCTATATATGACAGTTTTTGGTGCATTAAAAATACCATAGATAGATCTGTGCATTAAATTATCTGTGATTCCTTGTTATGTGAAGAGCTGGGACTAAAATCAGAGAGATCTAGGAAAGGGATATTGGGAATTGGGATGCCCATTGTCCCTATTAAATTAAAGCCATTATTTTACTACATGTAGGAAAACTGCAGAAGCAAAAGGAAACATTCTTTTTTAGGTATATTATGTAGTCAAGACACAGTTGCCGTAAAGCAGGGGCTCTCAACCTTTCCAGACTACCGGACCCCTTTCAGGAGTCTGATTTGTCTTGCCCACCCGCAAGTTGCATCTCACTTAAGAACTCCTTGCTTACAAAATCTGACATCATAATACAAAAGTGTCCCCGCGCACTATTGCTGAAAAATTGCTTATTTTCTCTTTGTTTTCATAAAATTACAATATTTATATTCAAATTGATTTATTTTATACTTACAATTCAGTGTATAGTATATACAGCAGTATAAACAGGTCATTGTATGAAATTTGAGTTTGTACTGACTCACTGGTGCTTTTTATGTAGCCTGTTGTAAAACTAGGCAAATATCTAGATGAGTTGATGTGCCCCCTAGAAAACCTTGGTGTAGCCCCCAGGGGCACACATACCCCTGGTTGAGAACCACTACCTGTAGGGCATGATCCTACACCAACTGCAGAACAAAAGGATGGTCCTTGCACCAAAGAGTTTCACAATCTAAGTACAAGACGACAAGAGACAACAGACGGATATAGCTAAATAGAGAGAGAAGCTTGAGGAAACAATGAGACAATAATGATCAGCATCATATTTGTATCAGCACATTATCAGTCTAGCTGTTGTCAATGTTTTTGTAGGCACAAATAGAGCTAGGTAAATATTCGATCTGTGGGAGGATGGGTTAAGTAATATTCATTTAGCTACCCAAGCTATTGAGGCTAATCTCTGTAGTTTTCTTTTAAACCTGTATATCCAAATGCATTCTTTTAAACCAGATTTCTAGGTTTTCATACAAATTCAGGTGGGAATCTCAGGATCAGTAAAACTTGAGCTGGTGCTGCAGTGTTTTGCCCAAGGCCAGTTTAGTAATAATGACAGTAGATTTGCTGTGTGTGGAATACATGTGTCAATCACTTTGCGATTCACTTACATCATATGGATTTTCTTGGTCCTGTCCACTGACCAGGACTGTCAGGAGAAAATTAAAAGTGAAAATAATGGGGCTAGTAAGAAGAGCCAAGCAAACGGTGTATAATGATTGTTTGCAGGGTACTATAGTGCCAAACTGGCAGTGTCTCCACACTTCCCTCTGAAAATAACATGCCTAGAAACTGTCTTGACAGCACCCAAGACAAGAGCTGACTGGCCATGTGAACATCACCCAGGGGAACAGTGTTGTTGCAGATGAGATTGTAGCACGGTGGTTTCACAACTTGGCCAGGAAATATGCAGCAGGGAGAAGTATCCATAAATACTGGTGGGTAACAGCTAGTTCTCAATTCTACACCCTCTTTGTCTTTGGTGTCAGGTTTCTATGTGATTCAGCTGCTTCATTCACACTTCTACCTGTCCATCTCACGCACTCCTGTACATCCTGCCACCTTTTCCTCCTCTTCATTTGTATTTGTAGGTGGCCTACTTTTCCAACTCCGGTCAGGCTCAGTCGTCTGATTTATAAAGCTTTTAATGGATATTCCCGTTTATTATTATTTGCATTACGGTACCACCTAAGTACCCCCAACTGAAATGAAAGCCTCACTGTGGCAGGTGCTGTACAAACACATAGTGAGAGACCGGCCATGTCCTCAAATACTTAACAATTTAAATAGACAAGGGAGACAAGGGTTTTTGGGGTGGGAGAAAGGGCTCTAACAGCCAAGTGGAGGGAACAATGCGCTGGTCTGCAAACCATGTTAGTGCCATGATGGATGGATGGGTGTATTTGCCTTTTTTTTTTCTTCCTTAAAAGAAAGGGCAGGGGGGACAAATGTGTGGGGCTTTAGCTGGCAGAAAATTCACTAAACAGAAAAATGAATGTTGGAGGGAGGTGGGAAATGAAGGTTGGGGAAAGGAGAAGGGCAAGGAACCGGGGGAGCAGGCAGGGCAGGTGGAGTGGGGTTGACGAAAAGAGACAGGGAAGGATGGAGCTGGAGCCAATCCGCGGATGGGAGGGAATGTCTGGTGTATAATCAATAAAGAAGGCTCAGGCACTGACGGCATCATCGGCTTCCAAAGGTCACTGCTGCAGCCGCTGGTTTCTCTTCCTATCAGCTGAGTTTCTGGTTGGCCCTCCCGGCAGTGTGAGATCACATGCCAGGGAAAGGAGGGTGGAGAGGCTGCATGGTCTCTGGTGACCCCAAAGGGAGGCAATTCTGGGGCCAAAGGGGTGGGAAGGCAGAGTAACCCCAGCTGGGGCTCACCTCCCTCTTCTCTTCTTCCCCCCACCCCCTAAGGTGCAGCTCAGTTAATTAAATAGTTAAAAATCCCTTCAGGTTTTCATTAAATCAATGATTCCTGCCCTGTTCTATATCAGGAGCAAGGACCCCCTTCCATCCAGCTGGTACAGCCCGTTCCATTTAGCAATATGACAAGTGCATGGTGCATGTGAGCTGCAACCTCATAGCTGAGAATTCCTGATTGCATTCATTCACCAACCTTCACATGTTCATGGACACTGCTGATATGTATTTAATAGCACAGTGGTGCTTGCTAATGAAACACTTGATGCCTCACCTTTGCATAGTATTATTATTGTGGTCTTCGTTGCCAATGGGAAAGACGTGTGTGGTACTGTGACCTGCAATGATTTCAACAAGGCCTGTGTGTAACACTGATGTACCCTGGGCGTCAGCAGGTGGGATTGGACCTGGGTCTTGGAGCTGAATGCATGAGCCTCTACTGCATGAGCTAAAAGCCACATGGCCCTTAGCTAACGCTGCAGCAGGCTCATTAATCTCTACGTGGTCTCGGTGCCACTGGAGGGGACAGAACACCACACCCAGGAGGTGTGTGGGTTACATGTGCACTGTTCCTGCCATTCCTTTACCTCTACATAACCAAACAACTGAAAAAGATCCTTCTGGTAAGTTCACAAATGTGGGCTTCTTGGCACAACATGATGGGGAAGGCAGGGCCGGTGCAAGGATGTTTTGCGCCCTAGGCGAAACTTCCACCTTGTGCCTCCCGGTGCCCCCGCCCTGCGGCGCCCCCCCCCCCGTGGCAGCTCCCCCTCTCCGCTCTGAGGTGCCCCCCTTGCGGCAGCTCTCCACCCTGAGGCACCCCGCCCGCCCCAGCTCACCCCTTCTCTGAGCACAAGCACCCCAAGCACGCCATCGCTGTTGCACTTCTCCCGCCTCCCCCGCTTGAGGTCCCTAAGCTGATTGGCAAGTGGGAGAGGAGGGAGGGGAAGCCTGGCCCCTGCCCTCCTCTCCTCCCGAGCACCACAGCTGCTGCCAGCTCTTTTCTTGCAGCGCCCATCAGGCAATCAGCTCCAAGGCAGCTCACCAGCCTGGGGAGGAGAGAGCTGCCTCTCTGCTGCCCCCCCTTCCCTTCACGACCTCGCTGCTTCACTTCTCCAATCAGCTTAGGTGCTGCGCGGCGTGACCGGGCGGCCGAAGATCCAGCCACCGCAGTCGCTGCCGAAGAAAATAGTGCCCCCCAAATCCCAGTGCCCTAGGCGACCGCCTAGGTCACCTAAATGGTTGCATCGGCCCTGGGGGAAGGCAAGACAGCTTGCACCACACACCGGGGCAGTGCATGCAGCATACTGTAACCCACACACCTCCTGGGTGGGGTGCTCGGTACCATCTAGTGGCACCGAGACCACTTAGAGAGAGAGAGAATAATGACTCTGCTCTACAGCCTTAGCTAATAGCCATGTGGCTTTTAGGTCATGCAGTAGAGCAGGAATTGGCAACCTTCAGCACACAGCCCATCAGGGAAATCCGCTGGTGGGCTGGGACGGTTTGTTTACCTGCAGTGACCGCAGGTTCGGCCGATCACAGCTCCCACTGGCTGTGGTTTGCTGTTCCGCCCATGCCACTTCCCACAGCCTCCATTGGACTGGAACAGGAAACCGCAGCCAATGGGAGCTGCAATCGGCCAAACCTTCAGACGCTGCAAGTAAACAAACCATCCCATTGCCAATCCCTGCAGTAGAAGCTCATGCATTTAGCTCCACAGGTTCCCAGGTTCAATCCCGCCTGCTGACAACCGGAGTCTGTCGGTGTTACAATAGGTCTCCCAAAATATTTCAACCTTGCCCTAAAACTCCCCTGCAAAGGTAATTACAGGTATCTCCTAACCATCTGTAGCACCTAGCTTCTAAAATACTGTTTGTGATTAATAGCTACAGGTCCATGACTTCCCGCTTCTGTTCAAAGATACTCTCTCTATATACTTTCTTAGCACATATGTCCAGATTCACAGTTTCTTACTCATTGGCAGCACCCTGAATGGGCCCTAGTGATATCAATAGGACTACTGGGGGGGGTTAAGGTGTTATTCATTGTGAATAAGGGTATCAGAATCTGATCCACAAGAATAGTGCTATATTGTATGGCATGGATATTGTTCTAAATCATCTGAACATTCCTCACCTTTGCAATAATGAAGAAAATAATGATGACAAATTAGATTCTACAGTAATGAGCTAGTTAATCAAGGCTATCCCTTTCACATCACACAGAGAAATTACAGCACTTATGACTGTTCCAGAACTGAGTCAGATGACATAGAAAAATGCCCATCTTAATGTGTATTTAGCATTTATCATTATGTCTATACAGACCCAAACTATGACCTAACTCCCCAGCATCTCTCTAGCAGGAATTGAGAAATTATCATTAAAAACTACAGACAAACAACTCCGCTGGGGAATTCTACCTGAATCCAGGTTAATGGAGGGAAGATACCCATTAGTAGTTAATGTTAGGCTCAATGCTTTTAGCAGCAAAGCAGTCCCAGACTAGAGCTGTGTGAGCAGCTGGCTTTTTGTTTCACAAAAATTAATGGGAGATAATTATGTGGAGGGCAAAGATCCAAAGAAAGAGAAGAAAATATCAATGTCTAATGCTGGGTGATGCATTTCTTTTTGTGTAAGCAGGATCATTTTCAACTCAATTTCATGTTTCAGCCTTTCTGACTCACAGCAAATAATTGCAATAATACAGTGTGAGGACACTAGATTTTTGTGAGACAGGTAAATCTGGGTCTAAAATGAGGGATGCCTTTCATGAGTAGGGATATAGCAAAGGCAGAAGGTTTTTTCCTCCCTTGGTCAGGCTGTTGCCGTCTAATGTAGACACAAAACTATTTTTATTTTTCAAAGCCAAGATTCAGCACATTTGGAATCCTCACTGCAGCCAGCTAATCTCAGCATAGTCAGCAAGGTTTGAATGTCAGTGGGTTGTGGTGGTTGCTCTATCAGAAACATTGATGGGATGGTGTGGGGAAGTTTGCACTGCCGTTGCCTGTGCTGTATTCTAATACTCATAAAAATCAAAGGATTTATTGGGACATTGCAAGAAACATCTCCAACACACACAGATAGGACTAAAAGCTCCTATTAACCACAATCCACCCCAGTTCAGAGGCTTCTCAAAATGGGCCATATCATGCCTTGAGTAGTTATGCAGAACTCCTATTGACCTCAGTACAACTTCTGTTTAAATATACATGGCACAACATAGTCCAGTGCATTATAGACCCCATGTTTAGGGCTACAATTCAGAGGCTTAGTTTGACTTCTATATTAGGGGGAACAGCTCCAGTGAGGCCAATGGGGCCATGCGTTGGGAGGCAAATTCCACACTTGCCCAAGGTTTGCAGTTTGGGGGGGCAACACCCTTTTTGCTGCCCCCCAAAACCATGCCCATGCTACAACTCCTAATCCAAAGTCCACTGAAGTCAATGGAGGTCTTTCCATTGACCTCCAGTGACTTTGTATCGAGCCCTGTTTCAATGAAACTCTTACGTGCAGGCGTAAGTCCCATTGAATGATCAATGGGATTTAAGCATGTGCTTAAGTTCTTTGTTCAACGGAGATCTAAGTGAGCATATTATTATGCAGGTCTTTGTGTAGGCTCTCTGCACTACAGTGAACTTTGTGAATAGACAAAGATCATTGGACTCTTTAAGAGGCACTATTATGATGATCATTGGTGCTGCGGTAGCAGATAGGACACAAAACTACAAATAGCGTTTAAATCACTTTTCACAAGTAAATGAAGCACAAAGATACATTTAAACATAAAAGTAGGCACCCTAATGGAATATATTACAGATAGCCAGATCCAAACACTAGTGTGTGTTTCAATTAAATATACAAAAAGAGGGGCTGGGAGGAGTTTAGTCTTGAACTGGTTAAGGCTCTTCAGATTACCAAACTCATAAAAGAAATTATTCCAGATATGTGGAGTAAACTCTGCACAAGATCTCCATCCAATATTCCTCTTTACAGTGGGGACAGATAAGTAAATTCCAACTGCAGATCTTATTCTGTAGACATTATCCTGAGGTTACAAGAAATCTCTGAAGATAAACGGTGAGTTTTTCCTGCAAAGGTTTAAAGATAAATGTTAACCAGTGCCACTGTCTTTCTTTCCTTTACAGAGCGAATCTCAAGTCTGTTACATTATGCAAAGGATAATGATATTTCATCCCATCATTCCCCAATGCAGATTTGCATACCGTACTGGATATCTGATTTTGTGCTGGGATATCAAAATCCCAGATCTATAAACATCATCAGCACTAGCTGTGACAGGAATAAAAAATGAGCTGTACATTTTTTAAATAAACCTAGTGCCTTTCTCCACACAGAACAGCCTAAGTAGAGCCACTCCTGACAATTGTTTGCGATGATGGGTGAATAACAATACCTCAAATAGCAAACAATGCAAAATATCCTTAAATTTACAGTAATACTATTTGGAAAGTACAGAGCACTTTTCATTATGGGACCTCACAGCATTTTATAAACTTTAATTAGCTAAACTTCCTAACGATCTTTCCCTTAGTGGAAGGAGAAAGCTCACAAATATTTGCTGAATTTCAACAGGAAATTCTAACTGAACCATGTTTCTGAACCATGTTTCCAAACCACTCACATTCACGTCCATGAAACACTCAAGCTTCGCTCATATGAATACTTGAAAAAGTGAATTTAAACTCTGTTTGCATGAAATTTGATGCAATGGAATTGAGAATTATACATTAGATCAGAAATTAAAAATTTGCCATTTGTGCTGTTGTTGTTAGTTTAAAAAGTTATCTAATTCAGGAAGTGAAACAATCTCAAATGACAGATGTGAACAACAAGTATAATGCAAATATAGGATTGTGTATTTGATTGTAATATTCACATACTATGTTGCGCTGGTCAGTTACACAGATTATCCAATCAGGAATCTGAAAATAACCAATGAATCTATGGAAATAAGCAACACATGAAAAACTGAAAATTGTGAAAAAGACCACAATGAACTTTTTGTGAGGGATCGCTAGGTGAAGACATATTCACTGAAAAAGTTGGCAAATGATATCAAATATTGAATACAACAGGGAACTTTGCAATCTTTTCATGGCCAATTTCTATAAAGGAAAATAGGGAAAGTCATTGAATAATGTATTTATTACAAATTATTCACTCAGTTCTATGGATGAGTAAACTGAGGAACAGGAATATTAAATGACATGCCCAAGATAATACAGTGACTCATTAGCAAAGTAGGGTCTAGAACCTAGAACTTTTGATTTCCAGCCTGCCGTTTAGGGCCTGATCTAAAACCCACTAAAGTCAACCAGAGTCTTTTCATTAAATTCAGTGGGCCTTAAATCAGGCCCCCTAATGATTACACCACACTAAATATTGCTTTTCCCTTTCCCGCTACAATTTTTTCACTCTGGATTATGGATTAATGCAATCATTATGTAGTTTCACTGAGTGCTATTTTATAGCACCAAACACCATTTTGGTGTGTTCCTCATTAACTTTCAAAAAATAATTTTCAGACTTCCTAATACTTAGTTATTTGCCCTTATACATCACCTTGGAAAAGGACAGACTAAAAATTCTCTGCAATAAAGGAAAATTGTATTTGTTCCACGAAGGAAAGAATTATCCATGCAGCCAGGGTTGGGTGATTTTTACCACCATGGGTACAAACCATCTACAAAAATGAAGAAAAACCTCCAAAGTGTTGTTCCAAAAGCTATAGGAATTGTGGCAAATTTGATTTATAATGCTGGGTCACAGCTGACAGCAAACCAATGTTAAACCTGATTCTTGAAACCAATGAACAGTACTAAGAAAATTTAAAAGAAGCGCAGCTGTGGCTAACGCTTCTTAGAAACCCAAGGAGGGCAGGAGAGGACATGTGGAAAGCGCTCCATTCCTTTTCACACCTGCATGCAGGACAGCCACAATCTTGTACTGCTTACACTCAAGGACCGGGGTATCTAGTATCTAGCAATGGCAGGCAGAGTAGTCATTTATTCTATGTTGTACAGGGCCTAGCACAATGAGGCCCAACCTGGTTGTGCCATTCAAGAGCAACTGAAATATAAACAATAACAATAATGCTCCCATCCTTGTTACTAGTTTACTTATTAGGGCTGGAATTTTCAGAGGAGCCTAAGGGAGTGACATGGTCAGATCGTATTGACTGTCAAACAGAGCAGAGTGTCAAACTCTGAGCAATACCTTTGAAAATTAGCTGTTTCACTCCAATTTGGAATGAAACGACATTTTGAAATCACGGAATTTACTGTGAAACAGAAATTCCATTTCCTAATGCAACTCTTGTTGAAAGTTGTGAAAATTTGGTAGTGTGCCTGAGAAATTCTGTATATGCTAAGTATTAGGCCTGAAGTCTGAGGTTAGGCAGATATGAAGGCCCCTTATTTTACAAGAAAAGGGCTTCTCCTGCTGCTGCTCTTCATTATGTCTGGTGCCTAGGATTGTGCCTTTTGATAGCCCCAATCTGTTACATCAGTGGTCCCCAAACTTTTCGTCTGGCGCCCGCCAGACGAAGGACCGTGGCAGCGGTGGAGCATCCGCTGAATTTCTGCGGCATTTCGGCGGCGACACCTCTCGATGACATCACTTGTCGGTGGCAAGCGGCGTCATCGAGAGGCGTCACCACTGAAATGCCGCTGAAATTCAGCGGCATTTCGGCGGATGTTCCACCGCCGGCCAGGATGTGGGCACATTAAGATGCCCCTGCGGGCACCATGGTGCCCACGGGCACCACGTTGGGGACCCCTGTGTTACATCCTTTCCTTTGTGGGTGAAACTTACCCTTGAAACTTTGGTATTTTCCCATCACTAGTGCTTTCACTAGAGGTATAGTTACAGAGAATTGAACTGTGGATGAACTGAGACATCTCTCAATATGACAGCCTTACTTAATCACAATAAATGAAATTTGACCATATCTGGGTTGCAACAATTCTGGCCTAAATGATTGTTTGCTTCAGTTTCAGAGACCAGACATAAGTAGCGGCATGATGATGTGCTTGAAGCAATGGTATGTCAAGGTCAGAATGCAAGCTGCCTGCATTGGTATGCAATGGTGACCAGGGTACAGGAAGCTTTTCACTTCTTAATTGAAATGGCAAAAGAAGAAACTCAACCACTGCACTGGACGTTCAACCAATGGGGCACAAGCAAGAACTATGACATTATCAAAACAAACTCTGATTGTCTAAAAACAGGAAAGTGTTACCTAGCAAATAGAGAGAGCCTTTCCATAGGTGTGGCCCCACAGAATACTGGGGTTCAGACTTTAAGCTTCAATACACTTAGGGGGGAAATGTCACATTTTAGAACACTTTCTTTTTTTGTGCTTATCGGTGTAAAAAATTTAGAGTCAGATCTTGCATTTTGGAAGTCATAAAGAAGAGACTATGCTGCATCGTGGTTTGGATTCGGGTCAGGATGGGCACTGTTAGCCAGCAGATCGACTCTTTATCTGTGAAAACTGAAAACAGTAGCTGTCTGCTAAAAGTGGGAATTTTTCAAATAATGCATGTAGCAATGGAACTCTAAAAACAGGCAAGTGATCTGAAAACAATAGTGTGCACAGGCTAGATTTGTGATAGCTGGGAATTTTAAAAAATGGGCTGTCAATTTTAAAGTGTCATGCTGATCAGAAAGTGACTATAAAAATGGCATCTTAGTGTTCTGTATTTATTCTCCGTCAGTGACTTTCATATCAAATTTGTAGCATTTACAAGTCAAGGAAAAAATTGTGTGACAGATATGCAAGCTGAACTATCTAGTTGAAAATTAAGCTAGTCCTTGCACCATTCACCATAAAGTGCCTGGGATGAGAACTTCACTGGTCATTTTGATGATGATGCATGAGGCAGAACAAAAGGCAGCTGGCTTCTTCGTGGCTGTGTTAGCTCTTCCGTGCTGATGATATCAGTAAAAGTTTGCTTTTGTCAGCATGGGAATGAGATTTGAGATGGGAGTTGAAAGACAGGAAGAGGTGTGGTCTGGTAGATAGGGCACTAGACTAGAATTCAGGAGACTGGGCTCAACTCATGGCACTGACACTGACTTGCCATGTGACCATGGTCAAGGCACTTCCCCTCTGTTGTGCCTTTGACACATCATTTTTTTCGATTGGAAGTTCTTGCTGTGAGTACAGTGCCTGGCACAAAGCGGCCCTGATCTCAGATGAAGGTTTGAGGTGCTACTTTAGTACAAATAGAAATGATGATAATAAGATACACAGGGGCCTGACCATGTTTCTACTGATATCAACGACAAAACTTCCCTTGATTTCAGTGGGAACAGGATTGGGTGGACAGATGTGCAGTCACGAGGAACTATTATTTACAATCATGTTTTGGCATAATGTTAAGCTTCTAACTGTGGGGGGTGGCAGTGCTCAAAGTATAAGGAAATGGGGCAGAACAATGGAGTGCCCGCTGTTATAGAAAGAGCTGCATTAATTTGTTGATGTTGTTTGGATTGTGGTTGACCTTAGGAGCGCTAGTCATGGACCAGGATCCCATTGTGCTCTGTATAAACATGTGATTAAAAAACGGGTCCCTGCCCCAACAAGCGTCCCACCCAAGCAACTGTATGTCAGAGCTCAGCTCAATGCTTGGACTGATGGAGCAGCTTGCAAACATGGCTTTATGCCTCCTTTATATTGAAGTAGGCAGGGGCTGATTTGGCTTTTAGTGCAGGGTAGAGGAGGCTGAGGGGGCTGCCTTTTATTTGTTCCCAGCTATCCATAGGGGCTGCTTCAATTGCTGGGATTCACCAAGCCTGCATCTGCCAGGAATTCCTGAGCCGATCCTTCTAATCATTAAGGGCAGGTGGAGCCAACCTAAAGCACCCATGGGGCATCAGTGGATCAGGCACGAAAATCCAGAGTAAGTACTTTAATTGGCTCAGGGAAGCAACACACTGGCCAAATCCTCAGATGGTTTAAATTGGCACAGTTCCATTGACATGAATTTGTGTTTAGGTTAGTTGAAGATCTGGCCCTCTGTGTTGTGTGCATTCCTCCTTGTGAAAATAGCTGGGCCTGTGAATAGGACACCTTCTCGGAGACTTAGGCTGGGATTTTCAAAGGATCTTAAGGGATTTGTGTGTCCAATTTCCAGATATTTGGGTACATAACTCTTTTAGATGCCATGAAAATCCCAGCTGCATGCAGCAATTCTGCCTGGAGTTGGAACTTCAGAGTCCTCATATACTCAAACAATAAAGAAAATTCTTTTTGTAGTCTATACATATTTACCACTTCTTCCATTATAAACTGATTTTGTTTCCAGAAAACGTGGAGTCTAAAGGACAAGAGTCAGCAGTTCCAAATTCTTTGGAGTAAATTGTTAGGGGAAAAAATTTATGGTAATTTTAATCTGATTGTCAAAAGCAGAATGAGCTAATGTATCAAGTTGAGGGTTCTTCCCCACCCCGGTTTATGACTTAATTATTTGTGCCTCATACCCACAACAAAAATAATAGCTCTGCAGTAACAGAGGTTTAAAAACTTTATTAGTACTGTTCGCCTTAATGAGTAATTACCAGCTTACCAGAAACTGGCAGGTAGCCAGTTACAAGGAAGACACTGTCAGGTTATTTTAGCAAGGTAAAATCACTCTCTCACTGTTGTACTTAATTAAAGTAATTCCAACTCAGTTCTTGTGCTGAGCTTGTTTGGAACCTAGAAAAAATAAGTTTGGGAAAAGGAACAGAATTACTTCTGCATGCAACATTTTGCATTGGTTTATGGCCATTTGTGAGAGAACGGGATCTACGGGCTGCTGAACATTTCCGAAACTTGGCCCATTTCCCTGGGGTGCCAACATGGGAGCCAAAATCTTTTGAAGATCTGGCTACTTATGTATGTGCCTACATAGGAGTTGCTGAGTCCTCATCTCTTTTTAAAATCTGGTGCATTAGTACAGATAGGTGGCATTGATTCTGGAACAGGCACATACTGGGAAATCACTGTGATTGGTGGCTAAAAGGAGACCAATAACTTCAGCCCAGATTTTCAGAAGTGCCCGTTGATTTTTGGCTTCCCAGCTTGAGACACCGAGAGCTCAAATTTCAGATGTGTTGAAAACTCCAGCAAAAGACAATGCAAGATACAAGCACTCAGCACCTCTGAAAAATCACACCCAAGATGTCTCAAGCTGGACACCCAAAATGACTTGAAGAAGAGCTCTGTGTAAGCTCAAAGACTTGTCTCTCTCAACAACAGAAGTTGGTCCAATAAAACATAATGCCTCACTCACCTTCTCACTCAAAATGAGTGGCAGTTTCTGAAAATCGGAGCTGCATTCCCATTTAATTAGCTCCATTAAAGTACAAGTAGGTAGTTCACACCTCCTCCACTTGAAGAAGCTTGTGAATGAATTATTATAGGCCTCAGGCTTTATTATTATTTTATTTATTATTGTTGTTTTGTATTACCATAGCACCTAGGAGCCCCAGTCATAGACCAGGACCCCATTGTGCTAGGAGCTGTACAAACACAGAACAATAAAGAGCTTACAATCTCAGTATAAGGCAAAAGACAACAGATGGATATAGACAGAAAGAGGGGAATACAATGAGACAATACTGTTTAGAGCACTGGTTCTCAAACTGTGGGTCAGGACCCCAAAGTGGGTCACGACTCCATTTTAATGCGGTCACCAGGGCTGGCATTAGACTTGCTGGGGCCCAGGCCAAAGCCCAAGCCCCACCGCTCAGGGCTTCAGCTTGGGTGGTGGGGCTGCCTGGGGCGGTGGTGATTGGGCGGTCTTGGGCTTTGGTCCTCCCTCCTGGGGTCGTGTAGTAATTTTTTTTTATCAGAAGGGGGTCGCAGTGCAATGAAGTTTGAGAATCCCTGGTTTAGTGTCAGAAACAGTGGTGTCAACACACCAGCAGCCTAATCATTGTCAGTTTCTTTGTAGGCATCACAGCCAACGAGAGTTTCAAGGAGGGATTGGAAGGAGCATAATAAAGTTGTTCTGAAAATGTTTACAGGGAACCACTCCCAGAATGAGGAGCAGCATGGGAGAAAGCACTAAGATCAGGGGTCGGCAAACTTTTTGGCCTGAGGGCCACATCAGGGATTAGAAATGCTCAGAAAATTGGGGTTGGGGTGTGGGAGGAGGTGCGGGCTCTGGTTGGGGGTGTGGGTTCTGGGGTGGGGCTGCGGATGAGGATTTTGGGGTGTAAGAGGATGCTCTGGGCTGGGACCAAGGGGTTCAGAGGGTGAGAGGGGGATCAGGGCTGGGGCAGGGGTGCGGGGCAGGGGTGCAGGTTCCAGCTGGGGGTTCAGGCTCTCAGGTGAGGCTGCAGATGATAGGTTTGGGGTGCAGGAGGGTGCTCCATGCTGGGATCAAGGGGTTTGGAGAGCGGGAGGGGGATCAGGGATGAGGCAGGGGGTTGTGGTGTGGGGAGAGGTTCCAGGGTGTAGGCTCTGAGCAGCGCTTAACTCAAAAGGCTCCCAGAAGCAGTGAATCATAGAATCATAGAATCTCAGGGTTGGAAGGGACCTCAGGAGGTATCTAGCCCAACCCCCTGCTCAAAGCAGGACCAATCCCAACTAAATCATCCCAGCCAGGGCTTTGTCAAGCCTTAAAAACCTCTAAGGAAGGAGATTTCACCACCTCCCTAGGTAACCCATTCCAGTGCTTCACCACCCTACTAGTTTTTCCTAATATCCAACTTAAACCTCCCCCACTGCAACTTGAGACCATTATTCCTTGTTCTGTCATCTGGTACCACTGAGAACAGTCTAGATCCATCCTCTTTGGAAACCCCTTTCAGGTAGTTGAAAGCAGCTATCAAATTCCCCCTCATTCTTCTCTTCTGCAGACTAAACAATCCCAGTTCCTTCAGCCATGTGCCATCTCTGGCTCCTATGCATGGAGCGGCCCCCAACCCTTGGAGCGGGGCAATGTGGCTGCTTCCAGGAGCCGTGTAGTGCGGCCCCCGACTTGGTGCCCCAGCTACACCACCGGAGCGGGGCAAGCCCCAGACCCCGCTTCCCAGCAGGAGCTTGCGGGCTGGCTTAAAATGGTTAAGCCTGTGGGCCATAGTTTGCCCACCTCTGACTAAGATGCTTGTTTGGAAATTTAACTAGTGGGTAATGGAAGCTATTATATTGGCCAGTTGGAGGAGGGAGTTGACATTTTGATACTGAATAAGAGATGATAGGTAAGGGATAAGGTGAGGATAGGTTGTGATGGGCCTTGAAAGTAAAGACAAGACGCTTATGTCACATGATAGAGAAGGGGTAGTCAGTGGAAAGATTCAAAGCAAAGGGTGACATGATTAAAGTGACTGGCTAGGAGAATGATCTTTATTTGCAGCAGCATTCTGAATGGAGATGAGTGGGGCAAGATTGCATTTGTCAAGGCCAGAGAAAAGGACATTGTAGCAATTGAGATGTGAGATGATGATGGCATGGTTGAGTGTTTTAGCTGAGTGGATGGATAGGAAAGGCAGCATCTTAGAGATATTATGCAGAAAGAAGATTTAGACATAGTCTGGATGTGTGGACCCAGAGAGATGTCCAAGTTGAAGATGTGGCTCACGTTACCTTAGTGAGAGACAGGATGATGGTGTTGTCCACAGTGATTGAGAAAGGAGCTTGAGGGGAGGATTTGGGGGGACAATTAACGCCAAGCTTTTAGTTTGGACAGAAGGAGACAGGAAATAGAGAGGTAGATTTGCAAGTCATCAGCAAAGAGGCTATGGAACATGGGGAGGAGGGGAGGCGGTTATACAGTGGATGCAGTGTGGGTCCGTTTGCTCCCCCATTAGCCTCAGCATCGCATCCTGCCTCCGCTTTTCGTGCTCACTTAATTCTTTCCTGGCCTCTGCCACTGAATGCCTCCATGCATTAAGCTGTGCCCTATCAGTGCGGGAGACCTGCATGAGCTTGGAAAACATCATCGCAAGTGCATTTTTTTCACCTTCTAATCTGCGATAACCTCAGGGACGGAGATAATAGGGGGAGCATTGAAACATTCTATGCTCTGCCATTCTGGGTGGATTGCATGGTCACCTGTGCTGCTGAGTTTGCCACGCTGACCAAACAGGAGGAGTACAGATGTCAATTTTAAGAGCCTTTTAGGTCAACAGATGGGGTTGGTTGTGTGGATGCGTTCATTTTTAAATCGACCTA
This sequence comes from Mauremys reevesii, assembly GCF_016161935.1. Lineage (NCBI taxonomy): Eukaryota > Metazoa > Chordata > Testudines > Geoemydidae > Mauremys > Mauremys reevesii. Next base: position 40,222,941 of record NC_052635.1, on the reverse strand, counting down.
ACGCGGCTAAATCTGACCTAACCTCATAGTGTAGACCAGGCCTGAATGTTTTTGTATAAAACCTTTAAAATCCTAAACTTGTGATTTTAATTTAAACAAATTACAGCATGCATTTCTGCATGGCAGGATCAGGTATTTAATTGGATGGAAGAATGAATTATTTAATGGAGTACTTCCCTATCTATTTCAACCCTATGTAGCCTGCAGAGTGCACTCATATGAAGGGAGATTGCTGCCAGTGGATGATGGTGCAAATTACAAATAGAGGCAAACTGGAGTCAACTTCCAGCCAGCAGTAAACATTGCAGTGTATTGGATTCAAAATAGGATAATACTTAGCACTCTGCCTGCCCTGCGTAGATCAACTGGTTGTTATAATAAGTAGACCTAACCCTAGCAAATTTGGGCATGGTTTTAGTTTTCCTCTTACAAACAGGCTATTTCTGCTTGTAGACTGATAGGAAATCTCTCAGTGAGCATTTACTAATATGCTCAGCAATACTTTTTATAGTAAAATAAGACAATTATACACAGGTGTAAAGTGCATTATACTTAAGGAGATTTGCTTCATTTTCTAAAAAAAATGGCAGCGTTACTCTTACAGTAGCTATTGGGTGTGAAGTCTAGAGGCTTCTAACTCTGTTGGGATTCTGGCCACCACAGTAATGTGATTTTTTTCATCCACTGCATTAATTTGCTGATTGATTTGTATGTTCTTAGGTGGCTGTCTCCATATTGTCTAATTTTCTCAGAATCACAGAACTCTCGAACACCCTATAAGTCATTTTTGCCTCCTTCATTTCCCCTTTCCCCAACCTCCTGGCCCACTGGTAGGGTTGCTCACTTCAATGCATTCTTTGGTGCTTCTCTTTAATCTAGTTTAAATTATTCAAATTATGGTGCATCCACTATGTCCTCTGGGATAATCCGTCATGATGTGAGAGACTTCATTGCTAAGAAGCCTTCTTTTCTAAATAATCATGCTAATGGCTAATCTTTTATTTTCAGAGATTGCTCCATATTGTTTGTCCACCCTCCCATCCTAATTTTATTTTGATGGAATGGAATACCAGCCATGCCATCCTCCTGCCTGAAGTTAATGTATTCATTAGTTATAATTGCTTCCAATATGTCCTCACCAATCTTAGTCTTCTGGTAACTTAATGGTTTTGATTGGATGTTCAACACTTTTATCTGAGTTAATTTACTATTCATAGTACAGTGATGGAGTATTCATTTTGTTATCCAGATTACAGCTGTAAATGGAGTTATACATCATCGACGAGAGCGCCACAGAGTCATTTAGCATAAAAATGCCTCCCAGTTATCTTGAAGCAGCAAAGATAGGCACATAAAACTTTGTGTCTCCCAATGCTTCCTGCCCAAAGTTGGCTGAATTCATTACACTTGCTATGAATTGCCGCAAAATCCTGAATACACACACATTTATAGATGCATATAAATTATGCAGGAAGCAATTGAATAAAATGAAACATTTGAAAAGAATGGAAGGGAAGTAATTGTTAAAGCATGGATTGGGTTTCAGGAATCCTGGCTTCCAGTCTCTGTTCTAATGGATTTAGGAGGATGGAACGGAGATGATAAAATCATAAAATTGCTGCCTAGGAAGAAAAACTGTTTAGGTCTCCTCCGGTTCCAGCCTGAGATCTCCTTTTACTATAGTAGCGCTAACACCTGATGACACAGCTGCTTGATTTTGCCATTAAAGATGTGTACAATGATAATCAGATTTATTCTATTCTGAATGGTTCTTATACCACCCTAATCACGGTAGTATCTGAGCACCATCCAGTAGTGCATGAAGTGATGTGACTAATTTCTGTCACATGTGGTTCATTATTTCTCTCATCCTCTCTTTTTATGTTAGAGAAGCAAGAAGTGCATCTTGCAATTGGAGGAGAAGGTGGTGGTCCTTAGTTCCTGTGGGAATTGGTTCTACAGTCTCTTCTGCACAGACGAGTTTTACCCTTGTCGTGGGAAGTTCTACTGTGCCTGAGGAATTGAGGTGTAAACCGTAGTCTTCATCCTACCAGAATTAGGTGATTTTTCAAATATAATGGGTCCAGGTCATTGAAGTTAATGGACAAGTTGCTAAGGAGGAGTATGAAAGAATAGCACAAGCATTCAGGGGCAAAATCAGAAAGGCTAAGGCAACCAAAATGAGTTAAACCTAGCAAGGGACATAGAAGGCAATAAGAAGAGGATCTTTAAATACATTCAAGCAAGAGAAAGATGAAGGAAAGGGTAGGTCCTCTATTTAGTAGGGAAAGGAGATCTGATATCTGACGACATCAGGAAGGCTAAGGTGTTTAATGCCTATTTTGCTTCAGTCTTCACTAAAAAGGTTCATAGTGACCAAATATTCAGTGCAATTAATCAGCGGGGTAGCCGTGTTAGTCTGGATCTGTAAAAGCAGCAAAGAGTCCTGTGGCACCTTATAGACTAACAAACGTATTGGAGCATGAGCTTTCGTGGGTGAATAGCCACTTTGTCGGATGCTAAAGCCAGCCCTGAAAGACTGTTCCGCTTGCAGCGACCGGAGCCTACTCAAACTCAGGTCCCAGCTCACCGGTAGACTGTTTTGGTTTGCTGGCTGCCTGAGCCCCATCCTGGCCCAAGCCAGCCCTGAGAGACTGTTCATTTGCTGGCTGGCTGGCTGGGCACCACTTAGGCCACAGCCAACCCTGATAAACTGTGTGTAAGGGCCGACTACTTGAGCTACCCAACCCCAGGCTTGAGCCTGACCGTGAGTGTGAATCGCCCAGCCCTAGTGTGGGTTCCTGGCAGTCTCCTGGTCCTGGTCAGACAGGGCCAGCCTGAGTGGCCTCCCTCCGAGCGGGAGAGCGAGGGACCATTACAGGGTTATAATGTGCAGAAAATGGTGAAAAGGTGTAATAATAAAGAAAGGCTTCAGACTGAGGTCATCTTGTTGGATCTGATTCCCATTTACTCAACTTTGACAGTAAAAAGGAATCTTAAACTGTGAGGACATTACAGTTAAACCCACTCAATGGTCCCTTTATACTGCCAGAATGGTGTAAAAGAGCCTTAGTGTAAATGAGAATCAGGACCATTGAGTTCAATTTTTGGAAGAACTCCCCTACTAACCCTAACATTTTCACATAATCACTAATGACCTGTCTATTATTCCTTCCCTCTCCCTGTACAGTCATGTTCTGCTGCTGCTGTTGTCATTTTCGTTTAGATCTGGAATGAGCTTGTATTTGTTCCTGGTTTAAAAAAAAAAAAGCTTATGTCTCATTGGAATAAAAAGCTGTAACATCGGCTTGAATAATGAGAGGCCAGCTATTGTTTTGAGGCTGCATGTTCAAAGGAAAGTACACCAAGAGCAGATCACTTCTGGTCACTAAAGACAATGGAAAGTGCCACACAGGAGGTGCCCAGGCATTTATAATGATTTGTGCTCCTTACAAAAGACACACAGAGAGAAACTTTCTTGACTGGCAGTGAGCACGCGGATAGACATGTATCAACATGAGCTTGATGGGGAGAATAATATTACTAACCTAACTTTAGGCAAAGCAATGGAATCAGAAGAGCGGTTGTCAATATGCCATATAAATGAGCTACTCCACCTCTGGGAAGTAATTATTATTGTGGAGCTGTTTCACTTTAAATTTTAACTGAAACAAATGTTCTGCTTTGTATTTTCTCCATTTTAACTGGAGGAAAATAACTAATTATCTGAGGGAAAGAGTCATTATCAATAATTAGCAGCCAGATATTTTTCCCCCCAGCTAATGACCCAAAGGAAACTCAGGACAGTCAGTGTGTTATCCGGGCATTATTGCACATCATATGAAAATAGAGGCACATCTTGCGACCTGTCAGAATTAGATCAGAATCATTTGTGGTGTAGGTCTGGTGAGTCCGTAAAAGGGTAGTTTGATTATCATTTTAACGCCCTCTGTTTTTTGGAAGATACATTTCCATAATTTTCAAATACAATTAATATAATTCAAGAGTCGGGTTTTCAAAAATGTCCCAGCCATTTCCATTCTTAGAGAGCAATTTTCAAAAGGAATTTAGGAATATAAGTCCCACTGGCTTTCAATGAGACTGGTGTTAGTAAATTTTATAGGCAAATCATATACTTACAGATTTTAAGACCGGAAGGGACCATTATGATCATAGGGTTGGACTTCCACCATCATACAGCCCATAGAACCTCACTTTGTAACTCCTGCATCAAGCCCATATCTTGTGCTTGATATAGTGAGTATATTTGTAAATATCAGTCCAATCCATACAAAATAGATTTTTGTCAGGATCAGGTTTAATGAAAGTATTGTAGCTGTGAGCTTCAACGTCTTCCCCACCTTATAGTTAAATTACAGATTGGGGTGTTCCCTGTAAAGCCAACGGCAAAACTCCTATTACTTCAATGGTGCCAAAATTTCACTACAGATCTATATGAAGAGCACAATCAGAGAAACAGAAACAGCCCAATTCTGTATTCCTTATATATCCACAAGTTCCATTGCAGGCAGTGCAAGCTTTGAGTCCACAAGAACTGCATGGAACGGCTGGTTGAGCTGCTGCCAAAGTGCCGCCGCCTCCGACCCGGACGTGCCTCCCCAACAACGGACGGAGTGCCGCCCCTTTCTGTCGGCCGCCCCAGGCACCTGCTTCCTTCCCTGGTGCCTGGAGCCAGCCCTGGTCCTTTGGGAATCAGCTCGTGTTAAAACACAGCAAAGATATAGCAACACTGCAAATTAAGGTGTAATTGTACCCCAGGTTGGCATACCCATGCTAGCTTTAATCTAGCTAGTGGAGATAAAAATAGTCATGAATACATGGTAGCACAGGCCTTCAGCATGGACAAGCCATGCCAGCTCAAGCCTGCTGGGGACCCTGGGTGTAAACTCAGATTGCTGGCCTGCACTGAGGTCTGTGCCATGTGTGCATGGAACCACTTCTGAGTGCACAGAAATCCCAGCGAGTGCACACACATCAGGGTTTGTTCATCTACAATGGATGCCTGCAAAATGGGGGTCTTTGAAAATCTGAGCAAGCATCTATCTACAAATGTTACTTTAGAAATCCTTGGAGAGGCCCAGACAAGAAGGGGAAAATAGAGACACAGGCCAAGGTTCTCAAAAATGGGACCAACTCAAAGGAGATTTCCAAGGCCAATGGCTGTTAAGTGCCTAACTCCTACTGACTTGCAATATGATTTATGCAACCAGTTGCCATTTGTGTCTTTCAAAAAAATCTCCCTGTATTATTATTATTATTATTTATTAATTAGTTATTATTCATTTGTAGTTATTTGTATTATCACAGCATGTGGAAGCCCCAGTCACAGACTAGCACCCCATTGTGCTAGGTGCTGTACAAACACAGAACTAAAAGAAGGGCCCTGCCCCCAGGACCTTACCATCTAGTATTTAGGCACCTGCCTGATTTTTCAAAAGTTCGAGTGCCTGGCAGTGCCCATTGATCTCAAATGACCAAATGGAATAAATAAACTTTGTGGGAGCTGTTCGGTGCTCAGCACTTTTGAAAACTCAGACATTTGTCTAAATATAGACTTCTTAGCCTACCTGTAGCCTTCTATTTTTAAAAAATCTTGGGTATATTAATCACAGAACAGGGGCAAGGGGTTTGTCATTCTAATAATTGCATAGAAGCAACAGAATACTTTTCAGTACAAAACAATGGATGATTTGGTTACCTTGGCATAAGAAGGCTTGATCTTGCTCTCCTTAAAGCCCACGGTAATATGTTTGTTAAGTTCAGTGGGAGCTTGCCTGGGCTCCAAATCAGCGTGATTGAGGAGAGTGTACGTGATATCAAAGTAGGGACTTTGCTAGTCATTAAGGTATCCTATATTAAAACTGTGAGGCATTAAGAAAAAATGTACTCCAGCCAGCAGGGTTTCTTTAGAGATAGTGAAAAAAATCTCACCAAGCTCTTAAGCCAACAAAAAGCTTCATAAAAATTAATGGAGAATTTAAAAGTGAGAACAAATTAGAGCAGCAAGAAATAAGAATACCAAATCCTGATTTGAGTCCCGGAAAAGAAAGAGTGACTTGATGCCAGTCGTCATTACTTTGAAGGGTAAGAGATGTCAAAGGAAGGGAATGCCATGTGTTGCAAAAAAGAACACCAGGGAGGGGGAAGAGTGGGATTCTTGCACCAGAATGGAATCACTGAAGATGGGGAACTCGTTTTTAGTTACATTCTTTCTATCTAACTGATTGAAAATATGTGAGTGAATCTGGTGCTCAACAAGGTGACTTACTAACAGCCACATTTTTCTAGGGGCTGGATTCTGACACCCGAATGTTGAATAGTAATTGACATCATGAGTAAACTATGATGGGGTGTCTATCCCAGAGAGGTCAACCAAAGGAATCTGAGAGCTCAGTTAGCCCACCTGGAGAGTGTGTCAGGCTTGATTTGTTATTAGATCCAACTGGGGATGAAGAGAGTCTTCTTCATTTAAAATAAATACAAGGAAGGGGCCCAGGCGAGAGGGGGTAAAGAGGTCCCTCTCTGGGAAGGGGTGAGGAAGACAGGGTATCCGGGATGGAATTCATCCCTGTGGTGAGCTCTGGAAAAAGGGCAAGGTGCAGAGATGCAGTCCTGAGGGAGCTACATTCCAGCAGAGAATAAAGGAGCTGGAACCATGTACGGAGAAGCCAGAGGCCAGGGAACCACCAGAGAGGCTCTGCTAAGCAGACAGCATGGGAGCAGCATGAAGGGTTTGGAGGTAGGAAGTGGCCAAGGGAAACTAGTGTGCCTGAAGAAGCAGACGTAGACGCTTAATACAGCATCGGACTGGAACCCAAAGCAGAGGGTGGGGCTGGGTTGCCCTACCAACCGAAAGAAGGGGCATGCAGGCCTGACGTAAGGATTATTGATCCCCGGGTAGGGGCTGAAGTCTGAATCTAAAGGGCAAGCTGAAGGGGCTGACCGATCTCTAGTGTTGGGCCACTTGTTAACTTCTGGTTGTGCTTTTGTGACCCTGGAAGGGTTGGAATTAAAAGTGTGACCTGGCCAGAGATCTGAGTCGCAAGAAGAGAGGCCGTTGTAGGACCAGAGTGATCATCAGCCCAGGGCACAAGAGTGAAAAAAGCTACGACGCCATGCCCAGCCATAAGGGGATGGGCCAGTGATGAGTCAGCTCTTCCACGTACTCCCATTACATTCAGTGAGGAGTAGGGTGCTGCTCATTGTGAGTAAAGAGGATCAGAATCTGGCCCTAAAAAGGGAGCAGCAGATGTGCTGGCAAATACTTGCCTTTGTAAGTGCATTATAAATAACTGCAGACTCAAGCAGGGTTTTGTCCCCACAATGAATGAGAGAGAACACATTTCTCAGAGATGCACCCTGCTTGGAAAACAGACAGCTCAGAGCAATCAGGTCAAGAGATAAAGAAAAGGGTGCCATAGAAAACCTTTCAACAAAGATTTTTATTGACTTTTTGGTTTGACTTGGCTGTGTGTTTTGCTCTCGCCGAGTGGATGTGCTCTGATCGCTTGGGTGCTGTGCACAATGAATTACTGTTTATTTTGGAAGTTCTACTTATTTGCTAAGCTTGGTGCCAGTTTGGTAAGGCAGCCAACATGCCATAAAAGTTAGGCCTTTGTTTTGTTTATTTCTGTTATAGCTTCTGTCCTTAGACGCAGTGCCTTTTGGATCAGGGCAGCAGAAAGTGCTAATTCCTCAGTGACCCTGCCACTCAAGTTGCACATATTTTCAGGACAGTATCAAGGAAACAATTCCAGAAAGAAAGATCCCGGTGTTGTGACTTGTTCTGTTCAAAGCACAGAAATAACTCCGTTTCTTCTCAATCTGGGAGCAATTCAATGCCCTCAACTTTTGGGAGGGGAGGCAGGGGGACGGGGGGCAGAATAACATTTAGGGGAGGCTCACAATTTAGTGTTCTATTAATCCAGGACCCTTTGAATGCAAGTTCTTGTCAACTGAATTCACAAATTCCCATTAGTGGGGACTTGAGCCCTGATCTTGCAAACACTTAAGCACATGCACAGTTTTATTCACCTAAGTAAAGTTATGTACATGCTTAAATGTTTCCAAGATCAAAGCCCAGATGACTACAGCTTTGTTAGCATTATAGCAATTTACTAGGACTCCTGTCCAAATAACATATATACTTTAAAAAACAAATACATTCTTAAGCAGCAATTACTAACATTTGGTGACCTTAAAAGGATGAAAAGTACTTGATTAACTAGCTGATGAGGAAATAAATAGCAGTAATATAAGGTGACCTTTAAAGAGCAGCTGATGCCTCATGAAAATGTTTTTATAAATGTTCATTTGGAAACATTTCTGCTCACAGTATATATCAGGAATATATCTTCTGTATTCCTGCCCCTTTGTTCTCTATCAATAGGGGTCTGAGATATCAGAAGTTTGTATTTATATCTGTGGATCCACTGATATTCTAGTCTTCCCTGGGCTTTGGAGCGAAGCATTCATTGATGGTCCAATTGTGATACTGAGTTCCATTAGTAAAACCACATACTAAATAAGGTGTGACTCAGTGGGCCAGATTGCTACCCCCATTCATGTTGAAATGTAACATACACCACTAGCAGTTCCATCGGTTTCATGATTGATTTCAGTAGAATGACCTGTGGTGTAAGGTGCTATTTAGCATGAATTAGGGGCATTGTAATCTGGCCATATTGCTCGTAGTCCCAGCATGAAAGTTCCAGAATCAGACTCTGAATGTCTGATCAGGAATATTTTATGCTGCCATTTCCAAAAATTGGATTATTGTATTATGTATTATTATTAATAATATACCCAGCTGTGATATAGTACTATTCAGCCATAGTTCTCACCCCAGATACATGCCTTCGGTAGAATGCTGCAGACCATTCTCAAAGCTTTGCAGATGTATGTATTCTAAAGGGCTTGAAGAGTGGTGAATCTAACCAAAGCACAAGTATTCACAAATATTCCTGAATATTTTAATTCTGCTGTAACTAAATATGGGGCAGATATAGACCTAATGTAAGGGGGTGCATTAAGAATTTGGATGCAGAGGAACTGTTAGGAAACCAAGATCTTGATTTCATATAAGGATTCTTGGTTAGAAATGCCGGAAGGTACAGGAACTGTGATATTTAAGCAGAATTGTTTCTAAACAGAATGTTTTTCAAAGCCTTCATTAGAAATCAGCTGCTCTTTAACAGTTAATTGACTCTCCCAAGTTAATTAGATCATCTAAAGGTTTTTATCTAAACCTTTAAGAAAAGAGAGAGATTGTGTGTCTGAATTTCTGAATGCACATAACTTACTGATGTTGGACCACTTAAAACATGGTAAGCACCTTATTACTTCTAGTACAAAACAGGGGAGGATTTTTTAAATCTAGTCTGCATATTGTATGAGGGTCCAAAGAAATGTAATACATTTCTCCTTTCCTTTCTCCTGCCTTTGGGTAGTTTATATTTTTCTCTCAGTATTATAAAAACACCAAAGTCAATTTCCTTTTCCCCACCCTCCACCTCTCTGAACTGGTGCTGACGGTCAGCAGTATTCTGGAAGTCAATACTTGTCCATCAGAACTAGAGAAGCACCAAAACTTCAGCAATAATTCAAGGCTTCCAAAGGTGCAGTCACCTGTGCTCCTTCCCCTTCTTTGAAAAAAAAAAAAAAGCAGTCGTCTTTTAAAAGAACCTGACCCAGATCTGCAATGCAGGAAGGTCTGCCCTGTAGCTTACTTCTAAATGTAAAATAACTGTGTGTGAAGATTAATTAAGCCATATAAAGTTTATTACTATCTCACAGGTGCCCTCTGCAAGATCAAATTTGTTGTTTTTGTGCTGGAAAAGGATCCAAGATCTCCTTATCTTTGTGGATGGTACATATTTCTCAGAAAAAAAAGCCCTGATGTGGCCAGTACAAAGAGAATTGTTTATGTATCTCTGAGTGAATGCCAAAAACCCAAAACAACAACAAAGACCAAAAAAAAACCCAACCCCTTGAATTTACTGCTTAAATTTTCTGACAGTCTGTCACACAGAAGTGTAAAAATCCTGGATATTCACTTAGTATATTTCCTTTAAAACTGCTTGGAAAACACAAGTGTGCGCTGTCCTTTGAACAGGCTAATCTGGACTGAAAGTCTGTCTGTTTGCATATAGGAGAGAACATTTAAAAAAAAACAAAAACCTTAAGAAATAGAACGGGACAAGTCAGCGCAGAACAGCTGTGACAAGTGAAATTGAATATCTGCCATAGGAGAGGGCTTTTCAGGATTACATACCTGTGTCTGCAGAACATTCATTAGGTAAACTCTTGCTAACGCATATTCCTTGCTGTCGCTGCTGTCATTTTCAACAGGGTGTTACCTCTGGAGCCTCCCTCCACCTCTCTGTTAGGACTTTTGGTTTCTCCCCTAGTGAATTACCCACCAAATGCAATTCCCAGTTGTGAGGAGTGGCAGAGTCCAGGCCCCTTGGACAAAGACAAGAATGTCCCTAGGCTCGTTACAGGCCTATCTCATCTTAAATTACAGAATGGTAAAATTTACCAATTCATATATTTCCTAGAGAACAAACCAATTTCCTATTTGTCAGCATCCAAGCACCATACACCTTAGTTTGAGAGTGAATGTGTCAATCTGAATCAGAACCCTCTCCCCGCTTTTCCCTACAGCCTTGTCTTCACTAGGAAAAGCTGTATTTTAAACATGTTAAAATCTTAGAGTGCACTATGGTGATGGGTGCCCTTGATGTATATATATTGGTATATACTATAATGGTAAGATGTACATAATAGAGGCTATACAAAATACATATGTAATGGAGTGTACTTGTCATTATTCAACCAAGCAACCATGGCTAGGCCACATTCTTCTTCATTGATCCAGGTGACACTGACTTGAAAACTTCCAAAATGATGACACAGCAGTGGAAAAGCCAGTTTTGTGGCTTTGTTACATCATTGCCAGAAGAAAGGTTTTCTGGAAGTGTTACTTCCTGGAATAATATTGCAGTAAGGCAGATTATTTAAAAATACACCACTAGTCTGCTACAGGCACAGGAAGCAAATATGCAAGTACTCCAATTCTTCTTTTCACATTTAATCAAAACACACTACTGTAAAAGATGCATTTTAATTACAGTTATTCCATGTTATTATTTTTTTTTGTAAAGTAAACACAGCTCTGGCATTGCTTAATAAAAGAATAAGAAATGATTCCTGACAATCATCTTTAAGCTTCCCCCTGACCTCATGTATTTTAATTATGCATAAGAGTTAGCTGAACTCCTTTGCAAGAAGGAGTCCTTCATTACCTATAATTCCTATTTTATAACTTTTTTTGTTTGATCTGTTCCAGAATTCATTCTGCAGAAATTCAACAGAATAAATTATCTCTCTCCCCGACCATTTGACTGTAGCTTTGAATATATAATGTCTCCACCGATGTATATTATTTATGGAAGATTGATTATTCTTTCATCTCAATATTCCTTTTATGCCAAGAGAATCACAGATTTAACACTTTCCATCCCAGACATAATGATTGAGACAATTGAGTGGATGGCTAGCTGAGGTGGATGAATGGACTTGTCCATGCTAATGCATGCCCTGCTCAGTAAGGGCTAGATGTTCAAACACTGGATCTTAAATTAAATCTCTTGGTCCTGATCTGCTTCTATGCTGCTCCTGTTTTCACCAGTGTAGCTCAAATAGAATGATGCCAGCCTAGAACTGGTGAATCAGGTCAACAAAATATAGATAATTGTGCATTGGAAGCATGTATCTGAATGCACTGGAACCAATTTGCATGCTCAGTTAGAGCCTTTTTATTATTATTATTATTTGTTCGGTGTCTGCAAACACAAACCAGCAAGAATGTTTCATGGGATTAGGAGAGCCTTGCATTTGCACGGAGTCTCAAGTTTGTGCAACCCTACAAATTTCAAAGCTCTGTTCTAAATGGAGTTTCCTAAGGGCTGGTTGCATTGATGTAGTACAGGGGAAGGTAATGAAGGGTGTATAACAGTAGCCGAGTCATCATGTATCAGGGTGGAATGCCATTTCCTACCCAACTGGAGATGCAGTAGAAAGCATTTCTCACAGGTGTTGCTATGTGAGAGCTTAGCCTCAGATAGGAATCCAGGAGTAGTCTTGAACTACCGACTGAGTGATCCAACCGTGAGTATTAACCTTCAGCTAAAATGAGAGCATAGTGGCTGCAAACCCTTCAAAGTGCTTTCCATGACCACCAGCATCACTTCTGTCTTAGGCTATGTCTACATGACAAAGTTAAGTCAATTTAAGTTACGTCAACATACAGCCACCGCTGTAATGAAGCTGGTGTTGCAAGTCCACACTACACTCCTTGTGTTGTGGAGCACATCCACAGTAGCAGATCTGGCATCGACACAGAGAACAGGGCACTTTGGGTAGCATTCCCACTAGCAACTGCCTGCAGGGTGTTTTTGGGAAGGGTTTTCAATGCCTCACAGGGGAAGGTTCAGCATCTCATGATGCAGGTTTCTCAATCCCTTCATTCCACTGGCATCCTACTAGGTTTCCAGCCGCTTTTCAACCACCCTGGTAACCTGCGAGCCAGCCAGCCATCTCTGTCAGAAAACACAGAGCCTGTTCTTCTCTTCAGTATTGTGCTGTGCTTATGAATGCCAGGCTATAAAAGGAGCTCAATGGGGCAGGAGGGAATGGACTATTCGGCAGAGGGAGGCCTTGAATGAGCATTTAAACATTTTTTCCATTCAAGGCCTTCAATAATACCTGATATGTGAAGGCTGTTTCTTATAGATATGCTTTCCAGGAGAACATACTCATCTTCCTATTTGTCCATTCTAGTTGTTGTGTTGGTGGGTTTTGTTGATGTTGTTCTATTTTATTTTATTTTATTTTATTTTGAGGAGGTAGTTTCACCGGTAAGCTCATTAGTTTCAACCGAAAATGAATGGCTGAGTTTGCAATTCAATATTTAACATCCGAGCCATCACTCAAGAGACCACTGCTGTCTTAAATTAGCTCCACTTTCCCTGTCAGGTATTTTTTCAGTGCTGCTCTGTCTAGAGCTAGGTTCTGCAAAGGTTCAGCTGCTTCAGCTTCCAGTGACTGCTGCGATGAGTCAGCTAGCTTTGTTCTTTTGTTCCTTTTTCTCTCCATATTTAACTGTTCAGATTTTATTCAAAGTCTGTTTTGAGTTTTATGACAGAAACTTCTTGTTAGTTTGTCCAAACAAATGATAATTTGAAATGAAACTCTTGCCTGAGTAATGAGGAGAGCAGAAATCAGGCAGCCATCACTCTGCGCGGGACCACATGAGCCCCACTAGACACTTTGAATGATGCACTACCTACATCCCACATACATAGAAATCGAGGCCCCAGTCCTGCAGCACATGCTTAACTTTACACACTGTGACTAGTCCCATTGACTTCCACGGCACTCGAATGGCAATACGTGCAGCGCATAAGGTTTAGCATGCATCTAAGTATTGTGGGATCAAGGCTTAAGGTACTACACTACTTGAGGAAGGGTATTAGAATCAGCGTGAGGTAAGCTGTGCTTACAGCTGGTGCTGGCCCCCTGCATAGGGGTGAATTTCACTCCAAGGGCCAGATTTACGTACCTCCTGAGAGCACTTAGCACACAGAGCACTGGACTTGGATTTAGGGGAACTAGGTTCTCTTCCTGGCCTTGTCACTGGCCTACTGAGTGACGCTGGACAAGTCATTTTGCCCCTCTGTGCCTTAGATTCCCCAACTTTAAAATGGGGGTAGTGACACTGAGCTCCTTTGCAGAGTGCTTCAGAAGTGCTAGCTAAGAGCTAAGTGGTATTATTATTATTGTATTACTAGTTGATTCTTTAGGGATAATTCACAGCCACAGAAAGCACTGTCAGCAGAAGCAGCAGTCAGGAAAAAGTATCAGTCCTTCACTCTTCAAGAACAGTAAAACAATTCAAGAACATTTGTAACATTCATGGCTGCTGTCACTTGCAGAGAGGAAGATAACATTATCCTGGTTGCCAGGGTTTTCAGTTACATTTGATATGTAAATTGCACCAAAATGTCTCTGCCTAGTGAACACTGTGTCCACTAACACTTAAAAAGTAGATGTATTGTTTTTTTTGTTTAAAAAAATCAAAAGGTGTAACAAAGATCCTCATAGGAGAAAAATATTTAGAGACCGTAGCGAAGGAGCTGGGGGAAAAAAATCTGACAATGGTGTTTTGGTGTTGTGTACCCTGCAGACAGTAGCTAAATGAACCACATAATAAAAAAGCAAGACAGTGTAGTTAGAATAAATTACAAACAGAACCTACTATGGGTTGGCAGAGCTTACAGTTTAGTAACCCCTAGACAATAGGGCATGCCTGATGGAAAGGAGACTGGGTCATGGTCAGACTACCCCAAAATCCAGGGATTGTTTGGTTGGGATTCATCCTTACCAAACACATTTCTTTTTCTATACATATTCTTTCATCTAGTTTGAGACTGTGTGGAAATTCCTACTCTTTCAATGCACTAGTCGTTCTCTGAGTAAACAGATCTAAGGCACTGCGGAGAGGGGCAATGTGGAAAGGGTCTCTTTAATCAGATGTGTACATCACTCTTTATGCTTTTTAAAAATATTTATTTGCACAACGACTACTTATCTGCACTGCCAATGGATTGTCTGGGACAAACTCCAGGAACCTAGTTCAAAGACTGGGTAATTGAAATGGCAAGCACCGTAACATGGCCATGTATCCCTGCTCCAAGAAGGGCTGGACGCTGCCTTGTTAGTGTGTAAGACTGTGCAAAATTGTTAAACACCTGCATGAGCAAATCCTGGTAAGTTAGTAATATATGGTCAGCTTAAACACCTTGCAAACAAAAGTGAGAACAAGGAGCCATTTGGTATGCTATCTGACAACATGCCGCAGTGAGATGAGAACGTCACATGTCAAATGCTGTATGGAATCCAGATTCAATCTAGGAAAAATTGCATCTAATTTCATCAGCACTCCTGGAAAAAGCATAAAGTTCTAAGCAATATTGATGATATTGTTCTAATCAGCATTATAGGGCAAGGAGAGGCCCTGATCCAGCTGCTCAGAGTGTGGAATTACCATTAATTTCCCAAAGTAAGTAAAGCAATTGTAATAATCTTGGTAGTAAAACTGATTCAATATATGTAGGGACCCAGCAAATTGTATAGTTTCTATGGCAATTGATACAATTCTATTTTTTGTGGATTCCAACAGGCTATCGTACAGATAAATATGAATGTATGAAAGTTTTAATGGAATGAGTTTAGAATGATTGCATTACTCATGAGTAAGGAAGACACTGGCAAATTATCAGGCTGTAGCCATGTTAATCTGTATCCACAAAATCAACAAGGAATCCGGTGGCACCGTAAAGACTAACAGATTTATTTGGGCATAAGCTTTCGTGGGTAAAAAACCCACTTCGTCAGATGCATGAAGTGAAAGTTACAGAGGCAGGCATTTATATAATGACACAAGTGGAGAACCAGTGTTGGCAAATTATGTCAGTCATCCTAAAAGACCTTATTAAGCTATAATAAATGAGGGGCAGGCATGAATAACCAGCATTGCGGAGCTGATGATCGCACAGAGCAGTTCAGAGGAATCTCCTCCTCTTTTGGCCAAGGTGTTGTCCAAAGCATGGCACTGTTGGCTGCAGTAAACGTCCCCATTTTTTCAGATAGAGAAGCTAAAGCTTTAAGGTGTCTCAAGATGGGAACCCAAAATCTCTAGTCGCTTCTGAAAATTTAGACACTGGGCTCTACTCCAAACTGCATATAACACACTGAGTGACCTTTGAGCAAGACCTCACCTTCTCTGTTCTGGATTTAATAACACTTACCCATCATTTTAAAGCACTTTGAGATCATTGGATGAAACGAATTTATTGGATTATAGTATATTTAACATTTGGAGCCTTAAGCATCCATATTTAAAATCAGTATGATTACTAAAGTTTAGAGTACAAATGGCTATTAGTGCACCAAACCTAGACTATCATTGTATTCTCCTAATGAGATTTGTACTGTATCTGTAAATCAAAAAGTCAAATAAAGGCTTTCATTTTCATCATAACACGATTCTGATGTCTGACATTAATACAAGGTCAAATAAGCATTGCATGGGAAGGAAATAAATCCAAATCTGAAATCTGAAAGGGCAGTCATATTTCTTGAATATTTTGAATGTCAACTTTTTGATAGAAAAGTAATACAGTGGCAGGGAGTGTGTACATATGCCAGCTCAAGTTGTCTTCTGTGTACGTATCAAAGTTTAATTTGTTTGAATCCTTTGTGTTTCCCATCGTGCAGTATCTCCTGGCATTTGTAATGTTCCTCTTAAACTGCAGTAAATGGAGGGTTTGGAAAGGTCAGGCTTTCTTTACCATTTAAAAATATATAGGTAAGTTAATAAATGTTATTTAATAAAAGGCAAAACAATCTTTCATGTGTATCTGTTGTTAGGTTGAAATGGATCATGTGCATTCTAGCTGAGAGCTTCCCTGTTTCACTTTACCTAGTAGATTTCCTGAGCTCTTCATGTGGCAAAATACCACATTTTGGTCTCCTGGTAACAAATGAGAAGATTAAAAAAAAAAATCTGTACTGCATTGTGCATAAAAACAGAAATAGTAAAGCTATCATTGTCAGGTACTGTCAGACTAACTCAATCTCTTGCCATTATAGATACCAAAAAATGAAAATCAAAGCCACAAATAAGAATGTATGCAGCATTTTAGCTGTGTTGGTCCCAGAATATTTGTGAGACAAGGTGGGTGAGCTAGCATCTTTTAATGGACCAGCTTCTGTTGGTGAGAGAGACAAGCTTTTGAGCTTACACAAACCTCATCCACCTGAGGAAGAGCTCTGTGTAAGCTCAAGAGCTTGTCTCCCTCACCAACGGAAGGTGGTCCAATAAAAGATATTGCCTCATTCACCTTGTCTCACATCCCCACCCTTGTCCTAAATAAAACCCATGCTCACTTTATAAGGGCATGCTTACTCTTGGGTTTATTGGTGTCTTAAATAACATAATGTAATAAGCCTTCTCATCAAGCCTGTTTGTTCCTAGGATTTTCTGCTGAACATCCATGTCTCTCTTCCCATGTGCTTCTATCACTCAAGATTCTCCTTTATCAAGCAGTACCTGCCAAAAAAAAAAAAAGCAGAACTTACTCCACAGCTTTCTGTAGGGTTCTCTCTCCTTCTAACGTGGTGGCCAGCAGAAGAGCCCTATATCTTTATTTGTCATTGTAGATCCCAAGAGCAAATTAACTTCTGCAAATTTTATTTCCCAAATTCTCATTGTGTACATTTGTTTAAGCTGTAGCAAACAAATCAATATGTAGGTGTAATTTTCCATGAGTTACTGTAAAATTAACTCAGAGTGGATAGGTGGTGCATGTGTATTGAAACATCATAGAATCATAAAAATGTAGGGCTGGAACTGGAAGGGATCTCCAGAGATCATCAATCCAGCCCCCTGCACTAAGGCATGATCAAGTAAACCTAGACCACCCTGACAGGTGTTTGTCTAACCTGTTCTTTAAAACTTGCAATGGTGGGGATACCACAATCTCTGTTGGAAGCTTATTCTAGAATTTAACTATCCTCATAGTTAGAAAGTTTTTCATAATCTCTAACCTAAATCTCCTTTGCTGCAGATTAAACCCATTGCTTCTTGTCCTACCTACAGTGGACATGGAGAACAATTGATCACCATCCTCTTTATAACAGCCCTTAACATAAAGAATAAGATAGAAGACATTTACTCTCATCCTATTTCATTAATGTGTATGAAACAAAGTGAGACTATATAATCCTTATACATCTGCCAGTGCTTCAGCCAGGGCATTGTGCTACAACCAAGTTATAGTAATGGAATTTCAGTAAAATTTATTAATAGTTGTCAATAAAGTTGAGGTTCTTGAAATCTAAAAATAAACAAACAGAATGCTATTCCCAATTATTATTTCTTTAAGAAAATAATTGGAATATATACTATTTGAAGCATCATTATTAATAATGGAAACTTAAACTGTACTTCACTGGAAATTAGTTCTGTGACCTACATTTGTGTTTGTGGAATATTAATGCATGTAATCAAATATAACAGGGGTGGGCAAACTTTTTGGCCCTAGGGCCACATTGGGGTTGCAAAACTGTATGGAGGGCCACGTAGGGAAGGCTGTGCCTCCCCAAACAGCCTGGCCCCTGCCCCCATCCAACTCCTCCCACTTCCTGCCCCCTGACTGCCCCCCTCAGAACCCCAAACCCATCCAACCCCCCTGTTCCTTGTCCCCTAACTACCCCCTCCCATGACCCCCCACCCCTAACTGCCCCCAGGATCCCACCCCATATCCAACCCCCCTGCTCCCAGTCCCCTGACTACTCTGACCCCTATCCATACCCCCACCCCCTGATAGGCCCCCCAGGACTCCCATGCTTATCCAACCCCCCCATCTCCTGACTGCCCCCAGAACCTCTGCCCCATCCAACAGCCCCCTGCTCCCTGTCCCCTGACTGTCCCCCGGAATCCTCTTCCCCTTATCCAACCCCTCGGCCCCGGCCCCCTTACCATGCCATTCAAAAGCAGCATGTCTGGCAGCGGTGGCATGGTTGCGGGGGAGGGAGAACAGTGGGGGAGGGGCCTGGAGCTCAAGGGCCGGGCCGGGCCAGGCCAGGCATGTGGCCTGCATGCTGGAGTTTGCCCACCTATGAAATATAAGGAATATTTTCCAAAATTATCTGCAATTATACAAAACAATAAATAACGATCAGTTGAGGGAATTTCCATACTGTGATGGCAATGAATAACATAACCTGAATATTTAACAATAAAAAATTCTCATATGTCTCATCAGGAAACTGGTGACTGTTCAAATGGGATCTGGTGATTCACTAGGAATGTCAGAATGCCAATATGTGGCAAGAAATTTAGGAGAGCCCTAAGGAATATATTCTGATGTATATGCACATTTTTATAATTATTGATTATGTGTGGATAACTAGATGTGTGGATTTGGGGAGGGTATAGATTTGTATTGGAAGATAATAGGTTGTGGTGGCATGTAGGATGGAAACACAGATGGTGGCGTGAAGACAGGTATTGTGTGGGTGGGTTAGATACCAGTGTTTCTTTAAGTAATGATTTATGTAGAACACATACATATGTTATATATTTATAAGCTAATAAAAAGATCATGGTTCCAGTAATGGATGCATTAGATAAGGCTACATTCAGAGTTCTAGTATAAACCTGTTTTCATTTGTTCTTAGCATTCTGAAGAGTTCTCATTTTGGGGGACATCCACAAATCAATACATAGTGAGCAACAGGTAATTTCCCCCATGAACCTTTTTTTGGTACACCCACCCCCCTCTCAGCTCATGTTTCCTTCCCTATCCCCTCCTCCCACTCTCCGCCGCCTCTCCTCCCTGCTTCTCCTCATCCTTCCAAAGTAAAGTCTATGGCTGAAATTTTCAGAGCCACGGGTGTGGGGAGTGTTAATTACAATGAGAACTGGGCATCCAAATCACTCAGCAGCTTTCAGAAATGGAGCCTAATAGCAATGCACCACCTAGAGCTGCATGGGGGCTATACGGGGAAGGGATGGTTTTCTCCTTTAAACATCGAAGCAGCAGTGCTACTTCCAAGAGAACCTTCTGCTCCCACCCAAAATCCCACTCCAGAGAACAAAGCCTATATAGCTAGATGGGGATAATCCTTATACATCCCCTTATCCTTGTGCTTCAGCCAGGGCATGAACCTGAGTCAGTTGCGGGAAAGGGAAGAAGGAGAGGAAGAGATAGATGAGCTATATACATCCCCATATCCTTATACAGCTATATATCCCCTTCTAGATAGAGGGGGGAAACTAGAGAAATGGTAGGAGGAAAAGGGGAAGATCAGACAAAGGGAGCCAGGCTGAGGGGATGTTGTAGGATTTGTCTGCCTATGCAGCCCAAGTCTTTTAAACCCCTTCTGCTGTTATGCTGAATGGAGGAGGAAAGAGGGAATATTAGTATCTTCTCAACCCCTCAATTCCCTTTTTAAAAAGCCTTTGGACATCATGGGTGGAGAGATTCTCCTGTTCCATTGTGCAATAGGCTCCAGCTGTGCACTGTGGAAGCTACTGGGCATTTGTGACGTCCCCAAAAAACTCAATCACCACATGGCTTTGGACAGTCATCTCCCCCCCAGAGGTATCCTCTAATTTTCTATAGTCACAGAGTAAAGCTACATGCTGAGTTCAGTTTCCGTGCTCAGGCTGCCAGCTGAACAGAGCTTCAATTTAAATAGTCAGACTCCCAGATAGTATCTAAAGTTGCCCCAAATGAGAATGAATGTGAAGGTTCACAGCTCAGGTGAGGCTGTAGTTTTAGTCTTCCAGATTGGAGACTCAACAAGACAGCAGTGTGCTTTTTTTTTTTTATGACGTCTATCTTTGCAACCAGGAAGGCTATCAAATGTGCTTTTTATTAATTATGGAAGCTTAGATTTTTGGAGACCACAGCAAAATCTGGCAGCCCCATAAATCTGTAAAGCCCACACAGATAGGGATTGTTCATAAACTTGCTTCAGACAGAAGTACCAGTCCTCCTTCAAGAGTAAGGTACACACAAAAATGAACCTCAAAATAAAAATAGAATCCTTAGCAACCACTCAGAGAGAAAACATCAACAATGTAAAAGCCTTGCTAAACAAACCATGAGGGAGGAGGGAGGAAGAGAAGTGAAAGGAATATGGAGATAAAACAACAACAACAAAGTAGACAAATAATGAAAAGTTAAAATTAGAACACATGCATCATACCTCAGTAATCAATGAATTTATAGCCTTCATTGCTTCTGGTAAGATTCAACTAGAACTTAGATCATTATTAACCTCTTTGATTGATCACCTACCCTTTAATACCTTAACAATTACCCATGAAATAATTAACCTTTCTGGCTAGAACAACCTGTATTATTTGTCATGTCAATAATACGCAATCTGATATCAACTCTGATTTTGTTTACTGTTTACTATCTCAAATGTAAGAACTAAATGTACTTATATAGGAAGATAATTATAAGAGCTTGGCAGAAATTACTGAGATTGTCTTTAAAGTGGCTCCTTCATATAAATGTTAAGAGCACAATCTCCATAAACAGCCTTTCCAAAGGGAGCATTGCTGAACAGCCTTGTTCACCAAGGGCCTGATCCAAAGCCCAGTGAAGTTAATGGAAAGACTACCAGTGACTTCAATGGGTTTAGGATCAGGCCCTGGCACAAAACTGTCTTTGAAACATTGAATGAGGAGTTATTGTCAAATCCTCTCTCTACCAGATCTTCTCCTCGGCGGCATCTTGCAAGAACCACTTTTGATAAACCAGCTATATGGATTCACAGATAGGTTTACCTTATCTAGGAGCATTTTTCACAAAAGCTGATGCCCAACCTCCATTTCTGTGGGTGCAGCTTACACCCCTATTTTCAGGCCCACAAATTGAATTGCCAAGCCAAGTATATCCACTCTTAACACTCTTGCAGGGCGGCATAAGTCAGTGGGACATAATGGGCTTAGACCATAGGGCAGCAAGCCAACCCCCCAACTTTAAAGGCAACTTGTAACTGAAGAGTGTTCTGTTACACTACTTAATTTCATCAAACTCCTCAGCCTACACCTACATTCAAGTTGCCGACATAGAAATCCAAATACTCTTGTCTCTGCATTGTGCCTGGAGGACAAAGCACATTCTCATAAATATGGCAGTGTCACCTGTGATTGGATTGATGGAAATAATTTATGGAGGATTAGGAAACCTTGTTCTGTTTTACTAATAGACAGTGTTACATTATCACATTTCAATAGCTAATTCTATTGTTGTGCCTTTTCTCTTAAAAATTAACATGATTTTCAGAGGGAAAATAATTACATGTCATTCATAATCCATTAACTAGATAAAAAATAAAACCATTGGGTGCTTATTTTCTGAAAGAAAAGTCTAGAGTATCTACACTTCCCTCATGTGGTATGTTGTTGTAAAGGCTTTTGGTATCCACGTTAATCAAGTGTAGCTTTGTAAGCTCAGATTGTTGTGATTTGCATAGAAGCCGGAAGCATCTTCAGAAAGCAAATGTAAGAAAGGGAGCTTGGGTCTGAAGACTGTTAACAATAGGAAAGCAGGTGAAATCTTGGAGACTGTCAAAGAATTTAGGCACAGAGTTCCTGCTATTGTGCATGCAAATCAGGTCATGGCATACAAAAATGGTCAGTTCTGCTCATTGGTGCAATACCAACCACACTTAGTTCTTATACAGCACTTTTTCATCCATAGATGACAAAGAGCATTGCAAAGAAGGTCAGAATATCATCACCATTTTACAGATGGGGAAACTGACTTGCCCCAGGTCACTGAAAAGTCCAGTGGCAGAGCTAGGAATCAAATCCACGTCTCCTGAGTCCCAGCCAAGAGCCCTAGCCACTAGACTAGACTATCACTCTAATAATACAAGGTTTTTCTTAAAGGATTAAGAGTGTTCCACTTAATCTTTAGCCATTCACTTGAGTATTTTAGCAGGAGGAAAAATGGCCACAAGAACTATACTCCCTTGTGGGTGTTTTTTGTATATATACAATCCGTCTACATCATACCCTTCTTCCCTTTGTCATTACAATCTTCTTCAGTTTCCTGATACTTTAGGAGACAAAGGCATTTTCTGAACTCTAATCATGTAAGCCCATTTAATTTTTTTAAAGCATTTGTTGTTGTTAAAAGCAACTGCCAAAGAACCATTGGAGTCATGATAAATTCTGTTTGTCGCGTGGCAATAAAATGAAATCAAGCCTTTAAAAAAGGCACAGGGCTTTTAAGTATGAATAATTTGCTGAATGTTCTATGAAGGGAGTACAGTGTTCAAGATACAATTCTGTAAATATCAAAATAGAATTTTTACAAAAAATATACTTCAGCACATACTTAGAATATCGAAAAGAGCTAAAGAAATGTGTTCTCTCCCAGCTAATTACCCACCTATCCTACATTACCTTCCATGGAAATCAGTGTTTAAGGAGAGCTATTCTCATAACTTAGATCATTCTGAAAGTGGTTGAAGTTGGAGATGTGAAAAATTTTCCATCGGTTCCATCTCCTTTTTAATTAGTTTTAGCTGACATGGTTTTGCCATCTTTAAGTTTCGCTTTATTTGGATCCTTCATTCTAAACATGGTGAAGACATTGTTGTAGATAGCTTGAAGTGTGGTGCCTTTTTTCTTTGCACTGGACTTTTAGTTTTCTAAAGACTCTGCCTTTCTATGGAGACAGAGAATTCCGCTGTCAGAATTATGGTAGCCTCTTACAGAGCTGCACATATACACTGTGCAATTTCCTAGAGACTTTACTTTTTGTTCTTTATTACCATTTACCTTAATGTAAAATAAAAGAGAATGAAGGCTGAAGGCCAGTGACTTGCTGTTTGTCTAGGGAAATTCAGTAAAGGCAAAGCTCAAAAGTGATGACATTTTGTAACACTTCGAGTTATAAATATTAGTTATTGAGTATTTGGAAGGGTCAGTGCTTTCAAGGGTACCTTTGACCAAGAAAAACTACCACATAATCAACTGTCTCAAGTTTTTTTATGAAACCACAAAAACTCAGCCTTCACAAACGTGTGACTATACAGAGAGAACAAAAAAAAATATGCTTTAATTCTTTTATTTGAGGCTTTTTTGCCTCAAGAGACCTGTATGAAAATTGTCAAGTTTCATTTCAATCATCAAACAAGAAATGACCCAAGTGTCCCATGATTTTAGGTTTTATGGTGAAAGGCTTGGATGATTCTAGATTTTTTATGCAATCCATTTCAAGATAAGAATATTAAAAATGCGCCCCTGATGGGTTACGGGGTCTAGCAATAAGCTCTCAACCCCACATTCAGTGGAGAGTGACGATTCTGTTTTAATGTGTGATGAGTGCTGGTAAATTCATTACTTTCTAGAGGCCTGATCTAAAGCCGACTGGAGGCAGTGTGATTATTTCCACTGAGGTCAGTGTGCTCTGGATCAGGCTTTCAGGTCCAGATCCTCAAAGCATTTAGGCACCTGTCATTGGGCTGGCCGTCAGGGGAGTCAGCCTACCTGTGACAGGCTCCTGTGAGGGAGAACAAGTCAACTCAGACCCACCTGGAAGCAGTCTAATCCCATGGTAGCTGGCTGGCAGTTAATTAGCTAATGAGGCTGATAAAGGGCTGCCAGGGCTCAGCTGAGGGGTTTCCTAAAAACAGGAAGCGCCCTGAAGAGAAGAGCTCCCATGAGTGCGGAGCAGGACTGCTCCCCAGGGCCTGTGGCCTGGCAGGTGTGTTCTGAAGGGCACCAACAGTGGCAGGAAACCCAGCCTGTCAGGAATTACATGCTGCCCCAACGAAGAACTGCAGTGGACCAGAGGCCGAGCCGGGGCGGGGCCTTCCCGGGCCCTTCGGCCGGCGCCCCCCCGCCCCGCGCCCGGCCCCCGGCCCCCGCCCCCGCCCCCGGCGCGCGCGCGTCGCCCGGCGGCGGCCCCGCGCGGGTCTTCGGGCGCCCGCGGCGGGTCCCGAAGGGAGCGCCCCCCCCCGCCCGCGCCCGCCGCAGGCGCTGCTGCGCGGCGGTCCCGCTCGGGTATCTTCCATCTTGGGTCGCCAGTGGGGTCCCTTCACGGACCCGGACCCCCCCCCGCCCGGACCAAGAAGAACCTCCTGCCTCGACCGGCCGATTTTTCCGGCCCCCGGCCCCGGAGGGGACGGACCCGGCCCCGGGAAAAACTCGTGGGGCCCCCCTGGGGCTCGGGGCCTGGGGCAAATTGCCCCTCTTGCCCCCCCCCCTCCCCTGGGCGGCCCTGCAGTGGACAGATCTCCACAACCGCCGACTCTGAGGCAGGATTCTTCCCAGGCGGTGGCAAGAGGCTTTACTCCAGGGAAGGGACCTGAGCAGAAGCAATCTTGCTGGACCCAGGTGGGAATAGCTAAAACGAGGCTGACTCTTGAGTATGTCTATACAGCAACCCCACCACGCTGTGGCAGCAAGTCTCAGAGCCTGGTTCAGCTGACTTGGGCTCGCACTATGGGGCTAAAAATAGCAGTGTAGACACTTGTGCTGGAGGCTGGGCCCTGAGACCCCACTCCCTCACTGGGTTTCAGAGCCCAGGCTCCAGCCTGAGCTTGAATGCCTAGACTGCTATTTTTAGCCTCAAGGCATGAATCTGACCCAGTTGACCTGGGTTCTGAGACTCACTGCAGCATGTCTGAGTTTTTGTTTTTTGCTGTGTCGATGTACCCTGAGTCTCCTGGCTAAGACACTAGGGAGAATTCTTGCTTGTAATTTCATTTGGGTCTTCAGTTAACAACCTAGATCCTTCAGGAGGGGCATTGTTCCCTACATAGAGCCTCAGTGAACTTCTTGATTACTTTAGGAGAAACTGAGGCAGGGAGGAACTACAGTGCCACACATGGCCTGAAAGGGGCACAGGAACACCTTGCGACAGCACTTTAATCTATTTCAGTGGAAGCTAGGTGCCAAAATATCTTTGAAGATCTGGGCTCAGAGCTCAGCAGATAGAATCCTGGCTGATTTGTATTGTAGATCTGCTAGCAACAGTGAAGAGAACAGTGCATCTCTTCTGCGAGGAGGTAGGACTAGGACATAGCAGCCATGGAGGAGATAATGGGAAAGAAAACAAGAACAAGAAACAGGTGTTTGGGTTTGGATGACAGTGTGTGCTGCAAGGCAGATCTAATGCTTTATGTCTCCACCACCCAATATCAACTAAAATATGTGTTTTGATATGGGGCAGATGGGGTTAGTGATGGTATTTTTCCTCTAATATTTGCAATGTTTGACTTCCACAGACTAACTTGTTCATAGCTTGCTGTATTTGTCCTTAAAGGTGGGGTGAAATATGCTTTTAAAAATCATTTCAAGAGTTTATCTGGGAATAGTTCTTGTGCTCTGCGTGTGTGTGTGTGTGTGTGTGTGTGTGAGTGCATGTTTGATCCATGACTGCTGCAGAGTTCTGCTTTCCCTTCTAGCTGGCCTGCCTTTTGAGGCCCATTATGTATGTAATGAGATTACTGGTAGAGCTGTGTGGCCCAAAGCAGAATTTTGTAATAGCTGATATTTCCCCAGCCTTGACAATTAGATTTTAAATCATTCACTCACCCACCTTTCTCCTCCTCCCCTTGGAAATAAAATTTCTTTTCCAAGTACAGGGGTTGGTAAGAAGAAAAAGGAATTTCACACCACTGCATAGAGCCTATACAGGACCATATAGATCACTAAGCCCCACAAAAGTGTGAAGTAGGGCTCATGATGATTGTATTGGGTTGATTTCTACCCTTATTGAATAGGAGACAAAGGTACTAGAATACTGTCATAGAGGAGATCAGTTTGCTCATAAAAGGAAGGAGATATACTATTAGATTAGTTAGAATGGCCAACAATTTATAGCATCTGATAAGTACTACAGATACCATGGCCAAGTTGAGAAGGAATTTGCTGACCTGTTTCATGGAGGCAGAGGAGGTGAGGGTGTATATTTGATTGGTTGCAACAGTGAGACAGAATTGGCAGAATGCAGAGAGTCTGCAAAAAATGACTCCTGAGACAACATTGCCTGGCTGATTTGATCACAGATAGTCATTTAATTTTAGCAGGTAAACAACCATGGTTAATAATAGATGAATAAGAACCTTGGTGTGACAGCAGCTGAAACAAAATGTTTATCCCCCCAGTGGTAAATTATTGTAACTCATGAGCCAGTACATCAACACTGGTGCAATCTTTACCTTCCTGCGACACTGGAACTTGTGGTACCCCAGGAAAGATAAACATCAGGGCGAGCAGGTTGTATTTCCTGTGGAATTCCTTATTGCCTATGCAGCTCCTGGTGGAGGCTGCTATGAAGATTTCCAGAATCAGTGCATCTCTGTGACACCTTAGCCATTCCTCTTCCCTGGCCACCATTGCCCAATTCCTACTTTCTTGGATGCTACTGCTCCCTCATGGGGCCTTCCAAACAAGTAATTTTTGGCTGCCTTGCATCATTGCAACTTCCATTAGCATCCTTAAGACTGCTGGTTGATCTGTGTCCTCATTAATGCTAGTAAAATCTAATGTAAGCCAGCTGTGAATCTGGCCCTGGAAAAATACTCCTTTGACTGCTGACCCATAACTATCTAGTTTCCTTATTCACTGTTCAATAGCTCATCTCCATGTATATGAGTTAAGCTTTGTTAATTTTATAAGTGCTTAGTGGTTGTGGAAACCGGCACTCAACAAATCATCAAGTAAATATATAATAAATAAACATTGCTTTAATTTTGTGCAGCACATCCTTATTAAGTTTGTTAATTATGTTGTTTCCATGTCACTTGGAAAAACGGAAACTTTGTATCATCTAAGTATAGCATGTGGTATAATCTGTCACCTTGGCTTTGTATATAAAAATAATTCAATACCTGCAAGAAAGAGAAAATGTAATTACGTCTGTTTTTAAAAGCAGCCACTGAGAGAGAATCATTGTAAGGAGGTCAACAATTCATTGATAATGGAAACCTCACTTTAAACTCCCACTTATGTATCTGACCTGTGTGCATGGATTTTTTAAATGGAGAATGTGGGCCTGATTAAAGGTGTAGTAGTCAATGAGACTTTCATTGGTATTTTAATTAAGCCCTACATGCATGTATTGTACTGTCAGTTACCAACAACTGATCATAGGCTATACGTCTCACAGTGTGCTGAAAGTTGTATGCATGAGCGCTGCTAACAATTGTGGGTGCAATAGCCCTCCCTCCACATGCCACTTTGCATATTCAGCCCTCATTAGTTTTAGCTAACTCCTTCAAGCCAGTAGAAGTGTCAGGAGAGATTTCTGAGACTTTTAACTGAAATTCTAGAACTGAAAGACTAAGAATAAATTACCTGCATATTTAATTCATGTTAAAAATACAGCCTTTTCATTATTTTATCTATGTGCTCCTTGTAGAATATATGATCTATCTATATTGGTTTTGTAATGGTAGGACTTGTCTCTCTCATTAACCAGATGTTCCCACAGATGAGGTCTATATTTGTCGCCAATTAAATTAGTTAAATTCTTTAACCATGATTCATGACACTTGATAACCTATAGTTAGGTATTATCATAATCAGCTATGATTTATCACAGATCTCTACACAAATTATGATACACTATTATTCTTCAAATCACATCTCCTCATGAGAAATCAGCGTCTTTGGGAATATTTCAGGATATTTACATTGCAGCTATAGATTGAAGCTTGGCTTTACCTGCATCTTGAATAAGACTTTTCTCTGCCAGGGTAGAGGCAATGCCAATTTCCTTCTCAAATGACTCCAGCGACAACTGACTAGACCAACTATGTCACAGGATAAACGGCGCCAACACTGCAAGGTAGGCTATGTCTGCACTGCACCGCAATGTTAGCATTAACTCTAGCTGGGTACCTGTTAGTTTGCATCAGCAGCGTCCACACAGGGCAGTTAGAGCACAGTAATTTTGTGTGCTCTGCAATTCACATCCCCGTAGTCAGCACTGTGGCGGAGCATAAACAAGCCCTTACAAATTTCAGCCACTAAGTGATTTATACAGATCAGTGTCTCAGCTCCACCCAGTTCTAACTGTTCCAAGTTAACATTTACATTGTCTTTGCCAATACTTTGATCTTTGTGTATTATAAGTGAAATGAATCATATTCTCTCACTCACAATCACCTAACACAACACTGCTGTTACTCATGGATTGAGTGATGAGCTCACACTGTATTATTCCCCTATCCATCACTGTGTAGACACCATATTTGTAAAAGTTTCTCATTGCATTTTGCGTAATTGTAGCTATCCCCTTTGTTGTGTCAATGGCAGAGTGACTATGTAAAGTTCCTTCATTGGTGAAATAGGTCTTTGCTGCTGAATACTTAATAGGCCTTAGAAAGCGTCACTTTTAAACCTAAACACGTTTTATTCTTTTCAAATATTTCAACAGAAAAAATCCTGTGTGTGTGTGTGTGATAAACACAAGGCTACATGAAAAATGATGACACTGACCTACAGTCAGTGCAGCTTTTGAGTCAAGTCAGAGGAATAATACAGCTATTAGTAATAATATTTATTCAAAAGGACATGGAAAGTGCTAACTTAGACAAAGGGCTGATGAAGCTAAATAACCCACTGTTCTGTTGCTGAGTCAAATCAATTTGCATTCTGTTGTTACCACATTAACACTGATGTTAACTTTCTGGAGTAAAAAGCTACAACCGTGTTGCCAGTTACTTTAAATACAAAACAAAACTCTTTTAAACAAGATGGGGAGGGGCGGGGGAGAGGGAGGAGAAATTGCAAGACTGAAAATATTATTCTTCTTTTTGCTGGACAAAGAAACATATGCTCTTATCATCATGCTGACTAGACCAGTGTTTCTCAACATTTTCAGGTTGGCAACCCCTTTTTTTGCAAATCCCTGACATTGACTATAAAAGTATCAATGGTAACAATGCTGAGCCCATAGAATATGTATTTAGAGAGACTGACAGAGAATACTTGACCCCAAAGGAGGAGAGTGTGGGAGGAGTGGGGAACTAAGATTTTGTTTGCTTTAGATTATAATAACATTGTCAATGCCTCATGACCCTCTGATTGTCTTTTGTGACCCTCCCACCCCCGGTTGACAAACATTGGATTAGGCAGATAGGCGGAACCTCCTGAGTTGCTATGTTTCTTTTCTGGATATCCCATGAAGATCAGCAGGAATATATCCAAAGCCCAGTCCTGTATCCCCTCCTGCTTCAGCATATAGAACAACCTCCAACAGACAGGGCAAAGAAAAAACTTACACTAGAATGAGGTAATTTCATAATTGTCCACTTCAGGGTTTTTTCACACTTCTCTGAAGTATTTGGCACTGCCTAGTTTCTGGTCTACGCAAATGCAATGCAATCCAACGTGGTAATTCCCATGTTCCTTGTGTACCCAAAATTCCCACTGACTCAAATGGGAGATTCAGGAGTGTAAGAAATGCAGGATCAACTAAGTTCATAGTGGGATTCACTGTAATGGCTTGGGTTTTACATCTGCTTGTAGGTGAGTTTTTCATTCAGCATTGACAGCTGATCAGTTCTCCCCCAAAATAATCAAGGCCTAGTTGTATGTGGGAGTCATGCTGACTATTTGTGATCTCAGAAAAGCACAGTCAATTGGTTCCTGAAAACTCTGATAGGATGACCAGTTCTAGAATCCTGCATACAGATGCAGAGCAGTTCTTCTGACTCATTCTGGCAACCTGACCTCCCAGGGTACAGCTGAGCAGGATAAAAGGAAGCAAGTTTCTAACAGCGCTGGTCAAAATATTTTTGATAGAACAAATATTGCAAATAATTTCACATACCAAAAATAATCGCTGATTTTTCCTGAAAATTTTTCAAAGTTCTCCCTTTAATGCAAGGTCTATCGTTCTTCAATGTGTTTTTTCTGTAAAGCAAGAGGAAGGCTGGTAAAGGGTGTGACAGTAGGCTTGGCACACCAAGCCCTAGAAACAGTATGCTCAGGAGGAAGTTCCGATTAAGGTACATGGTGGTTTTTAAGTTAACAGTAAAGGAAGACCCTAGAAAGGGAGAGTGTGTTTCGGATATTCATTCAGGGTGTTTGTGCTGTATTGAGAGCAGGGTGAGTGCATGTCTATGCACATCCTCCCTAAATGAGCTAAAAAGCATTTTGATCAATTTCCAAATCCCTGATAATTTGAAGAATTCCTTTCTATTGT
This sequence comes from Mauremys reevesii, assembly GCF_016161935.1. NCBI lineage: Eukaryota > Metazoa > Chordata > Testudines > Geoemydidae > Mauremys > Mauremys reevesii. The sequence continues at coordinate 40,192,096 of NC_052635.1, read as the reverse complement.
CCTTGATCCTACTGGACACAGATTTTTCATTGACAGCTGTATCTTCCCTTATCAATTGACTGCATTTCCTAACCACTAACGTTCATTCAATGCTACCAAGCGTTTCTCTTTTTCCATTTTTTATATACTGGATTATTATGATGATGATTATTTATTGCTGCGTCCACCACCCCACTTTATGAGGATGGGTTTTTCTCCAAAGCAGCCTTCTTTAATGACTGCAAAATTATGAGTTTTGAGGGTAACTAATAAAGCATTCATAAAGAATTTCCAATTATCACCCCCTTTCTATGTTTAAATATTTTAATTATGATGACTGGTTATTTGTCCTCTCCAAGGAGGCTTGTTGTTTACATGTAGAAGCTTTATGATAAGGATACTGGGATTTTTTTTTGTGTGTCAGTATTTTATATGAGGGTGTTTTCTCACAAGCCATGTGGATCTGTTTTTATAGGACTTTTATAGAGCAATTACTATTGTGTGGGGCTTTTAAGACAAATGTTCTGTCACATTTGTTAATTACCAGAACACTGAAAAGACCAAACAAAACAGAGCACTCCACCTTGAAAGTAACGGAAGGATCACTTAAGCTGGAGCACCCTGAATTGGAAAATGTAAGCCACTAACAGATCGAATGTCTGCTATCTATATTATTTCCTCCTTCTGCCACAAGACAGGTCAGGATGAAGAGATTGGAGGTGTTTCCCTACATCCAAATACATTCCTCTCTTCAGAAAAAAGCTACCTTTCCGCTAAAGTTAAGGCAGTTAGTACTGAACAATTCCGCGTTAAAAGATGTAATTTCGGTGTGCCTGGGTCACTCAGGGAAAGACACTAGGGATATGGATGGACCATTCCTCCACCAGGTTCAAATCCATCCCAAAGTTGGTGCCTGAAAATTATTATTCTGTCCGTTCAAGGAGTTATTGGATCCAGTTTTTAGGCCTACCTCACAAGGAAGACTCATTGGCTCCCTGGATGGTCATCTCAGCACACAATCCAAAAGACTAAATGCTGTGAAACCGAATGAGTTCTTCCCCTGCCCTGTCCCCTTCAGTGGTCCCTCCAGTTTGATTCATACAGTGATAGGCAGGGTGGAATCTTCAGCAGCTGTTCCCCATTAAGCACCAGGTTTTTTTTGGGGGGGGGGGGGGCTGGATGTGTAATGTTTAACAATACTCCGCAGCCCCCACCACCCGATTCATAGCCAGACTATCTCTGGGGCCTGAGAGGGTGCACATGGAAGGGGACAGTGCTACATACCAGAGGCCATCCTGCTTCCCTATGACCCTGTGCTGTGCTCACTGAGCAAGTGGGGCTAGGGACAATCATAATAGTTTCATTGACTTCATTGACCTATCTCTTAAATGCCATGTCCCCAGCTCTAAAAACTGAGGCGTCTCACTTTGAGTCCCCGGAATTAGTGGACACTTCTTTGAAAATGTCAGCCTTAACCACAGTGGCCTTGATTTTTTTTCAAAATTAGTCGAGTACTACTGTAAGCCTACTGCACAAGCAATGCCACAACTGTCCATGCACAAATGAATGACTGGTTAGAATACAGCTGGCCATTACTGTGATTTCATGAGCCAGTTATGCAGGCAAAATTGCTCAGGCTGAAAATCAGGCCTGTTGTGTCTCACTTTACCCATAGGTGAACTGGTGATAACCAAATCTACCTGCCTCAGAGAGGGCTGTGAGGATTTAGTGGCTATTCTTTAGGCAGCCCTCGAATATAGAAGACCAGATCCTCCTTGGTTGGTATAAATCTGCATGGCTCCCTTGATTTCAATGAAGTTACTGACGTATCTATCTTAGACACTATGACCTTCATCATCAGGGTATTTGAGGACCTCTCAATCTTTAATGTATTTGCCATCATAATGCTCCTGTGTTGTTACTTTGCAGAGGGGAAACTGTGGCAAAAAAGACTGACTTGCACAAGGTCTTGCACAGGAGAAGTCTGTGGTGGGGAAGGAAATTGAATCCAGGACTCCACAGGCTAGCATCCTATTCACTGAAAATTATTATTCTGTCCGTTCAATGCATCATCTCGGGATCTGGCCGATGAAGCACCAGGAATTATGATGGTCATTATTACTATCTCACTATTGAAGTTTGTCAAGAAGATGGCATTGAATCTCAGGTCCCAGATAGGAGGCCTGGGGAGAAGGCATTATTTTGTGAGTGATAATCCCTTACAAGCTTTTTTCTCTACCCTCTTGCTTTTTTCCCTTACTCCTCATTAGCTGCATTAGGCATCCTAATCCCCATTATGGAAATGAGGTGATGAGCTAGGTGACACACCCCCTAAGCAGCATTTTCTCTGGAGATTTTAAAAAGGGGGATGACACAAACTTAAAATCCATTGCCAGCCAATCAGGGTAAAAACATGAACCAGCAGTGGCCAAAGCCATATTATAATAAGGGAATTAGTGCTGAAACCATGGTGTTCCAAAAATCCGTTTTCAAGCTTTAGGGATAATTCTTCTCTGATGACTCCCACTTTGCAAGGCTTGTTTGCCTGATAAGAGTGAGAAAATTCACTCCTGTGCTGCATAATGGAGTGCCAAAATATTCAACACTTCCAAAAAGATTACTTCAGCATGGAAATCATCTGTCAAATGTCATAATATCTATCTTACAGGGATGAACAAATTTGCCAATCTTCCAGTAGAATATGATAATGGTGATGAATGCATTGACAGGATAGCATGCATTCCAGCAGCAAACCATATTACAGAGAGGGATTCCCTTTGCAAAACAAAGAAGGTGATCACAATCAACCCTATAGACTAAATTCCTGAGTTGATGTACCTACAGAGAAGTCTTAATATACCTCTGTCAAACATCTTTGGCCAGTTAATGGTAAACCCTGTGGCACTCAGCCTCACTTACACCCCACCTGTTTCCTTTTCTGTCGTGTGTCAAGACTGATTATTAAAGCCTCTTTCTAGTCAAGGCTTTGACCTTTGTGATTCCTGAAGTCAGGAATAGGCGTCCCTACTTGAGATTGTTTCAGTTTTTCCAGTGGAACATATTTCCATTGGAAAATGTCCAGTGCTTCAATTTCAGCAATGTTATGTAAGGGGGGGCAAAGTCAAAATGAAGAATTCCATTTTGATCTTAGCAGAATGAAACATTTTGGTTGGATGTTTCTAAATGACTTTTTTATATTGAAATTGATCAGATACTATATTATCAAATATAACATAGTAAATAATAAAAGTCAAAATCAAAACAAAATATTTTTTTTAAAAACTTGTTTTACAGGAAAATTTCAAAATTATTTGGTTTTGTTCCCTTTTGGGATGAAAACAAATTTCAAAATAGCAGAATTTCCCATGAACTGGCAATTCTGGCCCTGCACTTCTCTAGTGTCCCGTCCTCCCCGCCCCGCCCGCATTAGTCCCTCTTAGTGTTAGGATCTCTGGTTCCTCTCCGCCCCCCGACCCATAGACAGACAGACCAAGTTAACAATATGAGTGTGACAGCTGAGCTGGGCTGTGATTCTTTGGGGGTTCCCCAACCAGTAAGGGGTTCTGTCACCACTTGCCCTGTGACCCTGGATGCCTCAATGCTGTGGCAGCTTTGGTGCAGAGCCCTGACACCAGCAGCATGCCCCTAGCACAAAGGTGTTACCCGGGCTTCCACCACCTTAGCTACTCCTTGTAGGGTGATCCCAACAACGCTTTCAGTCCCAAGTCTCCCCGGTACCATCTCCCCTGCAGTATTGAGTCCCTCTCCCTGGACACTCACAGAGACTTGGGCAAAAAGCAGCAGTTTCCAATCGCAGGCAGTTCTTTGTTTCTTTGGATTGAAGGTGGATGGGTTTTGCTGTCACTCCACACAAAGCTTGAGTTCAAACTGGCCACAGGCTGTCCTGAATATGTTGGGATCTCGATGCCAGGAAACCTGGGGGACTAAGTTAAGAATCATGCCTCACTGAGTTGAAATTCCTTCCCTGGACTTGGGGGCAGCACAGCTATGCACCAACCTGTACTCAGGGCTCCAGGTCAAGTCTCTCCCTCAAAGCTGATTTCTGGCAGGTGAAACAAAATTATAGAGATTTCACAAAGCCAAACGTTCTGTGTCACCTTCTCAAAGTGGGCTATGGACTTTGATGTATAGGGATACATTGGGGTGGGATTTTGACATATAATGAAAGAGTTGATTCTATTGCTGACTTACATTGGGGATGACTGGATGGATGAATTTAATTCCAAGCATGGGGAGCGGGAATCTGTTGATGTTTTGAGGCTGTACACCTCCCAAGCACATTTGCCATTTTAAGATCTTAAAAGTGCTAAATGAAAAGGAAAAAATAATTATTGACTGTTATTGCCAGTATTAACAGTGATCCCCAAACAGGGCACCATCAAGAAATTTTTGTAGTGTTTCTTATTTTATTAGGTTTTGCTTTTGATCCATAATTTATTGAGTGTATTGGGAGCTAATCATTAATGCATCAGGAAAATAAAAGACCCCTTAGATAAGAAACAGCATAAGAAGGACCCTTCCCCCTGCTTTGCTTTATATTTAGTAAGTCAAACCGGTATTTGTCACATAACTTATTGACTGAAATATATACAAATATTAATTTTATTTTTAGTGAATCATTTTTCTTTGCTTATCCCCACACGTCTAACATGAAAAATCTCACATGCTGCTTGTTTTAAAAAATGGGGCTAAAGCTGAGTGAAATGCAACAACACCCTCCCAAACAACATGACGTGTGCTACAGTTCATGCAACCTTACAGTGAAACTGCCATTTTGGCTAAGTTTTCTCAAGGTTCATTCAAATTAAAAGTCAAAGGGAGAGATTGTGACTTTAGGCACAGCCCCGAGTGAGGAATAAACTGCACCACTCCGAGACAGCCCCTGGAAGGTATTGTGACCCAAATACACTCCTTTGAGACATAATTTTCTCCGCTACTTCCCCCTTGCTTCAGAGAGCTAGTAATTTTCTGTAGATTTATACCGGCAACAAATTACCAAAACCCTCAGCCATTTCAGCTCCATTTCCCCTCCCTCTCCTTCCCTCCATATACACTCAGTTACTCCTGGGGAGAGACCAGACAGCACTTATGTACCACTCACCTATTCCAGAGCATCTGGACCAGTGGTGGGCTCCTCCTGCGGCCCGCAGGCTGCACATGGCCCCTCAGGGTAATCTGCTGGTGGGCTGCCAGACTGTTTGTTTACATTTGCACAGCCGCCCACAGCTCCCAGTGGCCGCGATTTGCTGTTCCCAGCCAATGGGAGCTGCAGAAAGCCCACCACTGATCTGGACCCAGGATCTGGATATTATTATTATATATTTATATTGCAGTAGCACCTAGAGGGCCAGACCCCATTGTGCTAGGCACTGTCCTAAAATATAACCAAAAGAGAGCCCTTGCCTGGAAGGAACAACCATCTAAGACAATAGGCAACAAGGAGAGCACAAAGAACCAATGAAATGAGGCTGGTCACCATGATAAGCAGTGGTCATAGGTAGACTGTGTTGAGGTGTGATGGGAGCTGACCAGCAAAGCCTAAAATGAATCCATGAAAAGTGCAGCTGGGAAAATGGATTTGCAGAACGCCCTGTGAACTAAAGAGACTTGGTTTACATGGTTCGACTCATGGCTGCCTCGTTTTCTCTGCATGCAGCATTAACCAAACAGTACCCAGAGTGGATGAGACAACTTACACAATGAGGGAGATGTTTTAACTAAGAGCTTGATATACACATTGACATGTGCAGAGCGAGCCTTTTTATTGCATATTTATAAACAGCAGACGTATATGTTGCAGGAAGGCTATTCATAGTTTGGGGGAAAGAAACATTTCAGGAATATGCCCTCTGTGCAAAAGTCTGCTGACAAAGGATAAACGCGTGGTATGTGCAGTCATAATCATAAGCATTTAGGTGCTAATTATTTCTGTTACATTTATTCACCCAGCAGAAGTGATGTGCAAGAGGGGTCTGGTAAACAAGAGTACTTCGATAAATATGATTTAGAAACAGGCAACCCACAAATGCAAAATACCCATGTGCTGATAGATAGCCTAGCTGTTCATAGAATCATAGAAGATTAGGATTGGTAGAGATCTCAGGAGGTCATCTAGTCCAACCCCCTGCTCAAAGCAGGACAAACTCCAAATAAATCATCCCAGCCCGGGTTTCCCTAGTTAACCCATTCCAGTGCTTCACCACCCTCCTAATGAAATAGCGTTTCCTAATATCCAACCTAGACCACCCCCACTGCAAACTTGAGACCATTGCTCCTTGTTCTGCCATCTGCCACCACTGAGAACAGCCAACCTCCATCCTCTTTTGAACCCCTCTTCAGGTAGTTGGAGGCTGCTATCAAATCCCCCCTCACTCTTCTCTTCTGCAGACTAAATAAACCCACTTCCCTCAGCCTCTCCGCATAAGTCATGTGCCCCAGCCCCCTAATCATTTTTGTTGCCCTCTGCTGGACTCTCTCCAATTTGTCCACATCCTTTCTGTAGTGGGGGGGCCCAAAACTGGACGCAATACTCCAGATGTGGCCTCCCCGGTGCCAAATAGAGGGGAATAATCACTTCCCTTGATGTGCTGGCAGTGCTCCTACTAATGCAGCCCAATATGCCATTAGCCTTCTTGGCAGCAAGGGCACACTGTTGACTCATATCCAGCTTCTTGTCCACTGTAATCCCCAGGTCCTTTTCGGCAGAACTGCCACTTAGCCAGTTGGTCCCCAGCCTGTAGCAGTGCATGGGATTCTTCCATCCCAAGTGCAGGACTCTGCACTTGTCGAACCTCATCAGATTTATTTTGGCCCAATCCTCCAATTTGTCTAGGTCACTCTGGATCCTATCCCTACCCTCCAGCATATCTACCACTCCTCCCAGTTTAGTGTCATCTGCAAACTTGCTGAGGGTGCAATCTATCCCATCATTTAGATCAGTGATCTCCAAACTTTTTTGATCGCACACCCCATATCAGTAAAAAAAAATTGAGTACGCACCCCCCTGCCGTGCCGCCCCAAGCCAAAAAAAAAAAAAAAGCCTCTTGGACTCCTGCCCGAACTGCCGAAGCAAAAAAAAAAGGTGCTTAGACTCCCGCCCACTTTGGAGACCACTGATCTAGATCATTAATAAAGATGTTGAACAAAACTGGCCCCAGGACAGACCCCTGGGGCACTATGCTTGATACCGGCTGCCAACTAGATATTGAGCTGTTGATCACTACCCATTGAGCCCGACGATCTAGCCAGCTTTCTATTCACCTTATAGTCCATTCATCCAATCCATACTTTTTTAACTTGCTGGCAAGAATACTGTGGGAGACTGTATCAAAAGCTTTGCTAAAGTCAAGATATATCACATCCACCACTTTCCCCATATCCACAGAGCCAGTTATCTCATCACAGAAGGCAATCAGGTTGGTCAGGCATGACTTGCCCTTGGTGAATCCATGTTGACTGTTCCTGATCACCTTCCTCTCCTACAAGTGCTTCAAAATGGATTCCTTGAGAACCTGCTCCATGATTTTTCCAGGGACTGAGGTGAGGCTGACCAGTCTGTAGTTTTCCAGATTCTCCTTCTTCCCCTTTTTAAAGATGGGCACTATATTTGCCTTTTTCCAATCATCCGGGACCTCCCCTGATCGCCACAAGTTATCAGAGATAATGGCCAATGGCTGTGCAATCACATCAGACAACTCCTTTATCGCCCTTGGCTGCAGCACATCCGGCCCCATGGACTTGTGCTCATCCAGCTTTTTTAAATAGTCATTAACCTGTTCTTTCACCACTGAGGGGTGCTCACCTCCTCCCCATACTGTGCTGCCCAGTGCAGCAGTCTGGGAGCTGCCCTTGTCTGTGAAGACTGGGGCAAAAAAATCATTGAGTACTTCAGCTTTTTCCACGTCATCTTCACTAGGTTGCCTCCTCGATTCAGTAAGGGCCCCACACTTTCCCTGGCCACCTTCTTGTTGCTACCATACCTGTAGAAACCTTTCCTCTTACCCTTCACATCCCTTGCTAGCTGCACTCAAATTGTGCTTTGGCCTTCCTGATTACACCCCTCCATGCTTGAGCAATGTTTTTATACTCCTCCCTAGTCATCTGTCCAAGTTTCCACCTCTTGTAAGCTTCCTTTTTGTGTTTAAGCTCACAGAAGATTTCACTGTTAAGAAAGCTGGTCGCCTGCCATATTTGCTATTCTTTCTTCACATGGGGATGGTTTGTTCCTGCACCCTTAATAAGGCTTCTTTAAAATACAGCCTTTGTGTTTGTTGCTGGTACAAAAGCCTGGGTTTCTATTTTTTTCTGTTTTGAGCTTCATCAGGGAATAAAAGTATAATCTTTAGTTTAGCACTTGGTGGCTATTCTTTGCAACAAAAGTTAATAAATGAGGCATTTTATTCCTGATCTCTTGGTGGTGACATGGATCCCTGGGGAATTTAAATAAATAAATAAGCACTGAATGGCAGCTCTACCGAGTAATCTAATTATAAAAACTACTTCTGAAGCTTTAGCCTTTTTAGCTTAAACAGTTAATTCATGACCATCAAAAGCTTTTTCTGAGATAGATTTCATCTCAGCACACCATTTCATGCTTCATTATCCTACAGTGATGGGGACTTTTGGGTAGTCATTACTCACTCTTTTTTTAAGAAATGCAAATACGTTAATTGATCCAATTATTTCTTATTTCTAGAAACAGACTTTCAAAGAGTTTACAAATCAAATACATGTATGATAATTTGTCTGGATTGTTTTGCACTGTGTTGCATCTGCTCACAAATTTAAATTGAAAACTCGACATGTTTGTTCTTTGCCTGTTTGCACAGTCTAACCATTGTGAAGCACTCTAAGATTTGGGGGGCCAGATTCTGACACTCTTACGCACATCAGCTTTACTCTGCAAGTTGCTCCCTTGATTTTAATGGGACCTCTCACAGAATAAGATACTAATCTCAGTGAGTAAAGGTGGCAGAATTTAGCCGTACATACATAAGACATACCACAATAACAATGTTAACATAAATTGGCTAGTCTGTACGTGTACCTCTGCCTTCTACTGGATGGAATCAGAATTACAAGCGTACATCAAATCCCTATAATGCTAAAGGTGATTTTCCTTTCAAGCAGGTAGCAGGGATTGTGCTTTGGGTACAGGAGGATCTGAGTTCTTGTTCTATCAGCCACAGAAGGCTGAAGTAGAAATACTGGATCAGCCCATCATCAGCCCCCCCAGGCTGCATCTCCTCCCTAGCTTCCCTATTTTTCTGTTGCTCTGGGCCCCCTATAGACCTCTCCAGGAGCAACCTGAAGTCCTGGGAGATGTTCCACGTGAGACCCATCTGCAAATGTCAATGTAAATAGGCCCAAACATTTTAAACCAGAACCAGCCAAATCTGATGCCCAGAATTCCATACTCATAAATCATGCTCATGAGAGATATGTTGCAACATGAAATTCATCCACAAGACCAGTCATTTTGTATGATGAATATTCTTAAGCTATGTGCCAATTTCTTTTATTTAATTGACAATTTATATTTGTGGCCCTATTCATCTTATGAATGATCGGTTTGCACTGTTTTAACCAGCAGCTCCTCAAGATAATATAGTTCAGGATAAAAAATGCCCATGATTGAGGTGAGAAGGAATTTTATTTCCCCATCAAACAATTTTTGAACTGGAGACCAAATTCAGGCGTGATGTTGGGTTTTTGTTCTTCTGGCTGTGGATGGGAATGTCATAGATTCCTTATCAGAGAGGAGACACTTTGTGCTATTGGTACCCAGATTCAGATTCAGAGTGGTATAATCAGGAAGGAAACTGCTTCTCTTAGCTGTCACGGTGATTGTGGCTGCTGGAGCATATAAGTATATGGAGGAAAAGAGAGCGCACAATGAAAGAGGTTCTGAGTGTGTTGTGGAAAGCCAGGGTCTCTTTGGCCAAACACCTTTGTCTAGGTAGATAGGATGACAATCTGCACTTCCTGGACAGAACACATGTTAAATACATAGCCTTTGCTGCTATTTTCCATATGCCTGGAAAAACTCTGGACTTAGAACTCTGTAAAGAACAGGCAAACAGAGACAATTTTGTATTGCTGCTATATACTATTTTTTGGGGATAAGACACAGGTGAAAATAAATAAGATCCAGGCTCCAATTTATCTCACCCGCCAGAGTTTGTGGAAAGGGATCAGGTAAAAGGTTTTTTCTCGTCACTATTCTGGGCAAGCCAGGATAGATTTGGTTTTGTGAAGTCAAAACTGGTTGGGGAGGTTGCACTTGAGTCCCATTATATCCAAACCATCTGTGCTCAGGCAAATTTAGATGAAGGGTTCTGGTTTGGGTTTCTCTATAATCTAAAGCAGACAAGACTAGAATCTTACATTGTACCCTGAGTAAGGGGCAGGTTGTACTTGTGCTGCCCAACGAGCAGAGCAGGGATTGAACTGTCACTCACAGGGGCGGCTCCAGGCCCCAGCACGCCAAACGCGTGCTTGGGATGGCAAGCCGCAGGGGGCACTCTGCCGGTGCCGCAAGGGCAGCAGGCAGGCTGCCCTCGGCGGCTTGCCTGTGGAGGGTCCACTGGTCCCACGGCTTCAGCAGACCCTCTGCAAGCACGCCGCGGAAGGCAGCCTGCCTGCCGTGCTTGGGGCAGCAAAATTCCTAGAGCCGCCCCTGGTCACTCATGAAGTCGTAATTCAGTCTCTGCTCCCCCATGCTGTGCAGGCCAGGATGCTGGGGTGGGAGTAGAACTCAGGCTCTACCTATTCCCCTCTCTCTGCCCCTTCCCTGCCCTCCTCTATGGGGGTAGCAGTCTGGAGGCAGATGTGCTCCCCCACCATAGACACCAGCCATGATGCAGACTGCAAACACAGAGGAGGAAGGGAGCTCCTTACACCTCATTACTGTCCAGCCTGAGCACACATTGTGGGCCAGGATCTGGCCTTAAAGCAGCAGAGACCTGAAAACTAGGTGCTTTCTCCCTCCTCATATTAAAAGCCACGAATTGATGTCATTTTCTGTTTCTGATGATGTTCCCTTCCCAATATAAACAGAGAGGATGAAGGGACCTAGGGAGATAGGGGTGAGCAATCCGTATCTCAGACCAAGTTCTTCCTTAAGAATAGCAGAGTTACCAGCCTGTGAGATGAGGGCAAAATTGCAGCTTGCCGTATGACCCACACATTGGCGTACATTGACTAATATTTTTCACTTAGGGACACTATGTGGATGGAGCCATTCTGGTAAATGGGGCATATGTATGTTGGAAAAATATTAATGCTTTTTAATCCATCTTGCAAAGGTGCCCTGCTCCTTTAATTGAGTGCTTTCAAACACTGCCTAACTATGCAGTGCATTTACACGGTGCTCTGTGCACACTCTGAAGGATCCCTCACAGACTACTGTGCAGCTATTGGCTATCTAAACAAGTCCAGAGTGAGGTATTTATATCATTGACAATAACTATTCACATAGGTACTGCAGAATCATTAAAATAGATGAAATCAACTGTAAAAAGAAACAAAATAAACTAAACCACAAAGGCCTCTGGGTCAAGTCACCCTCTGGGCAGAGATAAGGGGACAGGAACACCACCCGTTCCTACTTGTTAGGTTTCCTTCAAATCCTTCTACTGGGCAACAGGGTTTTGCTCCCATCCTCCCTCCTGCAACAAGCAAAGGGGTCATTCTTCAGCACCCATGGAACAGAGATGTCCTTGAGAGCCCAGGCCAACAGGTCAGAGTCTATGAGCAGGATTTCTTCCTGCCTGGCTCCAGACCCTCAAGCTCCATGAGAGCATAACTCCCACACTGACAGCTGCCACCTTTTTGGGGAGGTTCGCAGTGCAGAGTGTCAACATTAACATTGACAACCTCAGTATGAACATGTTCTCTAACACCCACTGAAGGCAAAGGAAAAGTTCCTGGTGCCTTCAGTGGACATTGGATCAGGCCCTTAGGCATTGAGCTTGCTGAAGTCAATGGGACCTTTACATTCATTGGGAGCATGTTAGGCCCTTACTTGTTAAAGGGTTAGTAGAGGGGCAATATCACACAGAACAGCCATCCTTACATTTTGCACCCTCTCCCCCACACTACATCGATCAGCCTTCCCCTCTCCCCCAGTCAGAAAGGATACTCTGGCCCGCCATTAATGTCACTGTAAGGATTAGACAGCGGGCAATGCAAAGTTAAGGCACGTTATACAGTAGCATCAGTCCTTAACTAATAGAGTAGTGTGAATGAAACATGGAATGCTGGCATGGATTTTTCTCTCTGTTCTTAATTTTGCTGCTTGTATGGGTTTAAATCAGATACTTAATGTTACTTTAATGTAATTTTTAGAAGTTTAATCATCTTTGATATGGCTCTCTATAGACATATTCTGCCCTCAGTCCATGGTGTATAGCAACTCCCATTGATGTCAGTGGGAGTTCTGGATCAATAGCGGAATATGGCCACAAGGGTCCTAGATAAGAGACTCATTATGAAAAATCATTGTGTCTGTTTCTTGGGAGCCTTTTATGAGCAGCCAGAGTTAATATAAGCGGACCTGGCTTTGGCTGGTAAACATAACTGTGCTCAGATCTCATTCTGTCAGAGCGATCTCTATCACAAAAACTGTTAGCCAAGATTTAGATTTGAATAATGTGTTCCATAGCAAGATGGCCTACCATCAAAAATGTCCACAAGTCGTACTGATGTCCCTTCATGCAAGATTGTTTCAAATTAGCTGCTGTTTTCTTCCATGAAATATAAGATGTTATTCCCATTTGTAAACAAAATGGGGATTCATTGTGGCTATAGAGAACAAAACAAAACCAAAAAAACCTGCAACAGACTATCTTTAAATGTCTGGACAGATAAGAACATAAGAATGGCCGTACCGGGTCAGACCAAAGGTCCATCTAGCCCAGTATCTGTCTACCGACAGTGGCCAATGCCAGGTGCCCCAGGGGGAGTGAACCTAACAGGCAATGATCAAGTGATCTCTCTCCTGCCATCCATCTCCATCCTCTGACGAACAGAGGCTAGGGACACCATTCTTACCCATCCTAGCTAATAGCCATTTATGGACTTAGCCACCATGAATTTATCCAGTCCCCTTTTAAACATTGTTATAGTCCTAGCCTTCACAACCTCCTCAGGTAAGGAGTTCCACAAGTTGACTGTGCGCTGCATGAAGAAGAACTTCCTTTTATTTGTTTTAAACCTGCTGCCTATTAATTTCATTTGGTGACCCCTAGTTCTTGTATTTAGATGAATTTTGTTTTGCTCTTTTCTCCTCTACCTACAATAATGAATCACAGGTTCTCCTGCTTTCCATCGTTTCAGAGATGTGCTGCACCTGAGTGATGGCAAATGTACTCATCTGTACAGAGATACATGGCCATGTTATTTTATATGCTGTGCGGAAGATATATGGGGTGAAATTTTGGCCCCATAGAAATCAACATGAGTTGTGCCAATGACTTCGGTGCAGCTGGGATTCCACCCCTCAGTTATAAATGATTTGTGAATTTTTGAGTTCATGTATGGGGAGGGCTACTAGAATTAGCTTAAGCCAGTTTCATTTATATAACACAGAGCTTGGGAATGTATGAAGCTGGCCATCACAATACTAACCTACAGCATAGACTGTCCTGCTGCCAAAACCCAGCTCTAGGAACTGATTTCATTTTGGGCCCCAATAGCAAACCATTTTGGATCCTAATTCAGAAAGGCATCCTTAATCAGACCAGCACACAAGCTAACTTGGAGTCTTTAATAAACCAAATAGAAAACACTTAGGAGATATGGCTGTGACAGATATTGCAAACGCATGCAATATATTTGGGGGGCATATTGTATTAGGCGTATGAATGGTTTATGTATCACTGTGCGCCAGGGATTCTATTCCAGAGGCGGGAGAGTTGCCACAGCTCCACCAGGAACTAAAAACAGCAGGGGGTGATTAAGGTGAATCATTTAGTTTATAAACACCTCCCGAGAAACTGGTGAGCTTTTAGCATGCATATAGGGACTTTTATTGTTTTCTCTGTAATGCTTTTACCTTACAAATAAAGGTGCTTGCTTAGAAAGAGCCATGTGGTAACTTGTAACTTCTGGCAATACACTGTTCATAGCTCTAAGAGAGAAAGCAAAGCACAGGCACTGGTCTTTAGGCAGTCTGGTTTGCTGGGGCTATCACAGTGCAAGGCAGGGAGCTGTGCAGCCTTAAAGATCCTCGTCAGGAGACAGAGAGATGTGGGTCTCCACCCAAGAGAGGTGATGGATGGGAGCCAGAAACCTTAGGTTGGTGCCCTTGAGAGACCATGGAGGGGAAAAACAGGTGCAGTTACACTGAAACTGTGACAATGTTCATATTACATGGGCTCTGTCATCTATATTACGCCATGAGAGGATGTTGGTACTTGTGGCTTTGTGTTGAAGAGAGATCCAGATGACTCCAGTCAAATTTATTGTAACTGATGGCATTAAGCAGAATTCAGAACTGGATACTGTAGCTGTTAGACAGAGCAAGATGAAACTGGTGGAAATATTTTGTTAAAATTCATATGGAATTTGTTTTCCATTATGCCATTACTGTGTTGAAGTGCCTCGCTTGTGAATTCTGAACGAGCTAGAGGAGGTGGAAGTGATACAGCCCCTTACTGATATTGGCCTAATGAATAAAAGAGTGATCGTAGAAGTACTGTCATTGACTACATTGGACATTGGAATGGGGTCTATCCGAAAGGCCCTGCATTCTAGTCCTATCTACGAGTTCATGTGACAATGTGTACAGACCTCAATAAGAGTTCAACCCTCTGAGTAGAGGAAGGACCACATCTTTCCTAACCCTGCAACCCAGCAAATTCCAGCACTCAGGGCAAGAAATCATTGACCTTCAGTTAAGTAGAGGGTAAGAGGTAAACCCTTTACTGCTACCTTTTACTCCGACTCAAGACACCCCATCACACTGACCTTAATATTTTGTACTTTCCTAGCACACTTGGAACATTACATCACTATCTCCATTTTACAAACAGGAAAACTGAGACTTAGAAAAGGTTGCACAACAAACTGATTGTGCATACAGATTTGGCAGTTATGTATTTGAATGCCTAATTTGTTTATAAACCCTAAGAAATTAGGCACTCAAATCTTTGGGGTTGGTGTTTTTCTAACAATAGTATTCTCAGATAGTTCAGACAAGATTTGTACAAAGGCCTGTATTGTAGAATGTTCCTAGATGCTACCTGCATTATGTACAGTAGTTCCCACTAGAAATAAATTCCCCAGGCGCTTGATATTTCTTTATTTTTCCTTACTTGAAGGTTGAAGCTAGCATTACATGTGTATACGTGGATGAACCTGCTTTCTGTGTTGTATGCTTCAGGATCATATTCAGTAAGTAAATATAATGGAACAGTTGTGCTTTGATCCTCTCAACTACCGCTTCCATTTGGCATCAAAGCTGTTCACATATATCCATTTGCAGACAAAATGGGGACTCCGTTCATAACAGACAAACAGGAGTAATTGGCAGCAGTTTTCTTGCATTTCTCATTGTTTTCAATTATTTTTATCAGCCAAGAATAGCAATAAGTGAACCATGTGATCCTAATGCTATTATCTTTAATGCATGATGAAAACGCCACAATTAGAGTGGGCACGCTGCAAACCTCATCAATTGCCATCCATAACGCAGTAACATACTTCTATTATTGTACTATTCCTGATGCTAACAACAGGAGAAGGTAGAGAACTTTGTGAACATGGTTTCAAAGATTATCTAAGGCAAAACTGGAAAGTTTTACCACATGGTAAAGTAATGATCTGAAGGGGAAGGGGGGAATACATTTTGCTAAGCAAATTGAAGGGAATAAAATAAAAATGCAAAAAAGCCCTTTTCTTTTTTCTGTGGAAGAGTTGCATTTTTTAATTATCTTGGATTGTGAACGTATAGCACTACAGGAGCCCATTTTGCAATTAAATCTATCCATAGATGCATACAGCCCCCATCAGTACAGTAGCAGAGCACCTCACAACCAGTAATAGATTTTATCCTCACAACACCCTTGTGAGGTAGGGCAGTGCTGTATCCCCATGTTACAGGTCGGAAAACTGAGGCACAAGAAAGATTAAGTGACTTGCCCAGGGAATCTGGAGCTGAGACAGGAATTGGCTGCAGATCCCTTGACTCCCAGTTCAGTTCCCAATCCACTAGACCCATCCAACATTTATGAGTTTTATCTATACACCGAACAATCATAGACTTACCTCGGACTACATTTCTCTCCATTAAGGCTGAGATTTTCATAGGATTCTAACCCTCTTAGGTGACCAACTCCCACTAAAAGCCCATAGGATTTGGGTGCCAAGCTCCCATAGGCTCCTTTGAAAACCCTAGCTTTAATCTATAAATTCCCAATCCATCTCTAAAAATCATTCCTTCCTGATGGCTTGTCTGATTCAGTCACTCATTTTTGTCCACCTGATGCTCTCTTTGTTCTCCTTCAAATTCCAAAGTCACTGCCTCCAGGAATTGTTTCAGTGCTAGTCTCCTTAGAAATGATCTCCTCTATCCTGAATGATTGCCTCACATTTTATCCTCTTTCTCTGAGGGTCTTGAAGTGGTGGGAGCGTTGCTGGTGACTTCCATTGGGAGCAGGACCCAGGCCCTTAGATTGTAAACTCTTTGGAGCAAGGACTGTGCATTAATCTATGTCTTGCTAAGTGCTGTGTACATTTATGCAGCTGTGTAAAAGATTAATAATAAAACTTTTTATTCAGCTCTTATAGCCTACTCCTGATTCTGCTTTGCCAACACCAAGCCTTCCCCACAAATACCCTCTCATGTTCTCCCAGGCCTGGAAGGAGCTCCCTGTAAAATCTGCAGAATTGCTACATTATTCTACTTTAAATCTCACCTAAAACTGATCTCTGCTGTAATGCCTTGAAAGCACTTGACAATGATTAGGCAGCTGATGTGCTGTCACTGCTATTTTTTATTGTCTCACAGTTTCCTTGTGCAGGGACCATCTTTTCATTATATATAGCTACCACACTTAGCACAATGGGGATGAAATCCTTATGTGAGGCCATTAGGTGCCTCTGGAATTATCATTAATAGTATCATTAATAATCAGTTTAATAATCATTGGTGATTTATGATTAAAATTAATAATATGTAATGCATCATCTTATCCAATATTCACAATCACTTGTAAAACAGTTACTATTGAGATCTATACTTTAAGAAAACCTGTCAAAATTATATGACAATAAACTTGTGCTTAACTCCTTTGACAGTAAATGAAAATGATATCTCAATTCTTGTTGTTTTTTCTTAATTTTTTTAAAGTCTATTCTTTAAAAATAAATCACACTCCACAGCTCAGATCTTCATGATCAAGTTTTTGTACCAGACTGTTCTAAAAGAAAGAGGAAGCAATCAGTACATTTCTACTATAGAACTATGGTTTCTCATCGCAAAAGCATACAAACTGTCAAAAGGTGGTATGAACCCGGACAACAACTTCTTTAATTGGCTTAGCATCATTCTGGATTTAGGGTTCAATTAATGAAGTTGTCCACCTTTTTATACTGTATATACTTACTGGTAAGTGGATATTTGGCTGTGAAAACTGGGTCTGATATTCCATTCTAGGAGTGTTAGCTATGGACATGGTTTGTGAGTCAGGATAAGCTTGCACTGAAGTTTTAGGAATACTATCCAAACTGTTGCCCAAATTATGCATCTAATTGTTAAATATTCATGCAACCCTTGTGATCATGATTTTGCCAGAACTGGGGCAAAAAAAAGTTGGTGGGAGTAGATGGAAAATGGTGTCTGTTCAGTTGCACTTACACTGTTTTGTGTATGCAGTCCCATGTGCATCTCAAGCTACAGTTTGGCTTCTTTTTTTTTAATTTGCACCCAGAAAACTTTAAAGCACCCCACACATGAATCCTTCTAAAAAAATGCGTCCTGGCTTTGATCTTGCATATTTCATAACACTGCCTCATAGGGTGTCCAGATGTCCTGATTTTATAGGGACACTCCTGATTTTTGGGACTTTTTCTTATATAGGCTCCTATTACCCCCCACCCCCATCCTGATTTTTCACATTTGCTGTCTGGTCACCCTACTGCCTCATGAAATGAGAAACAATGACATTTGCTCCCTAGAGTCTTCCATAGTGCATGAGCCTCACAATTAACTAGGCCAACTCCTGAAGTGCCCTATGCAACTGTGCAGTCCAAGAGCCATGGAAACTGCATTTCTGCAAATCTTTGGAAAACCTGCACAGTAGGACTTCCAGGATGGGTGGCATGATGAAGGTGTGATGGGAGGAATTGCTTGGTCCACTTTCAGGTAGATCCCCCCCCCCCCCCCACCCACACACACACACACACCCACACACATAGAATCATATGGATCAAACGTTTCTAAAGGAGGATGGTCAAGCTTCATCCACTACTCCCCTTTCCCTAACCATCAATAACCGTCAGTGGGAAAATTATTGGTGCTATGATCTTGCAAAACAAGGCAAGGCTATGAATTCCTACTGTCAGCCTCTCTGGGTTGCAGCAGCTTCAAGACACCAGAGCCATTCACCCAGGCTCACTGGCTTGTTCAATAAAGGCTCAACCCCCCGGTACTAACAAAAACAACAAGCTGGTTTTGATTAATCTATAGCTCATTGTCCAGCTAAAATCCCTGTCAAATGCCTTTGTTGGCCACTTGCTATGAGCCAAGGACGTGATTTCATTACATACCCATGAAAAGAGAGAAATATACCATACCATCACTGGGATCCCTAAGACATTTTCTAATTTTTATCTGACCTTTTCCTGAAATGTTATCATGTAAATGTACTTTCCATTTACATTGGAACAGAATACAAGGGCCAGAGAGAAAATAGAAGATTTTTTAAATACATATATAGCTCCAGTAAATAAAGCTCTGAATGAAAAATTGATGCAACTTTTCTTTTTTACCTTTTTTTCCCCTTATCAGAAATGCACTGAGCCTTATCTCACCGAATATATTCACTGATCTCGGCTATTCATTAAAAGTAATAGAACAGAGAAATAACTTTGGTACACAGCAGTTTCAACATTTTTTGTTTAGATTCTTCAATAAATCATATTGTCAGAGGTTACTTTATTTTACTATTGTGTCACTGTAAAAGAATGAACTGTATTTTGAAAATTTCCGTCCTTGTTGCTTAAGCTCTGCTCCACTAAGTTTAAAACACTGACAATTCCAGCCATAATTTACTCCTTGGAACAGGTCATTAAGTACGCATTGCTGCTTCATACTTCCTCTTTGATCCATTGCCTTTTATAAAATATAGAAACATTCTAAATAGTCTCCAAGGAGAGAATTTTCTTCTAGGTTGTATTTAACTATGAATCATAATACATAATTTACCCACCCATCCACTCTCCCGTGACATGCTGGCATGTTGCTTTCATTAAAGTCAGCCATATGGCAGTTCAATCATTTGTCACAGAGGATTGATTGAGAAATAATAAGGTTAATTCCATTACCATAGCTAAGTAATCTACGCACCAGTAAGGTGGGTCGTATCTTCTGGCTTTCCTGGAGATAATATGATCACTTTTGCAGCAGTCCACTGGGGGCTGTCATAGTTGATAATTGAAACCTGATATGATTTGGTGTGTAACAACCATGTGTCAGGTCACATTGCCTGAGAAGACATTATGGAGCTATAAGCTTCTCTCATATGCCAATCAAAGCTGTTAATTACACAGCTGGGAATGGTCACTGTAATGATGTAGCTAATCTCTAGGGAGGAAATTCATCTTCATCTTTCTCCTCTGAAGAAATGTACTTTGTCACCCGTGAGGGAGTATGTTAGTACCTTTTTGAATTAAATCATCATGTCACAATTACAGGAATGTTTCTACAGATCAGCTCAAGAAAGGCCTGAGCCTGCAAACTTTCCCACTGGGTCAGTGGGATAAATCACGTGAACAAGAGTCATGTAGTTAGGAGCTTGCAGGACCGTGTGCAAAGGAAGCATCTATATTGTCATGGTGCTATCGTGCCAAATGTTGACATCCCTACTGTTGACCAGTTCTTTTCTAAAGAACTGCTACACAGAACACATAGGTTCACAGACACACTCTTGAGCTGAAGAAGTATGTTGTTGATTCACTGAAGAAGTATGTTGTTGATTCACTGCATCCGTGAGGGATCAGTGCACCGAAACAGGGCACAGCATAGGGTTGAATGCAAGCACACCCTCACATTTAAGTGCCCACCTTAAATACACTGTTACAAAAAGTTATTCATTATATATTGTATAAACACTTTTCTTCCTAACACTATGATTAGTTTGCTAATTCAGTTGTTTACCTGATTGGACTGCTGGCCAAGTAGTTTACCTGATCAGGTTGCTAGCTCAGCTGTTTTTTTACATGGCTGTTTGCTTTCTTTGACAGACAAGCAGGCATCTTTTCACATGTCCCAAAACCCAAAATATACATTCCACATATTACATCCTACACCTATTCACAATGACTAGTACCTTACTATGCAAGCAGTCCCACTGTAATCCATATTGCAGTAATAAATTATATGTAGGGCCAGGCAGATTCTCGTTAAGGTACAATTTTGTACAAATGACAATTATTTTTATAAATACAAGGTAATAACTGAATAAGTAGCTCCAGCATCCTAATGTATGGATACATTTTGCAATCCATCCTCCAAATGGTCCATGAATTCACCTGACAAATCAGGTTGATCTATTTTTTAAGTTTATTTTTTGATTTGTATTAATTATTTAAATGAAATCTATGTATAAAAATAATGTATTTACAAGTCTAGACATCTGAATATTCAAGCGCCATTCCTCATCCCATGCAGTAACAATTGATTAGCTGTACCTAGAGAAAATTTGTCAAAGAGTATCTGCCAATATTAACATCTGCCAGCTGTTCCCCTTTATAGTCAGCAGCAGAAAGAAATGATTCTGCCTCTTGGGAGAGCTTTCAAAGTTTCCCGTCTCAATTTGCAGTTTGCATTTCTCAGAGGTGTGAATATGAATAATATTACAATTCTCCACGGCTTCATCTATCAAATGTTTAAACTGATGACAAGATCCTAGTAACAAAACACTGGGACATTTTTATATCCCCTGGACTGTTCTACCAGCAGAAAATATCAGGGTCAGCTTAAATGGGGTGTGATCTAAAATGAACTCTGGGAGTAGAATTGACCCAATGTAGGGAAAGGAAAAGGGAAAGATCTGTGCAAATGCACATGCAGGGATGGTGCCTTAGTGAGAACAAAGTTAGATCTTAGCAGAAATGTGCAGATCAGACCAGACATTTAAAAAAAAAAACAGAGCTGAAATTTCAAAGCCACACAGAGGATTTGAATGATGCTCAATTCCTAGTAATTTTAGTGGGGATATTGCATCCAAATTCCTTAGGAGGCTTTGAAGCTCTCAGCACAAAGTATCAATAAATGTTCAAGACCCGACCCTGATCTCACTCACACCAGCGTATCCTAGGACCAACTCCACTAAAATCCATGCAGTTATACTCTAACTGAGATCACAATCAGGCCTTGGGAGCTTACCAGCCAAGGAGAAATGATGTGCAGTGGTGCCTTGGGAAGTCAAAGCCAAATTTCATTGCTACCAATGCCAGAAATCATGGTATTCTTCCTAGAATGAGAGGCTGTATCTCAGGGGCTAATAGCACAACAAATCTCCCTCCCCTCCCACAAAGTGGTGGTGGTGGTGTTGATCAACAACAGTGACAATGTTTCCTTGCAATGTATGATGCGGCACATGATATCACTTGAGGAAAGCCTATATACAGCTGTCATCATTAACTGAGACCCAGTCTCCTCCTCTGTCCTTACAACAGGAAAGAAGAGGTAAATCCTGTCTCTTCCATATGGTGCTTCCTGGTAATGGAGCCACTGCTGCTATGTTGTGTAAGCTGTGGTGTGGGAGTGCAGAGGGCAGGTATCCCTGTGTGTCATGGCACCCCATGGTACAGGGGATGACAGCATGACAGGAGTGGGTGGATTCATGTCAAGTGAGGTGTGGGGCCGGGGTGTCCGATGCTACATGGATCCTCCTCATTCTCTGGAGAGTGTACGTTAGGACCAGGAGTGGACTTGTCATGGGCTGGCTGGCTCTTTAAGGCAAGCTGAGGTCAGCCTAGCCTGTGACCTAGCAACCCCAGGGATATTTAGTGACCACAAGTGACTCTGTTAGGGAAATTTAATTATAGTGACTTACCCCAGCTGCAGGGCAAAGTGAGAAAGGACTTAAATAGAGCTGAATTCAGCCAAGGAGAAAAGAACAAAGAAGATTCCCTTTCAGAAAAAGGTGTGGAGGAGGTCAAGCTGAAAGATACCCACAGGGAGCAGCATAGGCTCATGTGGGGCAAATCCTGAGACAGGGGCAGGAAGATTCCTGAGGTAAACAACCAGCATCTGTGGGGGAAGGCAGGGAGGGAGTGTGGGGAATCCTGCTAACAATCTAAACTCTGAAGTGCCCCAAAATAGAGGCAAGGCAGAGAACTTCAGTGGGGCCTGAGGGCACAGAAGAAGCTAGTAGTGTAGAGCAGTGGTTCTCAAACTAGGGCCGCTGCTTGTTCAGGGAAAGCCCCTGGTGGGCTGGGCTGGCTTGTTTACCTGCCGCGTCCGCAGGTTTGGCCGATCGCGGCTCCCAGTGGCCGTGGTTCACTGCTCCAGGCCAATGGGGGCGGCAGGAAGCAGCGGCCAGTACATCCCTCGGCCCGCGCCACTTCCTGCAGTCCCCATTGGCTTGGAGTGGCAAACTGCAGCCACTGGGAGCCGCGATCGGCCAAACCTGCGGACATGGCAGGTAAACAAACGGGCCCGGCCCACCAGGTGCTTTCCCTGAACAAGCGGCGGCCCTAGTTTGAGAACCACTGGTGTAGAGATTTATTTTGGACTTAAGTATCAGAGGGGTAGCCGTGTTACCCTGGAAGGATACTGCACCCTTAAGGGACCTGGCTAGAGGGCCAGGCCCTGGAAGACTCTCAGAAAGGGACTGTGCAAATGGCCATTAAGGGTGTCAGAGATGACGATCCCACACAAAGCTGCCTTTGAGTATGAGAGGGTGTCCAGGAGGTGAGGGTGCATTATAATAGGACTACAATTTCCCTTAGGGCATTTGGGCTGGGCTGTAGCAGGTTCTTTTGAGCCTGACCACAGTGTCACAGACACCACTGCTCGGAACTGTTGGAAGGCATTTGCTTTTTAATGGTGACCTATTTAAAGACTCCATCTGCCGTGTGTTAAAACAACTGGTCTCAATCTTAGGATAAACATAGGTGGAATTGCTCCTTTTCTTATATTAACTTTCTGCTGTGCTATTCAATAGAAGAGCAGAAAACTTGAGACAAACTAGCCATTACCACTCACACTAATGTCCGTTTAAAAAACAAAAAGATTATATGGTGGAGTAACTTCACGTCCTCTTCTATTAATTTTATATCAGCTGGAAAAATTCATCACTTGGGGTTGAGTCTGTTTTGGGCCATCACAATTAATCACAAAAGCCTAAGTGAAGTAGGAATGCTCAGCAGTGTTGTTCAAGTGTTTTTTTGGCAACATCATTGTTGTTCAGACTAATAAGAAACTCAGAAAACCAGTTAAAATGACAACCATCCTGGCAGGTGTGATTTGTTGATTGGACAACATAACCCCCAAAGCAACAGGACAAGCTAATTTATCACATATATATGTGGGTCAAACCCTCAGCTGGCGTAACTCAGCATAGCCTCATCTACTTCAATGCAGCTACGGTGACTTACACCAGCTGCCTATCTGCCCCATAATACATCTGTGATAAGCAGCTATTTTACTCAGAAGTAGCTTTCCCCCCCTAAAGATAAAAGACTTGCTTTATACAATTTTTCCTAAAAAGGCTGTTGGCATATTAGTTGAAAAGCCAACAACTGACTGAACCAAGCTCAGTATAATGTCATCATTTATACTTAGATTCGGAAACATGTGTACTGGGATTGAAGTTACTTTACTCCCACAGGGGTAACACTCTATTTTAAGTGCCCATTAACTAATCCTAAACAGCAGTGGAAAATCAGTGGAAATACATGTGATAGCCACATGAATACCAAGTGAATTCATGAAGATCGCTGCTGAATACAAAATTATTTCACTATAATAGGGACACTTGAACTAAAATGTTGCTGAAGAAGTAGCTAGTCATAAAAAATAAGTATCCTTTGATAAGATTTCTTTGATGTCATACTGCTATATTCCAGGGGTGGATCTGCAGTTATGTTATAAACCCTATTTTCAGAGACTTATAATTTGGCTGTTAAAACTGGCTCCACACAGGCAAAAACTTGGCAGTAATACATTTGTGGCCTGGAAGCAAATTTTGTTTTAATAGAATTTTTTTTCTAATGGCCATTTTAAAACTAAAATGCTGCATAAAATATGAAGACTCCAGGTGCATTTTGTGCAATTAATGCATAATTGTTTTGGTTTTAAAATGAAATATGAGGAGGTTTTTTTGAAATATTTGTTACTGCTTATTTACACTAAAGCTGTGTCAGTGAGATTTTCAGTAACGGCCTGCTTCTGTTCCCATTGAAGTCAATGAAAGCAGAGTGTGACCCTAAGAGTCTTAGTACACAAACTAATGGCCAGATCCTATCTATTTACTTCTATAGCCCTCAACACTGCATCATCTGAGTGACTGTCCATTAATGGTCCTCAGCTCCCACTGGTTTAGGAACCTATATTAAATCTGCATATAGGAATCCATGGCTCGACTTTCAGAAGTACTGAGCTCTCCCATCTCGCAGTAAAGTTAAATCAGGCTACTGCTTGTTTTAAACAAGTGCTGAGTTAGGAATATAAATGCCAATGCAGGTGCCTAATTGTAGGCACTAAAACTTGAAAATGTGGTTCTCAATCAATAGAAATTGCGGGTGCACTGTGTCTTGAAGGATCAGATCTAGGTGAGTACTCATGCAATGAGTCCATTGACCCTATGTGGAAGCCAGAACTCCATCACTGCGCTAACTGTGTAGGGAATGAGAGAGAGAGAATATAAGCAGAAAAAGAATGGGCCCATGCTCCATGTCCTGGAAGAGTGTACATGGTGCAGTTATTGACTATATTTATCCTGGAATATAATGCATAGACCAGATGATAAATACATTAGACACGGTAGCTAAATAACACATTGATTTATAACAGGAGTACTTGTGGCACCTTAGATTTAGGAGTTTCTTTAACAGTATGGTTGGGGTTTCCCATTAACCCACCCTGTTATCTGATCTTGGAACCCTCAAGGAGGTTCTGACTGATTCCTGTTGGCATGTTGTGATTCATAAATGTCACCCTGGACACAAACCAGCTGAAATAACTGTATGGACACTGAGAACTAGACTCTGGCATGGAGAGGTCTCCGCAGGGAAACCCAAGTGATAGCCAGGTTTAGGATGTGGCTTATGTCGTCTTTGTTGTTTAGTTGTGGCAATCCTTTTTATTTAGTTCTTGAGTGATGTAGACTGAGGAGCACTTTGTCCATTCAGATTTACTTATCGCTAAGTCCTATATAAATGCTCCATGCCTACAGGAAATGGTCAGGGCCATGACTATTCTGATATTGCATTGGAATGTGCCTTAGAAAACCGGTTTGGTTAACAAATCGTTGACAATATGCTGATATGTATTCAAACTGATTCTTAATATGGGGAGCTCTTTGGCTGACTTTAAACAGAAGGAAACTGTTGGAAAGAGACAACAGAGTATTGACCAATTTTATTTGAGGGTAGCACATTAAGTGCTATTAAAGGACATTTTAAGTCCTGTTTTGCACACCCATTTTTTACATATGTAACCGGTTGTGCTCACAAAGGATGGCATGCACTTGCAAATCAAGCACCTGATTTAGGTGCACAAATATAGGCTTTGCTCAAAAAAAAATAAAAAAAAATTAAGGTTTGCTATTAGGAGGTCAGACAGTTCTGCTCCAAAAAGTGGTCTGGCAAAACCAAGAACACCTCAAAGCTGACTGAAGATATTACTCTATAAAAGGAATATGTGTATTATTAGTAAAAATGGGCTTCCTTTACAAAACCGCAAATAAGATGTGGCTGGGGATTTGGTTTGGCCTGCGTTATCCATAGATTCACATCCCAATTAGAGGGCTGTTTGGCAGAAATGGATGAGGATTGGGCTACAAAAGTATGGCCAGTAGGTAAGGAGAGGCAATGTCTTTTCCTTAAGAGTTTGATGTATTCTGTTCAGTGACAGTGACTGACACCTCCTGCTGGTTAACAGAGTCAAATCTTTTGTTTAGAGAATTCTCTACTTCGCTATTTATGTTATTTCTTTCATTTTATTTTTCTGCCTCAGGATGGAGATGGAAGATATTCTGTGGGCCTTTTCAGGGTCTTTTGTTTATTATTATGGCAAGCCAGATAGGATTGTAAAATTAAACAGTAAATTGGGCTGTTACAGGTTTGATCTGTAGGAAGCCCATTTTAATCTGCAGCTTCTGAACAGTTGGGAATCAAGCCAATGGGCCAGATTTTCAAACAAGTTAGAGGAACAATTGTGATAGAACTTTGCACGAATAATTGTAAACCTAAGGTATTCAGAAAATCAGACACAAAATATACTGATAAGAAGCATCTCTAGTTCTGTGTGCCAATGGTCTGACAAATGAAACACAAAGCAAAGCTGCATTTCTTAGCCTTTCTAATTATAACTACCTGTTTCGCTGAAGGATTTTTGGAGAGGGGCTAGTATCCAAGGTTTCTTGATCATGCATAAGATCTCTTGAGTGTCCATGCTGACCAGGCTCTGGAAGACTTGGCCTGCTAGTAGCAGCTTTGGTTTCCCCTGCCAAAGTAGAGTCAGATATTTGCAGGTGGTGTGCATCAGCAAAGGCTGCCTGGTTCCCTTGTAGACTTGCACAATGACCTTCCCTCAGCTATTGAATGGTTGACATTTATACTAACATGTTTGACTTGAATGTCTATGTAAATGAAGTCACAATAAAGAAAGTCTACATGGATAGAAAAGAATTGTTGTCTATGACAGTCTAAATGTATCCGAAGAAGTGGGTATTCACCCACGAACGCTCATGCTCCAAAACGTCTGTTAGTCTATACGGTGCCACAGGATTCTTTGCTGCTTAGTCTAAATGTATTTATTTAGACTTACAGAAATCCTGAAAAGGGCACCCGATCTTCTAGTATCAGCTCAGAGTCCAACCAGGCCACTAGATTGTGAACCTGACCAAAAAAGATAGATGCACACCATCAATCAAAAGGGCAGCAATAATTCTTGCATGAGCTCTAGTTGCTTCTCCCAGCCAACTAATCTCACTTTAGTCTTGTCTGGATTGAGATTCATCCAGCTAGCTCTCCTTTATGCCCCAATCTCACCCAGACACTGAGTAAAATCATTGTTTTGGCTTGATGAACCTGCTTTCAAACTGAGGTTGATATTCCAGATAAAAGATTTCATGTTCCTGTAGATCAAGATTTTGACAATTCAGGAGCATAAATGGAGCAACTAGAAAGTGACTCAATGCAATGACATCTGTACTCAATTTATGTCACTTATGAAAAGGGATATGTATAAATCTGGTAGATTACAGGTTTAAAGATTTTTCTTTGTAGCAAGAATATGTATTAAATTCACTTTCTTGTTCTCCAGGACTCAGAGGAGGACTTCATTAATGTCACTTAAACATGAGAATATTACTATTTAGCTGGTTTATTAGTAGAGAACAATGTACATGGGAACAGAGCCCAAAGATCACTTGAAATAATTAAAAAGAGCAAAACATTCTTAATACCTCAGTGATCACAAAGGCATTTAGTTAGGTATTTTGCTTAAAAATTTATCAGAGCATTAACACTTCCTGTGGTCTCCAGCTATAATACCATCTACAACTCTGATGATGATTATTATTGTTACACACATTTATACTCTTCCTTTCACTATAGAACTGAGGAACCATTGACAAAATTAAAATTCAAGCTAGGATATTGTCCCAAAATGGGGACTGTTCCTTGGGGCTGAGAAACTTCCAGCGTGGACACCAGTTTCCAAGAGCAATTTAAAGAATATGTCAGGGGCGGCGAATAGCATAGCTGAAGTCGAACTACCTTAGTTCGAACTACTTACCCGTCCTCACGGTGCGGGATCGAAGTCCGCGGCTCCCCCGTCGACTCCGCCACCGCTGTTCGCGGTGGTGGAGTTCCGGAGTCGACGGGAGCGCGTTCGGAGTTCGATATATTGCGTCTAGATGAGACGCGATATATCGAAGTCCGAGAAGTCGATTGCTACCCGCTGTAGCCCTGAGGATTAATCTGTTGGTCTGTATAAAATGTCTTTTTGATAAAAGTGTGTAGGCTGCATAGATTAATAGAATTTGCAATAGCTATAAATGCAAGATACCTAGAAGCTTCTAAACCAGACATCCTGGCCTATTTCCTCTGTGATGCTGAAAGCAACCTTTAAGACCCTTACTCAGAAAAGTGATACTAGGAAACAAACCTACGCAAATTGTCTAGGGACTTTCTGAATATCTGCTAACCTTTCACCTAGTTAGGGTAAAAAGGAGGGTATTTTTGACCACAAATGTAACACATACACCCGCAGATGCGTCATTTAATACGTACACAAAGGTCAGCCTATGAAAACAGGTACCCTCACCTTTCCATGGGGGAAAGACAAATTTGGGCATAAAGGGAAGGATTTTTACCTATAAAAGGTGTGATAATCCACCATTAGGGCAGGCGATACACCCATCCTTCTCTTCTCCATCGCCTCACCCTGCCTACACCTACGAAAGCTGTCAACTACTGATAAGTCGTAGTGTTCTGTCCTTTCACAGCTGTAAGTATGAAATAATTCTTAATTTCTACTTCACCTCTAAGGCATCTATGCTAAGAAGGGTTTAATTCATAACCAGTTTCTTTATAACTATACTTCCTCTAGCAGAGGTGTGAAATTCACTCTAGTACAATTTGCTGCAAAGTGCATTAGAATTGTGTAATATCATATTATATCTCTTAAAGAACTGTGATATTGTGTAACTTTGTAATCAAACTGCTTTTAACATTTTACATTTACTTCTTGTTTCATTGATTTTAAATAAAAGGTCTTGTTTGACTAAACTTTGTCTCAGTGTAAATTCCTGTTATACCCCAATCAACTTGTGTTAAATTCTGTGAAGCCTGATTCAAGACGAACTTTTATCTTCTGATCACACATATTGGCGAGCCATACCCATATTATTAATATCTATTAATTATTACTAACATTCTTAATTAATTAGAAAATTAAGTATTAAATAAACCTAAATTAAGTGGATAAATTCCACTGTCCCTACTAACCCTCCCCAAATCAGGCAACACCGCCGATCCAGCGGGTAGTATGGACGTACCCTTAAGAGTGCAAGTCCTAGATTGAAAGTCAGTGCTTATTTGCTTAATACACTACTGGAAGGTGTTCCGATACCACAGTGATAAGTGCACTCTAAGAACCTATACAGAATAGAATAGAATGTGGGAGCCTGTCTCAGTGGTTTTATTTTCAAAAAGTGCTGAGTAGAGCCGTGTGGAGGACAGAAATTTTGTTTTGTGAGGGATTTTGAGATTTTCACATTTGTTTTCATTTAACTTGAAAATTTCAAAGGTTTCCATAAAAGAACATTTTAAAAAATCATTTTAGGTTGATGAAAATGTTTTTTTCAACAAAAATGTTTTGATTTTACCTTTTAATTATATTTTAATCATATTTAATCATATATATGATTAAATATGATTAAAATATAAATCAAAATGAAAAATCAAAATGTTTCCTTCCAAGAAATAAAAACGGGACTTTTTGACAATCAGAACTTTCTTCAGTTTTTCTCCTAAATGAAATTGGAGCAAATTCAATGTGATTTTGCCAATTGCTTTGACTTTGACACCCTTTCACACAAGTGTATTCTCCAGTTTTCTGCCAAAGTTTTTCCAACCAGCCCCAGTGCTGAGCACTCAGCATATCTAACTGAAGTCAGTGGCTAGGATTTTCAAATGGACATAGCAGAGTTAGGTGACCAGCTCCCATTGAAAAGTAATGTGAGTGAAGCACCTATGTCCCCCAGGTGCCTTTAAGAATTTCAGCCAAAGGAAGTTATTGGGTGTGCAGCACTTCTGAAAAAGCAGGACTCTGAATTAGGCATTTAAATAGATCTCCTAGGTGCCTAACTTTAGACCCTTCATTGTTTAAAACCTTGGCCTCTATCTGTTTCTCCCACTGTCTTCCTTTAAATCCCTCCTTAAAACTCTCCTCTGCCTACAAAAAATTTGACACGGCCTAGGGAGCTAGTGTTCTGAGACGCCTGCTTTTCATGCTGACCAGTACCAGCTCATTGCTTTCATTTGCTTCCCACATCTGTTCGTTGTATCCAACTGTCATATTGTCTTAGATATAAACTCCTTGAGCCAATAACTGTCTTTTTGTTCTGTTTGCACAACACCTAGCAACCCGGGGGCCTGGCCTATGAATGGCCTACTGCAGTACAAATAATACATAATTTACATTGATCATGCTTTGTGTTTTGTGGAGACCCTCTCACCGTAACGAGTGTGCAAGAAATCCATTACCAGTTCTTCCTACCTGTGTGAGCAGATGTTCTTCTGGATTATCTGTCAGTGCTTCTTTCTCTGAGCACTAAGCCACAGCTGACCTAAGATGGTGAGTGAAACATTTACCCTGAAAAAGGCAGTGTCTCCTTTTGACAGCTTTCCTGGCTGCCATATTCTCACACATCACATTTCAGCATGTGCATTCTTTACATTTCAGATAAATAAATATATTTCAGCAATCTTACTAGCACTTTACCATTTTAAGAGATTTCTGTGCATTAAAACCACTGTCTGGCTCAAACATTGTTAACAGCTTCTTTCTATGGCCTCATAAGCACTAGCTGGACAATTAAGAATTTTTGTTGTTGTTGTTTATAGAGAACAATGATTTACTGATTCCATTCTCCTCTTTATACTGTATGTGAATATATTGCATGTGGTGCATTTTCTATAATTAAATTACCACATTGCTGTCAAACCAATTGTTTTATTCAGTCATTCTATAACACAACTCCTTTTAGTCTCTCTACTCATTTTTTAATGGAAATAGATATAGATCCTAAACAATTAGAAACAGGAGAAACCAGATTGTGACTGAACTGAACAGTCTAAATTCTTTTGCATTCTTAGGCACAGCCAAAACAGACTAAAAGAAACACAGTTGCCACATATTTATGATAAGTGTCATGAAAATGCTGTCCATCCTCATCTCATTGCTCAATCTTACAAGGTGCTAAACTGCTAATTCTGGTTACTTGCAGCACTACTTAAGACAGATTGGAGAAGAAGGCACTCAGCACCTAGCAGAACAGGGTCTGTATTCACCAAGGCTCTGAATCAAACCCCTGGAAGTGAATGGAAGGATTATGTTATGTTAGTTAATTAGTTAAAATGTGTTCGCTAATATTATGTGATGCCCCATGTGCGTTGTCAGCATGGAGATAAGACCTGGGATCTGTAGCTAAAAGCATAAATCTTTACTGCCATCTCTGTTAGGCAAGGCTGTTACAGGCTCATTAACCTCTCTGTGTGACTCAGCCAACACTAGGGGTGGACAGAATGCTACTCTGACTAAGCATGAGTCACCCTAACATGTTTTAAAACATGACTGTTTATCCTAATGTAGACATGAGCTGAGTGGCAGGAGAGTCTCTCAGTGGCCACTCCTGAAGTTATTGCTCCCCATGACTACTGCTACTTCAAGCCCATAGAGGGCTTTCTACTGCCCCAAATCTCAGCAATCCTGAGGAACAGGGAAGCTCTGTGAAGCACAGGACCACGTTGCACAGACAGTGTAGAACCCAGAATTGACACTCAGAATTCAGAGCTATACATGGCCTCTCCTCGGGCCTAAGTATTGGTGCAACATGTGCAGAGAATGAGAAATACTTCTTACATTGCATTATTTGGTACTAGTCAATATTTTTATTAATGACTTGGATAACAGAGTGGAGAGTATGCTTATAAAATTTGTGGATGACATCAAGCTGGGAGAAGTTGCAAGCACTTTGAAGAGCAGGATTAGAATTCAAAATGACCATGACAAATTGAAGAATTGGTCTGAAATCAATAAGATGAAATTCAGTAAAGACAAGTGCAAATTACAACAGTTAGGAAGGAAAAATCAAAGGCCCAACTACAAAATGGGGAACAAGTGACGAGGTGGTAGTACTGCTGAATAGGATCTGGGGGTTACTTATAGTGAGCTTAATTGCCATGAGAGAGTATTTAGCTAAAATCTCAGGCAACCTTCATAAGGAAAATATTAAATCTGTAGTAGTCTCGTTATGCTTGGCTGATAGACATTCCCTGTTATGTTCTGATTAAGTCTGTTTTTCCTGATACATTTTCCTTTCACGGTTTATATTTTAATCCTGGGTTTGTCTTCAACCAGTTTTATTTAATTTGCCATTTTTCCCTTT
Source organism: Mauremys reevesii (assembly GCF_016161935.1). Lineage (NCBI taxonomy): Eukaryota > Metazoa > Chordata > Testudines > Geoemydidae > Mauremys > Mauremys reevesii. Next base: position 40,159,523 of record NC_052635.1, on the reverse strand, counting down.
TTCTTTTCGTTATTTCCTAGTGTCTATACTGTCTCTCCATTGAATACAGAGTTAACATCAAGATCTCTTCCACATCAGGCAAAGCCTTCTATGGCATTGGCTCAAGCCACCTGAAAGATTAGGTCTCCCTCTGCAACCATGATCTCCTAGCTCAAGAGCAATGGAACTGTCTACCACAACGTAAGATTCATGAGGGCATCAAACAAAATGTTCTCAGCAGCTGAACCAACATCATGAAATGCACTACACAAGCCATAGGAATGCCCATGGACTCTACCATTTTGGGAACAAAATCAAAACTTATTTTTTTGCAATCTTCCCATAACAACTATATTATCATTAATAAAAACAAAGACAACTACCAGCAAAAGAAAACAAATACTTTATTTCAATGGGATTGGGGAGGAAAAATTAGTGATATTTTGTTTACTTAATGCTTGATAAGATACTTGATACTTAATAAGGTACTTAGGGTGAAATCCTGGCCCTAGTGAAATCAATGGCTAAACTCCCATTGACTTCAGCAGAGCCAGGATTTCACCCTCAGATTTTACAATGGTGGACACAGTATAATAACCTAGAGAGAGAGAGATTTTTTATTGTTTAGTAAATTGCTATATTTTCTTGACATATAGGGACAGATTGCAATATCCTTATTCACAATGCGTAATACCTTATTCCTTCAGTATTCCAACTGATTTCAATGAGACTACTCAAGGACTACAGTATGATTCAAGATGAGTAAGGGTATTGTTAAGAGCTGATGTAAAGGGGAACATAAAGAAAGCCATCGGCAGAATACAACAATAGCAAGTTTTATTGGTTCTATATCCATCTAGATAGACAGAGCATACTTGAAATAGGTCCCGTCGTCCAGCCCCTAAGATGAATCATTAAGATATCTCAAACCACCATACTGTTATCTCATTGTTATTTTTCCTCCTCTCTGCATGTTAGAATGTGCACTTCCCTACTGTATCTATCACATTTTAATTTATTCTGAAGACTATTATGGTAGAGGATGTAAATACAGTGTTTAAAATTAAAAACAAAAAAATCTTCACAGCTTCATTGCTGCCTCATAGTGTTCTAATTTCTATGAGTATTCCACACCACAAACCTTTCCTAATTTAGCCCTTAGTCTCCTCATTGTTTTTCATTTAGGTAGCCAGAAGGCAAGATCTGTAGCAAACCAAGAATTAGAAACAAAATCAGCTATGGTCAAAAAATACATTTCTCTGCAATTTACTTTCAGATGCAACATTGTGATACTGAATTCCTTGGCTCATCTCGTTTTTTTTTTTTTCTTCTTCATACTTATATTTTAGTATCCTTTGCATCTGTCAGCGGGGTTCACGTGGTAGCACATATGTTTCTGGACTGGCCAGCTTGTCTCTTGCATTCCTTGTTGCTAATGCTGCTGCAGCGAGTAAATCTGGCTTTAAAACTCCATCCCTAGAATACCTCTGTGGGTGGGAGGTGGTGGAATCATTTATATGGGGAGGAGGTTAGCCCCCTCAGTTCTAGTGACGGAGTTAAGTTAAAGGTGCTCCAGTGTAGTTCACCCCTCCCTCAGCCGTTAATGCTGCTACTGCTTCTGTAATGAGGAGAGGGTTGCTAGAGCTACTTAGGTATCTAACTTCTTAATTTGTCTGCACACATTCCTGTTCTTATTTCCAAGCAATTGAGCATGGAACTTCTTTGTGAACAATTTCAGAGGCTGGGTTTTTTGGAGGGTAGGGGTTGGAGGAAGCCCTTAATTACTGTATCGGTTACAAGAAGTAACAGGTTGGGGAGCAGAATGTGGGGATATAAATTCATTTCCTCCATCTCCCATCCCTGTCACTACTGTTTTCCAAGACCCCAATCCACTAAAGTGCTTAGGCATATGCTTAACATTAAAGCAAGTGAGTAGTCCCATTGAACTTGGAGTACAGGCAACTCCCTCCCATTGGAGCCAACAAAGTACTATTCTCACACGGGAACTGTCCCAGATTGAGGTATCATTAGAGGAGGCTTTGGAACAAATTAATAAATTAAACAGCAATAAGTCACCAGGACCAGATGGTATTCACCCAAGAGTTCTGAAGGAACTCACATGTGAAATTGCAGAACTACTAACTGTAGTCTGTAACCTGTCATTTAAATCAGCTTCTGTACCAGATGACTGGAGGATAGCTAATGTGACACCAATTTTTAAAAAGGGCTCCAGAGGTGATCCCGGCAAGTACAGGCCTGAAGGCCGGACTTCAGTACCAGGCAAACTGGTTGAAACTATAATAAAGAACAATGCTGTCAGACATATAGATGAACATAATTTGTTGATAGGGTGACCAGATGTCTGGTTTTTAAAGGGACAGTTCCGTGTTTTGGGACTTTTTCTTATATAGGCGCCTATTACCTCTCACTCCCTGCCCTGTTTTTTTCACAGTTGCTATTTGGTAACCCTATTTGTTGAGGAAGAGTCAACATGGTTTTAGTAAAAGGAAATCATGCCTCACCAATCTACTAGAATTGTCTGAGGGGGTTAACAACATGTGGACCAAGGGGATCCAGTGGATATAGTGTACTTAGATTTTCAGAAAGCCTTTGACAAGGTCCCTCACCAAAGGCTCATGCAAAGTAAGCTGCCATGGGATAACAGGGAGAATGCTCTGATGGATTGGTAACTGGTTAAAAGATAGGAAATGAAGGGTAGATATAAATGGTCAGTATTCAGAATGGAGAGGGGTAAATAGTGGTGTCCCCCAGGAATCTGTTCTGGAACCAGTCCTATTCAACATATTCATAAATGATCTGGAAAAAGGGGTAAACGGTGTGGTGGCAAAATTTGTGGATGATAGAAAATTACTGAAAATAGTTATGTCCCAGGCAGACTGTGAAGAGCTACAAAAGGATCTCTCAGAACTGAGTGACTGGGCAACAAAATGGCAGATGAAATGTAATGTTGATAAATGCAAAGTAATGCACATTGGAAAACATCATCCCAACTATACACTAAATTAGCTGTTACCACTCAAGAAAGAGAACTTGGTGTCATTGTGGATGGTTCTCTGAAAACATCCACTCAATATGCAGCAGCAGTCAAAGAGAACAGAATGCTGGGAATAATTAAGAAAGGGTTAGATAATAGGACAAAAAATATCATGTTTTGTCTATATAAATCCATGGTACACCCACATTGTGAATACTGTGTGTAGATGTGGTTGCCCCATCTCAAAGAAATATATTGGAATTGGAAAAGGTTCAGAAAAGGGCAACAAAAATGATTAGGCGTATGGAACGGCTTCCGTAAGAGGAGAGATTAATAAAACTGGGACTTTTCAGCTTGGAAAAGAGAGGGCTAAGGGGAGATATGATTGAGGTCTATAAAATCATGACTGGTATAGAGAAAGTAGATAAGGAAGTATTGTTTACTCCTTCCCATAACAAAAGAACTAGTCACCAAATGAAAATTAATAGGCAGTAGGTTTAAAACAATGCACAGTTAATCCATGGAACTCTTTGCCAGAGGATGTTGTGAAGGCCAAGACCATAACAGGGTTCAAACAAGACCTAGATAAATTCATGGAGGATAGCCAAGATGGGCAGGAATGGTGTCCCCAGCCTCTGTTTGCCAGAAGCTGGGAATGAGCGACAAGGGATGGATCACTTGATGACTGCCTGTTCTGTCCATTCTCTCTGGGGCACCTGTAGGGTGACCAGACAGCAAGTGTGAAAAATCGGGGTTGGGGGTAATAGAAACCTATATAAGAAAGAGACCCAAAAATCAGGACTGTCCCTATAAAATCAAGGCATCTGGTCACCCTAGGCACCTGGCACTGGCCACTGTCGGAAGACAGGGTACTGGGCTAGGTGGACCTTTGGTCTAACCCAGTAGCAGGGGTGAAAGTAACTTAAAGGATTTACCAGTACTCCAGAGTCCTTAGGAGGGGGCGGGGCCTCAACAGAAGAGGCGTGGCTTCTACCGGAAGAGGCGGGGCCTTTAAGTCCCCAGACACTTTAAATCAGGATTTAAAGGGCCCAGGGCTGGGGCTGTGGTAGCAGCAGCTGGGAGCCCCGGGCCCTTTAAATCACCCCCAGAGCTACCCGCTACAGAGGCCCTTGGGAGGCCCGGGGGTGATTTAAAGGGCCCGGGGCTCCAGCTGCTGCTACCGCAGCAGAGCCATGGGCACTTTAAATCACCATCAGAGGGGGGCCTGGCCTCTGGCGGAGCTTTAAAGGGCCTGGGACCGTAGTGGCAGCCAAGCCCCTGGCCCTTTAAATCGCCGCCTGAGCCCCGCCGCCGCTACCTCAGGGCTTCGACAGGTTCCGGGGATGATTTAAAGGGCCCAGGGCGGTAGCGGCTGCCGGAGCCCTGGACCCTTTAAATCGTCCCTGGAGCTCTGCTGCCGGAGCCCGGGGGAGGCAGCAGCTGGGCTCCAGCGGCTATTTTAAGGGCTGGGGCTGTAGCGCCTGCCGCAGCCCCAGATCCTTTAAATAGCTGCCGGAGCCCTGCCACCGCCACCCCAGGGCTCCGGGAACGATTTAAAGGGCCCGGATTGGTAGCTGCAGCAGGAGCCCCGGGCCCTTTAAATCGCCGCCCAAGCCCCACTGCTGCTTCCCCAGGGCTCTGGCAGCAGGGCTCTGGCAGCAATTTAAAGGGCCCAGGGCTCCAGCATACTGGGGCGTACCGGCTTACTTTCACCTCTGCCCAGTTAGGCCATTCTTATGGGTAGTTCCCATCGCATTGTAGTCAATGGGAATTACCTATAGCGTGAGGAGAGAGAATTAGGCCTCAAACTGAAGACAGTGGACTACTCACATGCTTAACGTGAAGCCTGTACTGAAGTTAGGGTGACCAGACAGCAAATGTGAAAAATCGGGATGGGGTGGGGGGTAATAGAAACCTATATAAGAAAAAGACCCCAAATCAGGACTGTCCCTATAAAATCGGGACATCTAGTCACCCTAGCTGAAGTGCTTGGCCACATCAGGGCCAAAATGACCCCCTTAAACCTTTGCTGCTGACACATCAGGTTTTACTAGGCAGCTTTTTCTTTCTCCTTTTGCTATGCAACTTGTTGCCTGAGCAACCCCTGTTGTCATTGGCACAAGTGGCGAAGATCAACCATCGCTTTCTAAACAAACATAATGGCTTTAAAATGTGTGTACTGAGTTTGATTGATTTATTTATTACTATTCATGGCAGTTGTATCGAATTCTTTTTTCTCTCTGTTTAGTTTCATGCATTCATTGACTTTCCTTATTAATAGGAACATTGGACAGCAGAATTCCTGCCCTGATAAGCAATATCACAGATATGTTTATCATTTATAATGGACAGTATGATGCAAAATAAATAAAAATTATATGCCGATATCAATCTGATGTCCAACATGTTGGAGAGTAGCTTTAAATTATTATAAGATGCCTTGTGATGACAAAGACTCAAAGGAACATTTGCAGAAAGTGTTTAGATTCATCCTTTGACCTCAGATCACAGGCCCTACATACCTAAAACTTCCTAGGTTTAAGTACCCCCTAAAGGATCAAGGAAGGTCAAAGTATACCACGTAGGTAATTCCCATCTGACTACAAGGCAAGCTGTACATTTCTCTCTCTCTCTCTTTTTTTTTTTTTACAGCTGAATTCCCTTCACACCCACCCATCAATGTATGCTTAGTTAGACTTTCAGTTTTCATAATGCCCTGTACTTCTAAAGGCAAAGAATGAATATTATTCCTATGCAGAAGCTTAACCCCTTTGTTCTCTGTTGAGTACATCTGTAATATAAACATCAAATCTCACAAGTTCACAATCTTAAACAACTATTGTACTTTGAGGCACAAAGAACACGTGAAAAAAGTCAAAGGATCTTAGAATAAACTTCAGATTTCACCAGATTATGTTCAGTGAAGTCTGATTTGTATTAAACTTTACAGATACACTTATTTGTACAAAAAAAGCAGTCATGAATATTCCCAGTAGGTTTTGGATGTTTTCCCCAAGTTTAGCTGTCTACTGTGGAATGCGTTTTGTTTCATCACAGACAGTGAGATATGGAATAATGAGGATGTCATTTCGTTTAGAAGCTTGCATCAAAAATGTACAAAGCACAGTGCAATGCTTGCCGCTTCATGATGTGATTAAAAGTGCTGCAAACAATATTTGGAAAAGGATATTGGTCTTTCTGAGAAGGAAGATCATGGCGTTTTCTAAACATCCTTCTGCTTTGCCATTCTTTCCCCCTGAAGAGGCAAGACATTGTGTGACTAATTACCCAGTGTAATCAGTTAGGGTCATGGTATCCTCCATTTCACAATTCTGCAGATGCCAGCCGGCTAGCTCCATTGCTATCTCTTTCACAGAGATTATGGATCAATATTCAGTGTTCAAATTGAAAACCAATTCTGATAAGTCTGAAAACAGTTTATCTATTTGCATCCGGGAGGGTAATTCCAATGCCTTAGCTCATGATGAGGCAAGTGACATGTGAAACAAACGGAGTCATACATATACATATTCAGGCAGGATTTTTTTTTAAATTAGGCTGACATCTAATCTAAGTATGTAATTAACCTGATTGTGCATGTAGAGCTGGTACTGTCAGCTACACACACAGGCCCCAGTTCAGCAAAGCATTTAAACATGTGCTTAACTTTAACGGGACTTAAGCACATGCTCAGTGTTTTGCTGAATCAGGGCCATACCTGTCTCTCTGGGCTGTTTCCTGAATTGCGATGTGAGAAGGTGCCATTCCCAACCTGCTCTCAGATACTGCCCATACACTAGGTGCAGTCCAAAGTCATCTCTTTCCTGGGGTTTGTTTTTATTAACACACAAATTAAAAATAATACAAAATAAAGCTTTGTTTATGACCTCTCCTTAGGCTTGGCTAATCCTAGGGTTCCTCCATCACAATTGCAAAGCCCACAGCCTAGGTCTTCTGTCTTTATAAAGACACTCCTCCTACCTTCCTTAAATTGGGGGAGGATAATAAGCCACCTGCAACCATAAGTAATCAGAACCAAATTAACTTTCCCCAGAAAGAACAACAACGGCTGGCAGGGTGGGGTGTTTCAGGCAAAAACTAGCAACCTGCTACATCATGTAATATCCATGCACAAGTTAGGTATATATTAAATTTAAAACAATTGTGTGTCTATCTGTTAAATTGACTTTAAAAGAACATGTACACATTAACCCCTTAGTGTGCCCATTTCCCACAGATAAATGTGTGTCACTTTGAAACTTTTTCCCCCAACAATCCCCAATTTATCTGTGCACAAGCATAGTTTGTGTAGTCCACAGGAGTTCAGGGCAGAGGCTGATTGAAGTAAATGGAAAACAGCCAGGCAGAGGCAAAAATGGGTTAATCCCAAGAATGCAGTACATATTTGGCATGACAATTAGTTTGTGCTCAGAGCAAGCCCAGGGTTAGTGCTGTAGATCAGGATTGAGGTGCAGTGGCAGAACTGTTTAGGATAAACTGGCACAGAACCTGCATGTCTTGTGCCAAGCTGAAGGCAGAGATCTCACCCTATGCTCAGTTTCACTAGCAGCACATTTACACACACACTTACTTGTTTTTAACAAATGAAAAGTATATCTTGGAATTACCTTATTCCATTCAAGCCTCAAGAAACCCTGATTCCAGTCATAATTTCAGTGCAGTTTACAAGTATAACTGAATTCCAAATCTAACCTAGAATATTTTACAGAGAAGGACTAGAATGAGGGAACTGAAAGAAAGTAAGATGGGAAGAGAGAGGAAAAGTCAAAGAATCAAAACAGCCTAGTTCAACAAAGCTTAAAAAAAAGAAAAAGCTTAGATTCAGCCTTCTGAAAATCAGCCCTCCTTAAGGTGTCTCAATTTGGGCACCCAAAATCACTAGCCTTTAAAAAAAAAAAATTCTTGGCCTAAAAGCCTGGTACGTGCCCCTACAATGCTCATTACATGCTCTACATCACCACTCAGTCCATACTCCCATGCTCAGCTGTTAAACATAAAGAGATCCTTAAAAGGGCCATTTACAGGTTTTATTGCCCCATCAGTAAAGGTACTATTCTGGGGGTTACAAATATAGTAGGCCTAACTCTGCTGTCAAGTATATCCCTGCAGCCTCATTGGCTATGAGCAGAATTCGAGGCATCTTATTTTGTTTTGTCTTCACATCAGCCATATTCACACAGACATTCCAACCACTAAGGTTCAGACATTAATTCCTTTGGTCTGCACACTTCCTTGAGGATTCTAATACACGTGTAAACAAGACAATTTTTTTTTCACAATTACAAGTAACATTCATGGAAATCTAGTACTGTAAGAGTTAAGAGGAGCTGGAACTTCCTACTAGCCCATTCTGTGGCATCTGGAGGGGAGACATATAATTAAGGATTAGATCCAGCTGGGGAGAACCAGTCTGGGTGGTTCTGATAAAGGAAGGACTGCAGGGTAATGAGAGGAAGTTTTGGGGGAGGAGATTCTTTCTGAGGAAAACAGCCTGCAAAGAGGCTTGTAGGAAAGAACTTGTATCATGGGATCATTCCTGAAGGAAGAGAGCAGATGGAGACTCCTAAAGTAGGCTTGGGAAAAGACAGACAGTGGAGAAGAGGCCTGGTGGCTTAAGAGGAGACAGCCCTGAGAGGGAGAGCTCTATAACCAAGTGAGGAAGATTTTGGACACGGTAACCCCTGGAAGGGGTAGGACTCTGTGTGATACATCAAGAGAGCTAAGTGTACAGACCACTGATGTCTTGAGCAGAAACAGGGAGAGGCTATAGCTGAAATGCCAGGACTTGCCACAGGAAGTTGCTCCAGGATGGTGAGTATAGCAATGTACTGTGACAACTACAAGCACATGGCTATGATAGGTGCACATCCGTTGTACTGTAGTGCTTGTGTGTGGGGGGGTGTTGTTTAACCTCTTCTGGTTTAGCATATGTGAGCTCATGTACAGTATGGCTAGGTGTAACCAGAAGCCACTGTATTCATTGGAAACTAGAACAAATAGAAATATTCTCACAGGTTACCACTAGAGTGGGGTAGGCAATGTATGGCACGTGTGCCAAAGCTGGCATGTGAGCTGATTTTCAGTGACACTCACACTGCCTGGGTCCTGGCCACCGGTCTGGGGGGCTTTGCATTTTAATTTAATTTTAAATGAAGCTTTTTAAACATTTTAAAAAACTTTTTTAGTTCACATACAACAATAGTTTAGTTATATATTATAGACTTATAGAAAGAGACCTTCTAAAAACGTTAAAATGTATTATTGGCACACGAAACCTTAAATCAGAGTGAATAAATGAAGACTCGGCACACCACTTCTGAAAGGTTGCCAACCCCTGTACTAGAGAGAGTGATTCTAATGAAAATGGAGATGATGATGTACATTACTGTTGTCTAGGATGACCAGATGTCCTGATTTTATAGGGACAGTCCTGATATTTGGGGCTTTTTTTTTTAAATGGGCTCCTATTTACCCCCGTCCCCCACCCCCTTCCCAATTTTTCACACTTGCTATCTGGTCACCCTACTGTTGTCCAGTCATCAATGCAAGCAAACTCTGCATTTGTTCCCGAATCGGAAGGCATGCAAAGTCACAGTCAATGTAGGAATCTTAGGGCATGCCCTGCTAGCCTAAATAGAAGGAAACCCCTCCAGAATCTCACTTTCAGATTCTTTTTCTGTTTTATGTCTCATTCTCATGTCTCCCTTGTTCAGTAAAAACAGGAAGGGCAAGTTCTTCCAACAGCCAGGCATTGATATTCAACAATAACTTACTATAGGCTCAATTCTGCATAATGTACGTGCTGTGAGCAGTTTACTGACAGCCGTTCTTGCTCATTGCCCTTACCTCACAGATCCACACACAACCTCCATCCCCAACCACAGTTATGAGAGAGTAAAAGCTGTAGTCAGGACCTGGTTGCTAAAATTAATACCATTTTGGCTTCTTTCTTCACAGTGCTTCCACTCCTCTCTCCTAGCTGTCTGTGGGTGTTTTGAAAATGACATTAAAGGTCAGTTGAAAAACCAGTTGCAAAGATACCACTAAGCCTGAATGAGTTTATAGGTATTTGTAAGAACTTGTTTCACATTATTCAACATTTCCAGCACAGTTGCTGGGGGTTAATTAGATTTTTGACCCCTAAAAATTTTAAGTGTCTGTGATGACTGACTTTCTAACTGATAATTTTGTGTGAGAAACAGAAAAAGAATAACAAATAGACTGTGAATAAATAAACTCTTCGTATTCATTCATACAGGGACAAAGAATGTGTTTCTGACACTTAATTAAATATCCAAATGTCTACAAGATCTATAATAAACCACTTCGCAAGACCTCTAAATGTCAGGGGAGAAAACACATTTTACACAAAATGTTTTCCCGTCACTAAAGCTGTGAAGACGATATAGCACTTATAGAAAAAAACAAACAAGCACATATTTTATCTTGAAAGTACTATTTCAAAAGCTACTGACCTACTAGTTTTGTAGCATGATGAGTGGAATTATTTTAATTTATCACACAGGAGCTTGAAACATTAATTTTACAGATATGCCTGGCTGTTATGAAATAATTCAAATGCTGAGATTAGGCTGTTTGCATAACAAAACACTGAAAACGTTTAACTCTGTTCTCTTACTTAAATTCACCTAGCTCATTTCAATGGGATCCAGAGTCTTTTATTTTATTTTTTATTTTTTCCTTCTCCTCTCCCCTCCATTCCAAAGGCATATACCTGTACTTGGACAATAGTGGTGGGGGTTTTTGGTTTTTGTTTTTGTTTTGTTTTTTAATTTAACTCTATAGGGACTCTAGCACACCCCTTACCCCCTCTACCTCAACACCTCTTCCTTGTAATATTTTTTGTTTAAGTGTTGGGTGCAGAATAGGAGCACCATATTAATACCCCTTGGCATTCTTTAGCACCTTTTGATGCAAGGACTCCAAAGGGATATTGCAAATGTTACTAAATCAAGCTTCATAACACCCTTGTTGGGTAGGTAATTGTTTTTCTGCATTAGTGAACTGAGGCACAGAAGCGAGACTTTTTGGAGGATTGTAAGAGAGAGAGGCCCAAATCCTAGTGAAATTCAGTGTCAGTTGGGTGTCAAACTCCCTTAGGGGTCTCTGCAAACAGCAGCTTCAGTTGCTAAGTCCTGGAAGAGAGTGCATACAAGATGGCACAAGTGAGCAAACAGGCTGCGTGTTCACAAATGCACCCTAAATGCACAAGAAGCAATGCAGTCACTACTGTGGGGCCTAGGCAGTAATGGAATTAGCTCTTGTTCCCACTCAAGCGGTGTCTTCACCCAATGCTGTGGCGCTGTGCATGGGCCAATGGCGTAAGCCCGTCCGCATCCAGACTAGTGCTGCATCTGTTCCACAGTAAGCAGCAATGGCTGGAAGCACCTAGCAGTGCAGACTGAGCACAGCATAGCCCTCTCAAGCAGTGGAAATGCTGCAATTCTGATGCACTTATCGGCACATGATAGCCTGCTCACATTTGCTTCTATGTGGCTTGTTCAAGCCTACATTAAAATAATAATCCAAGCAACTATGGTTGAATTTGGACAGCAGTCTACTACAGGTGCTCAGGACACCCACATTAATACTAAATGACTGAGTACTGTTACATTAAATGCCAGAGGAACTAATAACAAAAGCTGCTATTTCTAAAGGGTTTCTAGAATATGGGTGGTAGTTACGAAGATCTTTCATACTTTCGCTCCTCTGTGTGCGTCTACTGCTGACCCAGGTCCAAAGTCTTTCTTTTTTTAAAGCTCTTTATTTTTTAAAGCAAGAACAAATACTTAAGGCCCTAAATTAAACAGTATATCAGTAAAGTAGTTTGGATGTAATGTTAGCAAGGGGTATATGTGTAAATTTAACAAATACTAGAGGGATGTCCAACCGAAACCTTAGATCTGAACCTGGAAGAGTTGAAAATATGAATACAGATCAGAATGTAGGCCTTGGTTGGTTGAAACTGGAAGTCAATGAAAAGTCTCAATGGGTTTTTTGGATCAGCTGCTTAGTGACCTGAGCTCAGGTTTAGCCAATGCAGTGTAAAATAAAATGCATGATGATGAGCTTTTCCTTTTACTGACGTGCTAATCCAAGACATGGAATGCAGTATTTTCTCCTACAGGCTCCTACTATGGTGTCTTCAAACACAATTGTGGTGGCAACTGCAAAAATCCCAGCATAAAAATGAAATTCAGATGGGTTCCACTTGCTCTTGGGCACTGTCCTAACACTACTCTGCTTTTGCAGGGTTGTCTCAATCACTCCTGTTGGGTAGCAGTGATCTGGGCAGGCATTACTGAATCTGTTTATTGTACTGGAACACAAGCAATGTGTTGCCAACACATGTACTTTGGTCAAATTCACAATCCAACACAGACATCTCATGATAAGAGGATGTAATTCAACATACGATGCAATGAATTATATTGTGAGGGTGAAGACAGTTGTCAGATTCATTTGTGACTTGTCCCTCTAGTAGGGTGACCAGCTGTTTGGTTTTTGACCGGAACACCCAGTCGAATAGGGATCCTGGTGGCTCCAGTCAGCACTGCTGAATGGGATGCTGACTAGCCAGTTGGCAGTGCCACACAGCTCCACGCTGTGCAGCTCCCGGGAATCAGCTGGCATGTCTGGCTCCTAGGCTTAGTGGCAGCCAGGGGAGGTCTGCATGCTACCCCGCCCATAGACCCAGTTCCCATTGCCTGGGTCAGGGCAGGGGACGAACTAGCATGACTCGCAAGCACTCAGCAGGTGGCTGTTGAGGGGTCATGGCGTGCACCTCTCCCACTGCTGCCGGCCCTCTTCTCCTCAGGCTCCTCCTGTGGCTGGGCTCAAGCTGCAGCATGTGCTTCTGTGGCAAACCATGGTCTGTTGCCCCATCACCAGCACCCAGGAGTTTGAGGTATCCCCATCTCTGAGTGCTGGGAATGAGGCTGCGGGAGGGGAGGGGCAGAGAATGAGACAAACCCAGCGCATGGCCTGGCCCGGCCACCTCGGGGAGTTAGAGGCGGGCCTGGCCTGGCAGCATCGCCCTCCCCCAGCCCGGGACAGTCCTCCTGAGTCCTCTGCTGGCCCCAGCAGCCCTGAACTCTGGGCAACTCCTTCCTCCCAGCCCTGCGCCTCCATCCCCCTCACCAAATCCCTCCCCTGTCCCATTCCCCCCTGCACTCCACACCTACCCTTCCCAGCCCTGTACCCCATTCACCTCATACACTGCTGCACTCCAATTACATCCCTATACACCCCTGTGCCCCTCACATCCTCATGCACCGGTAGCCTTCTGCCTCCCCCTGCATCCCCCATGCCCCCCTCTGCTTTCCTTCACTACCCCCTCTCACCCCCACCCTGCTCTTGTCCTTGGCCTTTTCTTCTGCACCCTCTCTCTTCCACCCCCTGCCCCCATCTTTTCCCCTCCAGCCCATCCTCCTCCCTTACAGGCTGAGTGGTTTAGGCAGCCCCTGGAAAAGTGGAGTCCTCCTGGGCACCATCATAATCAGAGAGAGAAAATAAAAAGGCAATAAAACTCAGCCAGCAGCCCAGGCAGAGCAGAGCCCCCTCAGTGCCAGGCAGCCAGCCTCCAGCCTCTTCGCTCTGGGGCCAAACCTTCACGCTGGGCACGGTGAGGGTGAGGGGCCCACGGGCACAGGAAGTCTCCTGCAGCTAGGGTGACCAAGCAACAGAAGGAGGGGAGATGGAGAGAGTGGGGGTCGGGGCCTTGAAGGGGTGAGGCCTCGGAAGGGACAGGACAAGGGTGTTTGGTTTTCTGGAATTAGAAAGTTGGCAACCCTACCCTCTAGATGATTAAAGCTCCGAACCTATATGACGTTCTGAGTATGATCAATGCAAATTCCACATGCTGTCTGTTATTACAGTATCATGCCACTGCGACGGAAATCGTGCTTTTCTCTCTCCTCGCTTTGGGAGGCTCATTGTGTGCTCTGCTCACTGACTACTTGAAGGAAGGTTCTGCAAGGCAGTCAGAACAGCAGCAGGAAAAGAAAAGACATGAGTGTCATCCTCTCTTTCAACTGCAGTTGCATGAAAACAGGCAGTATAGGAACTGGTGCTGGGACCAGCAGAAGGCGTGGATGTGTCAGTTTGCTTGCTTGGTATAATTTTGATCCATGGAGTCATACAGCTTTGCAGTCTTATTTCTTTGCAAATGGTACTGTGTGCAAAATGAGGCTGCCCAAAAATCATGTGCATTTCCTCCTTGTATCCAATTTCCATAGAAATATATTTAGCATGTTCTATGGGTGACACCCTAGTCAGTGATTTGGAAAATTGATAATCACTGTTTACCTACAGGTAAATGCCCCAAATAAGGTGCTGTCTCTTTAAACACAACACAACAGCATTGCATGGAGTTAGTTCATCTCCACAGGTGTCCTTCCACCTGACCTGTTGTCATAATATGCATATTGACATAACACTATCTGTATCATGGGTGTAGATGACTAGATGCAGCTACTTTGCAAGGGCAGCTACTGTAAATGTCATTGCATTTGCAAACCATGTCAAAGCAAATACCTACAATTGTTTTCACATGTCAGTCACCACTGTCTGCTGTTGCCTGTAATATAAATGGATAATTAAATCCCTATCTTGGGTGTGCTATAAAAATCTATTTTAAAAAAGGATCGCTGATCTAAACAAACAAACAATGCTGGTCACTGGATTGCCCTTGGCCTCTTCAGTGGATTTTCTGCCCTTTTTTTTTTTTTTTTTTAAATCTTCACCCCTCCCCCAATTTTCCACCAATATTTTTAAAACAAAAATAGCTCATTTTGGGGAGGAGAGGGGGTGGAAATCTGGCTCTGATTATTGTTAGTTTGCTCAGAATGCAGGAGGAGGGTTAATTAGCTTTTTTGACCTGAGGAGTCTTAAAAGTATCCCTAGTGACTCACTAATTGCAGCTCAATGCATAATACTGTTGGTGAAGCAAAGTACTATCAGCATCTAGATTCATGCAATGTTACTTTGATTTAAAATTCTATACCTGCAAGGACATAATAGTGTTTCAGTACCGCCTGAGCTCCACTGATAGATCTACATATCTGCCAAATATTCATTTATATTATTGGCAATGCTGGTCCCTAATCTTAATTTGAATTTATATTAAGTACAACTGTGTTGCTCATATTGAAAGTAAATGCCAGTTAAGGTATTAAAGATAAAGAGTTGTAACAAATGTGCTTCTATTACATGCAGTAACCATGCTGTCTGTGCAAGATTGGAGTTTGAGTTTATTTACTGGGCTAGCTACATTTGTCATTAGAGTTTCAAAGTATTAAATAAAAGTAACCAAAAAGAACTACATCTATTCAGAACAGGAGGTGGAAAACTGATCCCCCTCTGAACCACAGGAAATGGTCATCATGTTAACTTTAACAAGGTGTGTGAGGCCTGCCAAGCATAAGGAGTTTCAAGGAACATATGGAATTCAGCTCCCAGTAAAAGTCCCCTGTAGTTCCAGAATTGCTCAGTGCATATGTCATATTTGCATATGTGCATATTTCGGTAGCTACCAATTACCATGTAATGATGAGGATTTTAATAGGCAACACAGGTCTGTATTAGCTCTGTAAATCAGTAGCTGCCAACCTGTCTCTAAATCCCCCTGATAGAACAAATTATGAACTCACCGTTTCTTAGTAGTTCCTGCGGTGCATTTTTCTTGATTTGCTTATTGTTTAGTATACTCCTCCCTCTACAATTATAAACACCCTTTTCATGTAAAATATCTATTTGGTGCCAGCGGTATAGCTTTCTTAATAGACCTTCTACGAAAATGCCCAATGAATGGGTTATGAAGCAGTGCCATGGCAATATATCTTCCCATAATAGATTCCTACACAAATGAGTCTCATTTGCATCAACTATATTACTCTGTTTCCTGGTTAGTGTTGGAGTAACGGTGTCAGTCTCAATTTTGCATTCATTGTTGTTGAACAAGTTGCTAAATCAACTAGCTAGAGTCATTCAGTGACAAACTATGTACCTTATTTATAAGCTAAAGCGCAATCCTGGCGTTTTGGTTTAATACAGAAAAGGTGTGTGACATTTTCTCTTGTGATGGCTTACAAGTCATAGTTTACGTGTCTGTAAATCAAAATCCATCCATTAGCCTATTCTTTACCTTCTTTTCTTGCATCCATTTCACCCTGTGCCAGATGATAAAATTTAGCCTGACCTACATAATGAGGATCTTGATTCAAATGAGGAAAACCTCATGTACCCTGCCAAGACCTCTCACATGTGGGCAGCTGGCAGGAGCTACATAGCCTGGAGATGAAGCAGAGAGGAAGGAATGCAAATGCACAGACACTTCTGGAGCTAGAATATTGGCATGTACTAGTCTACTTGTGTGCTACAAGTGAAAAGAAGCAGCTTGGGAGATACTCGCCCTGTCCATGGTGTCTTTGTTAGCCTCTATTTCAGACATTAGGAGGATTAGACTATGGATGATTAGCCTCTCTAAAAGATCTATCTCAGTCACAGTAGAAAACATCATATTTGGGAATCACAGAAATGTAGGGCTGGAAGGGACCTTGCAAGGTCATCTAGTCCAACCCTCTGTGCTGGGACAGGACCAAGTAAACCAAGACCATTGGTGACAGGTGTCTGGAATTTAAGAACCGGTTAGGCAACAACGAGGATTCCACAACCTTCTTGGGATGCTTATTCCAGAGCTTAAATAGAAAGCTTTTCCTAATATCTAACCAGTATCTCCCTTGCTGCAGATTAAGCCCCTTACTTTTTCTCTTGCCTTCAGTAGATATGGGAAAAACAACTGATCACTGTCCTCTTTGTAACAGCTCTTAACATATTTGAAGACTTCCATAGTTGTGCATTTGATATTTTTTCTTAAGTGTAGTACTTTGCACTTTATTGAACTTCATCTTGTTGATTTCAGACCAATTCTAAAATTGGTCAAGATTGTTTTGAATTCTAATCCTATCCTCCAGACTGCTTGCAACACTCATCCCATTTTGATGTCAGTCATAAATTCTATAAGCATAGTCTTCACTCTATTATCCAAACCTATACTGAAAATATTGAATAATTCTGGACAAAGGCCTGGTCCCTGCAGGACCCCAGTAGATGCATCTTCCCAGTCTGACAGTATGCCACGGAAAACTAATCTTAGAGTAATGTCCTGGAACCAGTTATGCACCCACCTTATAGTAATATCTTCTAGACTACATTTCCTAGTTTGCTTAGGAGAATGTCATGTGGGACAAAAGCTTTTCTAAAATCAAGATATCCTGTCTGTTGATTCTCTTCCTCTCCCCATCCACTATGCCAGTAACCCTGTCAAAGGAAATTGTTAGTTTGACAAATATATACTGGTTATTACTACTTCCTGACTATCCTTTAGGTCAGTGGTCCCCAACCTTTTTTGTCTGGCGGGCACCAGATGACGAGCCACGGAGGACCGTGGTGGTGGACGAGCATCTGCCGAAATTCCACCGACAAGGGGCAATATCAATAGGTGTCACCACCAAAATGCTGCCAACAAGCTGCATCATCCAGAAGCATTGCCGCCAAAATGCTGCCCAAAATCGGCAGCATTTCGGCAGCAACACCTCTGGATGACGCAGCTCGTCGGCAGCATTTTGGTGGATGCTCGTCAGCCAGCCAGTATGCAGGCACACTTAGACACCCTGGCGGGCACCATGTTACCCATGGGCACCACGTTGGGGACCCCTGCTCTCAGTGCTCACTCACTGATTGTTTAACTTATTTAAGAGGGTTCCTGCTTTCTCTGGGCCAGACTGCGTGGTCCTTATTAGAGTGAGGAGTGGAGGGGCTTTCCCTGACCCATGCATAGCTGTGCAAGGAAGTCCCACAATAGCAGGCCTGATGCTCCTTGTGCTCAGAGGATAAAAACATCTGCTGGTGCCACTGGGGAACAACACACCAAAAGTGGTGTGAAGTGGGGATGTGAGTTCATGGCTTATGGAGGACTGGCGCTTACTGGAGAGCAATCTACTCCACTGTACATACCCTGAGTGAACTCCTGGTCCTACTGAAGTTGACTTTATTGGGTCAGGGTTTTGCCCCTGGTGTATAGGCACAATCCTTCTTGGGAATTCCATATGAGGTCCAATCCCTCCCATATTTCTATTTTGTGATATAAAGGGTGTGACCTAGCCTTCTGAGTCTCTCCCCAGCTTCATGGCAGATTCAGCTTAAAGGTCTCCTTTCCTATGTCTCTTGATCAGTGATGGCTATAGATGGGGAATGAAGAGAAACAGATTTCCTCTGTCTGGCAGGTTTGACCTACAGCTTGTGGGACCACTAGTACCACTGGCTGGAAGAATCTGCACAGGGTGATGGTTCTAAACCAGGAATATTGACACCACTTTTTCCTGTATTCCATTTCTCCTTGTCACTTCTGTTTCAGTTCAAATATCCAGTATCTTGACAGATACGAGATTCCCAAATCACAAAAGACTGCCTGTATCTTGAGTTTCTTTAACTGATCTTATTAAGCTACAGTCACTCGCACATAGTCACATGAGTTGTTATAATGTAACATGTCATAGTGAGGTATTCCCCTGATAAAAACCATCAGACAGGCAAAAAAAAGTGGTTATTTTTCTTATCCGTTAAACATCTATGAAGGCAAACACGAGATCACATCAGTTTAATATGTATTTCATCTGATCTAAATTAAAGTAGGTGCAGGCTAATGCAGATATTGTTTCTAAGGTTTCCCGTAATATCAAGCTACATGTATTTTGTATTAACGAGTACAGGACTAGAATTGTCTTTATCCTACTGTCCAGTGAACTTCATTCTTTTTCTTCCTAAAATATTGCCCTTCCAATCTTGTAGTGCTAAATCATACTAACTTTACTCAACCCATAGCTAGGCAGTTGATGATTGTCCTGAAGGGCTGCATGATTTGACCCATAGGGTGGTTCCCCAACACCTTAATATATGGGCTTTCTGTAGGTTAAACAATAACATTCCACTAGACTCTGCTTGCAAGTCTCTGTATTGTGGTAAGGGTAGCGAGTACAGTGCTACTAGTCTAAGTGGCTATTTACCAGGAGAGCTTGCATAGAGGGAAGCTGTGCTGGATGAGTCAAGCCTTGTGGTTCTTTCTAACTTGTGCACTGTTTCACTTCATGACCTCCTGGACATTCTATGGTTGATCTCCAGGGTACAGAGCTGAGTTAGGCACCACTGATGCCAAGAGTGTCTGTACAGAGTCAATGGATTGAAAGCACCTTTCCCAGCAGCATGAAGGTAACAGTAAAAACAAAATCTGAGATCTACCCAAGTTTTAAAAATTAACAGGATCTGTTCTTGGGATGAAAGGGTGGGTGCTTGAATCAGTTCTGGAAGTGGATTTGGCTTGACTTAAATCATTGGGAGTGACCTGCTCTGTTGCTTACTGTTGAAGGAACTCTGCCACACCCACCCACCCCCCTTTTGCAATTCCAGTTCCAACATCCTTTGCAGCACCATCCAAGATGTGCCCTGAGATCAAATCCTGCCCTTCCCTCTGCATGGAGGGCCCTGGTGACAGTGGAACTAACATAACTTGTGCTGCGTGGAAAAACTTCCCCTGCACCAACCCTAATTACTTGTTAGTTAGCTTAACTATTCATCCCCTTGTACGCCACCTGTTTAGCTGAGCGTTCTTGGCCTGGTTCTTTTGTATTGATCTAGGGGAAAAAAATTTAGAGGAAAATATAAACAAAACCAATTAAAATGCTTCGAAAACGTACAGAAGGATGCTGCCTCTCTTCTTATTTCCCAACTTTTATAAAAGTGGCTGGGAGTGGGAAGTTGGTGGAAGTTGCCCAAGGAAGAGGCTGTCACAGCTGGGCTGGGTGCACGGTGGAAAGCATGA
Source organism: Mauremys reevesii (assembly GCF_016161935.1). Classification (NCBI taxonomy): domain Eukaryota; kingdom Metazoa; phylum Chordata; order Testudines; family Geoemydidae; genus Mauremys; species Mauremys reevesii. The sequence goes on along the minus strand of NC_052635.1, from coordinate 40,139,631 downwards.
GTGAAACACTTATGTATGGAGGGGGGGGGAATCCAAAAAATAACTGTAGGGAATTTCATTGTTACAGTTGACAGATGTTTCAAGAGTCCAGACCTGTAATCCTTTTGCAGGAAGAACTCTCATTGGCTTCCATGCAAACAATGAGTATCTGGGATCTCTGAAATCAGGCTGCTACTTTAAGTGCTGAAGGTCAGGCATCCAAATGTGAATCTTTTTTGGCCACAGTACTTTCCAATAATTCTTAGACCCTGTTGTAAAGAGTTCCACTATCATAAAGCAAACGACAAAAGCTCAGGACCAGGGCCGGTTCCAGGGGTTTTGCCGCCCCAAGCAGCTTAAAAAAAAAAAAAAAAGCCGCGGTTGCGATCTGCGGCAATTCAGCGGGAGGTCTCTCGCTCTGAGCTGGAGTGAGGGACCCTCCGCCGAATACCTGGACGCGCTGCCCCACTCCAGAGTGGCCTCCCCAAGCACCTGCTTGCTAAGCTGGTGCCTGGAGCCGGCCCTGCTCAGGACCGACCATGCATAAGCTGGGAGATGGAAACACCAAGGAGACATACAGATATCATCAGCCAAATACTGATATTAATGTACAGAAACATTTGAAGGAGAAACTGATATCTTTTTTGCAAATGATCCTGCTAATGTTTCCCATGTGGTTCAGTCACTAGTGTTCTGTTGGGTTGGGAGACGGGGGGGAGGAGAGAGAGCTCATCTTTGTCTTCCAAGACAACGTGAACGCAATGGATTTTTTTTCTCCCAACACTTGACTAGATCATAAATCTTGCTCTGAAAATTAAGGGATAAATTTTAGTCAGACATCGCCATGTAGGCTTGTGTATCATCGTATGATGTTTGTTTACACCAAGAAGTAGCTTTTTCTAACAGTCTTGAGATACTTCAGGTCCTTCTCTTAAGAGACATTCATAATTCTGTTTGAACATGGAACAAAATATATGTGACGGGTTTTCAGAAGCTATTCAGGATTTTGAGTTGTCTTAAGTGTAAAACAGTCGTATTTTTCCTCTGTGTCCTTACAAAATGCTGTACCCTATTAAAACATGTCTGTACTGCCATCCAAGGTTGGACTGCATCTTTGGGTGGATCTAACTGTGCTAGTGCAGCTAAAATAGCAGTATTGATGCAGTGGCATGGGCTAGAAGCATGAGTCGGTACCTAGGGCCCTCTGTCTGCTTGCACTGAATCCTGTGCCACTACCTCTACACTGCTATTTTTAACTGCTAGTGCAGCTACAGCTTCAAAAATGCAACTCTTGCATATCACTGACTACCATCAGGAGCTGTGTATGTAGAAAATGTATCCTGGAACGTTTAGCTTACAGAGTGGGTGACCAATTGGTCACCCAGGTGTCCTTAGATCTAACAGGTCCAATAAGAGCTACATCAAAGCCAAACTGTAGAGATATAGCAGTCTGAGCAGGTATCTGACCATATGACAAGTTACCATCTCTGCAATTTTGGATAACTTGCTTTATCTGTATTTTATATTTCATCAAAGACTTTTTTTCCCAAGCTCACTGCCCTAGGTCACTAGCCTGTAGAAGCTGAGTCAAGATTCAACTCACCAAAGAGAAAGTTAATGGCTGCAGATTATTAGAACACTTATTTCTATGGGCTCTTCAGGTTCTATTATATTAAACTAGGCTGAGGGGCACGATGCTGCAGATTCTTCCTCGGCTGATTCTGCTGTACCCAATATCACTCAGGGAATGTACAGTAAAAGTACACCTCCTGAATGACACAATAGTATTGTCCTGACACCAAGTGGTGTTCTTTGTACAACCCCTCTCCAAACAACTCATTGTAAATTTCTATGCCTTCATTTTCACACAAGTCTGTTACAGGCAGAAAACCCACCCAAAATTTGGTCCGGTATGAAATACATGTGGTAATGGAGTCATTGCCTGCCCACTTGAGGGCACCAGAGAGGCAGGGCACTCTTAACCAGTAAGTGAACTCTGCGTAGAGTAGTTCATATATTAACTGATTTATTTATAGGCTATTTATGGTGCCCATCACCAGAATGTCTGAGTAATGAGGGCATATTGCTGTCTTTGGGGTTTCTTCTGTATCCTACCTTCCACCAACATTGCCATAATGATTAAGTGACAATCCAGCAAAGGGTTCTTATCTCATGCAATATTCTGGCAGAAAATTACTTGTTGAAATATACTAAGCTGCTCTTTGACTATGCAGGTATCTGTTCACAATTCACCTAAACTAGCCTTTACAGAGAAGAGTTAGTGCAGAATTCTTGTTTCAAATTGTATTAGGCCAATATGCACTGGGGAACTTGTAGTACGTGGTAGCAGGATCCATACAGCTAGCTAGTGTGCAGCGAGCTAGGGGTGCAGATTTACATACAGTTTCCAGGCACTAACTGTTCGTCTAGACAAGCCCTAGGTGATTCTTGTTTAACTGGAGGCAATACAGGGTCAGCTTGAGCTTCATCAGAACTCAAAAGTACAATTAATATAAAAGCTGCTTGGTTTTAGTACTTCTGAGGAATTGTTTCCTTTCTGTTCCTGAATGCTTAGCCACTATTTCAGTGCCCATGCTCATAGGATTCAATCCCAGGTAAATGTTTCATTTTATTATCAATTAAATCATAAACAGAGAAATTATGCCTTTGCTCTTGCTAAACTGTTGTGGCTGGCTCTCCCACTCATTAACTATCATTACCAGGCACTTGTCTAGAGGTGTGTATGTGCCTCGTCTTTTGTTGTATGTGGTTTTTTTTGTTTTTGTTTTTTTGGAACAGTTTGAAAACCTTATATGAAGTAACAGAACCAAAGATACCTTTCACACTCCCTTCATATCCCATGCTGTGTCTCACTCCAATAAACAAGGACCACAGTAATGGTCTCAAGTTGCAGTGGGGGAGGTCTTGTTTGGATATTAGGAAAAACTTTTCCACTAGGAGGGTGGTGAAGCACTGGAATGGGTTACCTAGGGAGGTGGTGGAATCTCCTTCTTTAGAGGTTTTTAAGATCTGGCTTGACAAAGCCCTGGCTGGGATGATGTAGTTGGAGATTGGCCCTGCTTTGAGTAGGGGGTTGGACTAGATAACCCCCTGAGGAACCTTCCAACCCTGATATTCTATCCTAAGGAAACCCAGGATAGTAAAGGTTTCAGAATGGTAGTGGGTTCTAGCCCACAAAAGCTTATGCCCAAAAACAGGATAGTAAAGTGAGCTGAATCCTTTGGGGGACTTACAGTCCTTAGAATTTTTATTTTCTTTTTCCTCAGTTAAGGCCCCAATTCAATAAAGAGCTCACAGCCCACTGGCTTTGTTAGTATCTGAGCAGCTCACAGATGTTATAATGATAGGGGCCACACAAGTGACTGAGCTAAGTTTTAAATGTAGTTATCTTGAAAGACCCCTGGTAGGGCAGTGCTGTTATGCCCACTTTTATAGGGGGGGGAGGGGGAACTGAAGCACAGAGTCTAAAGTCTAGATTTCAGAGAGATTTAGGTGCCTAACTGCAAAACATCTGTCCACCTGCCACCTCATGTTGTAAGCATCGAAGTCCCCTAGGCGCCTAAATTTCCACAGTGGCATGCACAAAGCCACGTCAGTGCTGATGCCACTGGGCTGGCCTGTGCTGAAACCCCAGTGGGATCTGTGTTCCGTGTCTCTTATTGGTGAGGCCCACTCCAGTAATGCTTAGAGACTGCCTCCTGGCGGGGGCCCCACACACAACGGAGGTGGTGGCCTCATCTCAGCTGGGACGTGGAACGTAGGTCTCCCACAACACAGGTGCATGCTGTAGCCACTGGAGTGTAACCAGCTTAGGAAGGGCCTCGCTCTTGCCCTGGCCCAATGAATTGAGATTGAGAGTGACTGTAGCCTAGTGATTAGGTCCTTGATGTGAGAGACCTGGTCCCTCCTCCGGGTCAGGCAGAACAGAGAGGAAACCCAGATCTCCATTAGGCCTAAAAGGCATAGCAGCAGCTCCTCCTCATCTGGGTGTGTAGGTTTGGTTGGCTTTGTGAAAAGGGCTGCCTAGGCTTGGCTTGGCTGCCCAAGTCTGCTGCTGTGAATCCCAGGTAGACCAGCACCTCCCTCCAGCCTGCTGTTTGGGCATCTAACTCCCTTTCAGGGGCAAAGTTTAGGTTCTATCCCTCTCCTCAGCATTTCCTATTGGCTAGCTTAGGCAGCGCCCTGCTCAGAATCCTAGCTTTTGTGAATCCTATTCTTAGGTGCCTAATTCTACCCATCCATTTCATAGGGACCCTGACCACCTCACTCAGGTCTGAGGATTCTCCTGGGCAGCAGGGCAACTAAAATTAGGCATTGCAATGCTAAGCCTAAATCCCCTTTGTGGATCTAGCCCTAAATGACTTGACCAAGGTCACACAGAATCTGTGGCAGAGTAGGCTCATGACCACAGGTCTCTTACATCCTAGACTAGTGTCCTAATCATTGGGGCCATCTGTCCTCTCAAAGGTTAAAGGCAAGCACCTACATCTGTGCTGTCCTGAACAGAGATCCTTACCTGAATCAAGGCCTAAATGGTTATAGTTCTTTGCCTGGGCAGTTCAAAATGGGGACTCTACTTTTCTAGAGAACTTTTACTTCTGAGTTCTCCAGGAGCCTATATTTAAGATCTGTCAGTATCATGGGAATTTCTATAATAAATTTTAATCTAATAAAGCAGTTCTGGATAAGGAGGGAAAATTGTCCTGTCCTCTGTCTCCCCCTCCCACACCTACAATCGTGCAGTATTTCTAGGCATAATCTAGCAACACATTTTTTGCCTTAGTGATCTAGCATACAGCAAATTGCTCTGTATATTTCATGTGCCAAGATAGACTCCCTGTGATGGTTAGTACAGAGGTATAATTTTCCTGGAATGGAGAAGGCCCATGTAACATTTCAACATAGCATAATTACCTTGCAAAGATGCTGGCATGATGGGTATGCTCACCACCCCAAGAAATGAATTTAGGGATATACTTTTAGATGGATTTATAAATGAAACTCCATGTTCATGGCTTTGAAAACCTATTCCTCTAAACCCACTGAGCAGCTCAATATATCTATGGATGTTAACACCTCCAAATGTATGTACATAACTTACATAGACCATAAAAGAGGGGAAAACCTGTCACCATATTTGAATTTCTTACATAAATCCCCATGGGCAACAACTTCATCCCAAGGATAACAGGCCTCTGTCTAAAGCAGATATTTTCCTCTGTAGATTTAATTTTGAATTAAGGATTTTATGACAATAGGATAAAAGTCTGGGGTTTTCCTTTTTATTCTCCACCAATAGAGTACTTAGCTCTTATATTGATCTGTAGCAAGCATTACTCCTGGCAAGCAAACTATCAGACTAGCTGCCAGCTTTCATTGTGGTGGTGAACTTCAGTCGCTGTTATCAAGACCGTTTAGCAGCAGTTGACTTTAGGAGTGACACTTTCACTTTGTCCTTACCCAAATAAACTCCCCTTGAAGACACTAGGAGTGTCCCTTAATAAAGACTGAGTAAAACTGTACTAAGAAGCCAGGATTTAGGTCTGTGTAAAGAATTAGGTGACCTAGTTGATTGATTGTTTGTAACATTTTAATAATTTTTTTTTTAAAAGCATCTAGACGTTCTGTGTATCCTCTCCATGGCACTGGTTGACATAATATATCACTTTTTCATACCATTAAGGCTCCATACTGTGACGTATCTGATCTCTGCTTGTAAAAATGATTCTGCTGTACCCTGACAAAGAGCCTTTTATAAATGTCTCCACGAGCCAGATTGACACAATACATCCTACTGGCGACTTGGGAGGTTTCACAGTGTCATGCTGATCTGTTTAATAGTGTATTTATGCTATGGACTTAAAAAATGTGTCAAGAATTCATGAAGTGGCACTTTCATGAGTGCATCATGGCAGGATGAGTCATGACAATGCCATTTGATGTAGCACAGCATCTATTGAGAAGCAAGACTGTCACAGTAAAATGGCTATTCTGGCAAGCAACAAAAGCCTAGGAGTTTGGAGGTAGGAATGAGAGAGGGAGCTGGGGGGTCAGTCCATCCTTAACTTATCCTGCTGCGTCTATAGTAAACATTGTATGTCCTAGGAGATGAAACATCGTGTGCTGATCTGAATCTCTCCTGAGATTAAGTACTAGGACCCAGCCAGCTGCTATTCATATTCCTGTGACCAACCAAGTGAAGTGGAGAGGCTGCTCAAGTAGCTGCTTGCCTGGGTACCTCTTCTCTGGGTTTCACTGTTGAATGGTCCCTTGGGGGGCCACTGCAGCTGAGCACGTCTTACAATAGTCCTGAGGCTTCTCTAATCTGTGTCGGTCCCACAATTGGAGTGTGGATGAAGATGGCATAAATGCTCTAATCCTGAAGCTCCAGGAAATCATGAAGTTGTATTTCTCATAATTCAGGCTCCTTAACAAGTGACTGTAATAGTCTAATTCATTATACTTCTCTTAAGTTCTTGCATGGTTCTGAAAAAAAATTCCGCTAGTAATGTCGTCGCTGAAGATGCCTATATCGTTGCAGCTATGCAGATGAGACTCTGTTAGCCTATTGTATTTCATTCCCTGCCCCTTCCTTAGCTGTATATAAAAAAAAAAATTACATGTCCTGACCTCAAAGACCAGAAGATATTTAAATAAATAAACTTTCACTTTTGAAGGTTTGTTATAATATGGCGATTATAGTTCAGTTTAATGAACTCCCTGCATGAGTTCCTCAACTTGTTTTTATAGGTTTACTCAAAGCTGAGAACCTCAATTAAAACAAATTTGACTAGCTGTCCAAACCACTCCAAAATCACATCTTCATTTGCTCCTGTTGATTTGGCATCTGACCTTATTAAAGTGGATGGCAGCATGTCAAAATTGGCACTAAAAATATAATTATTTTCCCTATTAAGAGAGCCCACAAAGGAAAGCCATGTGCTGAAAGCGGTTTTAGAAAAGACAGGTGGTGGACTTGCATCCTGCCACATGTGTGCTGGGTTTGGGAACAAGTCCCCAAATAAATTGTAGTCATGTTTTCTTGAATACCAGAGTAGAACCTTGTTTGAGGAAACTCTGTATACCCCCATAATGCTAACTCTTGGGATTAAAGCCCTGGATGGAGCAGTAGCAACACCTCTATTATGTTTATCTAATTGTAACTCCTCCACCTCCCTCCCACCCCCCCCCACCCCACACACATAGTTTATAATTTTTACAAACTTTATCTATGCAGACTGACATTTTCTGTTGGTTTCTGCTTTTGGTGAAATTTGGGCCTTATCCTGAGAGCTAATGGGCAACCATAAATGGTTATTTACCGGAACCAGAACAGGATACAAAGAACCCCAAAGTTCAAGTGAGAGGATTTTAAATCTGGATACAAGTTTTGTCATGCAGGCACGTGTGCATATACACTAACATTTACAAGCATGTGTACACACAGGCTATCCGTTTTGATTCAGCTTCTAGCACTCCTAATATGGACCTAGACCAAATGTCAATGATACTAAAATTCCACACCTCAGTAACTTCCTTTGTGGTGATTCAGATATTTACAAGCCCAGCTAAAACAAAATCACAATTCCCGCCCTGCCAATGTCATCTGGTACATTGAGTCATTAATTTTTAGTGTCCACTAATATTATTTATTCATTGTGGTGCTTAAGAACCCCAGTCATTGACCAGGACTCCATTGTCATAGACTCTGGAGCAATCAGTTTACATTCAGCAATGGCATGATGCTTGTGTTTTGGGTTACTGTTACAATATCTTAGTACCATTTTCCTTAAGAGGTTCCTTAAGAAATGTCAGTCAAGAGCATCACTTTTTGGTTTACTAGAATTCTTAATAGATATCTCTAATCGCTGAACAGAGCAGACCTACTTCCACAACTCTAATAACATATGTTATAGCTGGGTTATAATGTAAGAAGTTGTGTGAATTCTCTGCTGCTTTTCGTAATATGCTAAAACATTGTTTTACACTGACTCTTGTCACTTCCAGAAAGAAAATTATGTGTAAATCATAAGAAAGAGAAAAGTGGCTTTAAAATGTCTTCCTTGATCTAGTCCCCATCACTAAATTGAACTTCAATGTCTGGCTAGGTAAATGTATTCTTTTATGTGCTACAGTAAATTACTCATTTCAATGCTACCTGTATTTTTTTTTATTACAGGGGAAGCTAAACAAATTTAAATCAACACAGGCAATATTTTACCTCTGAAAATCTAAGCCTCCCAAACTGCAGGCATTCAGGCTGCCCAGACCCTGAAAGTGGCATATGATAGTGACTCCAAACACTGAAATTGAATCTTGTTTAAAATTTATCTTTTAACAATGGATGCAAAGGCACACCACCAATTTAATAGAGCCAAATCATCTTATGGAACTAAATAAAGTGCAACAATACAGTTAAAGAATGAGTGCCAGCAAGGCAAGTGAATGCTTCTGTCAGCCTCGCCTCTAATTAGACCCAATGCTCTTAAATAATCTCCTGGGATGTGGCATATCACTTTACCACTTTCCTTTTAAATCCAGTCTTTCTTTGTTGCAAAGTTCCTATCAAGAAGCCCTATTCAATTTGAAGGGGGAAAAAAAAACCCAACCCTCATCCCCTTGTAGTTATTTATTAAGAAACTCAGTGGATCAAAGCCCCATAAATGAGCTGGTTTTGGAGAGAGTAAAACACATTAGCACATATTCAATACCAAGTTCACAACCTCTGTGCTGCTCTCTTTGAAAAGGTTGAGGGAAAACTCTGGTTTAGGAGGAAGAGAACAAAGTGAACGTCTAAGTATAATCCAGTTTCTGATGCTGCACCTAGTGAGTTTCTTCTTTTGCTCAACCAGAGGGATACTCACCTTGGACTTCTTCTGGTGACCCAGTTTCTAGTTCCACCTTCCTATCTTTGCTGTGAAAATAATGTATTCAGCAGTAGGTGTGTCTCTCAAAAAAAAAAAATTACTCGTAGGGTTACCTCTACTGATGGGCATGTCTACTCAGATGTGTAGCTAATACACAGGAACCATTTATACTGCTAAAGCTTTTCATGCCTCAATCTACCCACCGCTTGCTGACCACTGTGGGATAATGAAGTCTTCCTTTCTTTGCCAAAGGTGTTGGCCTCAAAATCCACTCTAATGTTCAGTAATTACACAGTGCTTAAAGTGCTTGCAAGAGTTCTGCTTTAGTCTGACTGGTTCCAACTGGCTGTGCATCACGAGCTTTATAGCACCCCTGCCTAGACATTCCATCTAGGAAGCTCAACCCTTAAAGGCAAAGACCCTCAATACCCTACCCACCATACCTGGCCAGAACAAACTACGAAGGGCATGTTCATGGCATGTCTGCAGGAATGTTATACAAAAACACATCCTCATGCTGGAAGGTGGCAACTAATGCTATTTCTTAGAATTCAGAACTATAACACACGCAACAGAAAAAAAATTAAGCAGGCTGCTTCCTAAAATAGGCACAATTCACCCCCACTTCACTATATTCTGTCTGACTGCTGCTCCCAGATCCTTCACTAGAGAGTACCCTAGCCTGCAAGCAGGTCCAGGACCCTCCCCTCCCCAACACACACACACACTGCAATTCCAATGTAATCCTCAATATGCCACAAAGACAATCTTAGCAATGAAGTTGAACCTTCTAAGAAAATTAAAGCCAAATCCTGAGCATCTTCAGACAACTAATGAACACCAGGCTTAGCAAATATTAGGGTTTGGTCAACTTTGGACTAGATTCACCAGTAAAATCCGAACTATTTTGTTTGGCAATGCAAAGCAGGTCAGTTTAGCTGGGTTTACTTTGCATTGCTGAAGTGGCGCAGAGCAGCTGGAGTGTACTTGGAAACCTGGTCCTTTAGTCAGAGTGGAATGTTAGTTTTAAATCTTTAAAGAATCCTGTGGCACCTTATAGACTAACAGACGTTTTGCAGCATGAGCTTTCGTGGGTGAATACCCACTTCTTCGGATGCAAGTAGTGGAATTGCATCTGAAGAAGTGGGTATTCACCCACGAAAGCTCATGCTGCAAAACGTCTGTTAGTCTATAAGGTGCCACAGGATTCTTTGCTGCTTCTACAGAACCAGACTAACACGGCTACCCCTCTGATACTTAAATCTTTAAATCTCTTCTATGTAATAGAGCCTCAATAATACCTCTAGCATAATGTTACTTATTTATAAATGGACCCTTTACATTAGTTCAAAAGGGTTAATCAATAATTGATAGATCTGTTAATAAAAGTTAATCAACAGTTATGGAATCCAGTAGTTCAACAGATTGCCAATAACTGTTTCATACTTCCTACTGATCTGCTTATAACCATCTATAACTAGACTTGGAAGGATTTGATTTTTTTAAATTGCTAAATATCTGTAAACATTGATTTTTGGCTCATGCGCACACAAACTGAATTTCCATAAATAATAATTGAACTTTACAGATAAGCATAGTCAGAAATATACTGTTTGACAATGTATTAGACAAAATCCAGTGGTTTCGAATTTTGAATTAGGTTTGTTACAAATCGACACACGACTCAATAGTAAAAACACAGGTATGATTTGTTGACTTAAGGATATTTAGCTCATATATATTTTGAGGTGTGATGTTGAAAATGTATTTTAATCATTCATAAAGCTTTAACTTTGAATCTCAACATCTGTCATTAAACTGTCTTACCCCACCCCACTATAATTTCCAGCAAATGTGAAACACAATCAATATAAAATGAAAACAAAATGCTTTAAAAATGAACATCAATATCTGTCAAAACTTTAAAAAAAGAATTGAATTCTGCCAGGCCTACCTATATTGCATACTATCAAGGTCTGTAGGAGGCTTTTGGCATCTTTTTACCCTTTATAAACTGTGTATATGTACACCCTAATATGAACTGTGACCCACATCTCTATGTATATATTGATGTCTGTGACATATCTCAGAATTTCTGTGTCTGACTTTTTTCACCATTGATTCACCAACAGTAGTTACCCCGTCAGGAATTTTAAAATAAATAAAGGCAAACCAGAAGACAGAGCAATGGAATAGAAAAAGGATTAAGTGGTTGTTTTTTTTTTTTTTTTTTTTTTTTAAACCAAAGGTGCTGCTCTAAATACCACAATCACTGAGGCGGGCAAGCAATTTAAAATATTAACCTAATGAATGAAAAAATGCTGTCATCGTACTTAAATGTTTCTGTAAATTCTCAGTCTTGCAAATGAGCATTTATAAGAATTTTAAAAACCTGTATCAGTTCATAATAATCTGTGACTGTTAGAGGTCCACTATACCAATTTCACCCTGTGGTTTCCAGTATCTAGTGGCAAAAATGTAAGTTTTTAGGTTCAATTAATTCAGCCACTTTGAAGTACAGAAGACTTAACAGGAGTTCAGACAGCACCATTCAATTTTTCATCTGTCTCAATGTGCAGTAATAGCTTCAGAACTAGAAAATTACAGGCTCAAAATGGTAGATGAAAGACTTGAGCAGCGTGTTTGTTAAATGGAATGACTTGGTAAATGCACTATTATTAAAGCTTGATGGGATTAGGTTGAGATCTTGTTGCATATTTAGGATTTGAACACTGGACACTTGTTTCTGATAGATTCCTGAGACTCTTGCCCTGGGAGTTCAGCAGACTAAGAGAACAAATAACAAATTCCAGTGACTCTCCAAAGTTGCTAGAAGTCTAATCATTCTATAAACTCTCCTTACATTTTTGACTTCAGGGAGAGTTCCATCCTCTGAGAACTCTCAGGATCAGACCCGAAATATATGAACCACATCTACAGAACTGAAACTTTTAATCTTATGTTCCCTAATCTCGTGATAGTATATTTGATAGTACAGGTACCAATGCAAAGATTAAAAAATCCCCACATACCAAATGTCACGTCACTCTATTAACAAGGCAAGTATATTTATGCCCTTATTCATCTTCATGGATGTAGCTGCTTTGTTAATAGCCTTATGCATAGAAGTCTTTAAGAAAAAGAGATCATACATTGATGTCTCTGCAGAGACTATTTACTCTAAGAGCCTGCTACTCAAAGCAACAGAGCACCTACTGCTTTCACTCATTTCCATTGAGTTGTAACTGCTCAGCAGGTTCTCATTTAGGGCTGATTAAAATTTTTCCATCAAAACTGTTTGATGGGAAATTGAGTTTCAAATAGAAAATGAAATCTTTTGTGTGTGTGGTTTAAAAAAAAAGTGTCTGCCTGCCAAGAAAAATTCTGAGTTTTTTCATCAAAAACTTTAGCCTTTTAGCAAAAAACAACCAACTTTTTTAAAAGTTGAATTTTTTCATTTGGGTGGGAGGAATCGATTTCTGACCATCTCTCTTCATTGTATTATGTGAGACTAAAATGATGGCCCTGCCCCTTAGGGGTGAGAGTGCCTTCATAGGTTCTGGCCCCTGCAAACACTTCTGTGGCTGCATATCTGTACTCCTGAACACTGAACCTTTAATAAGAAGGATGCGGTTTTTTTCATTGTCTAGGAATATCAGAAGAACAAAGAGGTAAAAGAGACTGTTCACTGTGCAGAAACTGAGCTGAGAAATAAATGGCAGCCTTCAGCCCACCATTCTGTCTGACTGTTTTTCCTCTCCGATTTTGCTGCTGAGCCCAGATAGATGTGTGGGTCAGGTGTTAGGTGCAGTGGGTCTCTGAAGGCCTCACAGCTATCGCAACCAACTGCAGCCTCTTGAATTATGGGCCAGTCAGTGCTAGGAGAATGGTGGCATGAGAGGGGCATGTGGGAGACTGAACTTCCTCAGCTGGTTGTTACTTTCCCTTTTGAGGAGGAGAGCAGGAGTGGTGGCATTTGCATGTTCTCTTAATGTTTTGTACACAGTGGTGTGCACCTTGTGGGGTTTTTTTTAGAATTGCAGAGCCATGGGGCACATTGAGTCATCACTCAGGCTTGAATTAGGTTTGGTTGTCTCCATTCTCCTGATTTTTTTTTTTCACTCTTTCTAAGACATATCTAGCCACATCTAGCTGGTGTCCAGAGCATCTGCGATCTTGTGATTACTTAAGACCAGACTATAGTCTGCCTGGTAACACTAAGGTTTTTTGAATCCTTTCATTACAAGCATCATCATCTGTATTTAACCCAGTTAAGTGTTTTGTTTTCCCCCTCACCACATGGAAACCGCAATGCAGCAAAGTAGTAACAGTGTATGGCTCTGTTTTTAAGCAATGATTTCTTCTGTAAGATTACTTTCCCCAGACAGGTCACATGGACTGGGAACTAGTTGAAGCTTGCTACATTTTGGTAGCAGAACTATTAAACCACATCCCTTTTGTTGTGGTGGTGGTGGGTCTACTAATTATGGCAGCCACTTAAGTGCGACACATTGAGTTGACAATATGATGTCATTGTGCAACCTTCAAAAAAAATGCAGCCTTACAGTGAAAATGGAAAATTTAACTACAATGCTTGCAATTGGTAAAATTGCTTTCAAGGATCCTGCTTTCAAAATTGTGACTGGAAACATTTGTTTCATTTCCTCCTCACTCCCTTCCTCTAACCTTATATATATATATGGTTCATGATGAAAAATAACCCTTTTGCACTGATCTTTCGTAATGCCTATAATACAGGAGTACTGAAAAGAATGCATAGTTGCTTTTAGCCTTAATTTCAAAGGGTACTGTACTGAGAAAGTGACAGCCAAGTGAAAAGTAGCTGTCTTGCAAGTTCAGAAAGTACCCAAGAGCAAACAATGCACACGTGTGTATTATGTATGTACGTACATACACACACTTCTATAATGTATTTAACTTCCCTACCCAGTATAGAACAGGCGTCGGCAACCTTCGGCACTTAGCCCATCAGAGTAATCCGCTGGTGCCCCCCCCTGCATCTGCCTATGGCCGTGGTTTGCCATTCCCGGCCAATGGAAGCTGCAGGAAGCCGCAGGGATGTGCTGGCCACCACTTCCCGCATATTTTCCTTTTTGTATTTTCTTCCAGCATTAAAGATGAACTGAAAAGGTTTTGTTAAAAGTTAAACATTTGTTTGCAACAGAGGCAAAAAGCCTATGTCTGTGTGACAGAGTGCTGGGAACCAACAGCTGAGCAGCACTCTGATCAATTAAATGCCAATTAACTCCTCCTTCCTGCCTCCCATGCACCTGATTATGTCCAATTAGTGGATTAGAATGGACTGGGGAGGATTCAAGTGCTAGCTAGCCCATTAAAGCAGAGGGCAGAAGAAAGTATAGGAAGGAAGTGCGAGGGGGAGGGGGAGTGAGAGGTTAGCAGCCAGAACCAGGAAGCATTTCTGGGTGGAGATCTCTTTTCCTTCTGCACAGGGCTGCTGAGAAACTGATGCTGGGAATTGTGTGGTGTATGGATCAGTAAAGGCGGTGGAAAGAGCAAGATAAATAAACACAAGGTCTCTGAACAGTCTGTAGACAGCAGAAAACAGGAGCAGGAATTTGCCCTGTCACTAAACTACTAAGAGCATGAGAAATTTGTGCTGCTGACTTCATGGTTTCTCTGCACGAGAGAATAACAGGGTGAAAGTTAAGGATGGTTCTTGCAAACATTGCTTATGGTAGTTGTGATGTCATGTACTCTGGCAGAGAAACCAGGAAGCCTGCTGAGCAAACCCCTCAGAATGTCAAGTGGTAAGAATTGTCTAAAATTCTGTTGGCTGAGAGTGTGGGGTCTGATCCTACTACCATTGAAATTAGTGTTAACATTCACTTCAGTGGAGCAGGATCAGACCCCCTGATACTGATATCACATAAGGGACAGACAATCTTGTGGATAAGGCACTGGATGCAGGTTCAAAGAGCAGCGTTCCATTTGTGGTTCTACTATAGCTATGTTAGGCACATCATTAATGTCTCTGACTTGGTTCCCCATCTAAAATGGCAATGATACTTCCTTTTCTCCCACCCTCTATCTGTCTTGTCTATTTAGACCATGAGCGCTTTGGTACAGCGACAAGTACAATGGATCCCCCATCTTTTGGGGGTTTACAAGCTACTGTAAAACAAATAATAAATAACGACATCAGTTTTATACTAGTCAGATTCATCATAAATATTCTATTTATTAGTGGTATGTTTTTTACTAGTCTCCAGGTTGATTTCAATAGGATTTTGACCTGGGTAAGGACTGAAAGATTTGACACATTTTAAAGAAGAATCTTTAGAATTTTTTTTCTATTTGTGTCATTTAAAGCCTACTAAGGCTGGAGAAATCATTTGATCTTCAGCTGAAAACAAGCAAAAGGAGTACATACAGGTGGTGATTTTATGTTCAGTAATTGCTACTTTATTCAAAATACTGATTATACAAAACAAGCTGACATTGGGGTGGGGAATTATTCCACTGTTTCTACTTCATAAATAGAGCCATTATATAAGAGAGCCTAACTCACAACCGCAAAATATTCCTTTTTGTTTTAAAACCTATAGGCTGATTTTAATTGAATTAACCAAACTTTTTTATTAAAAAAATTGACAGAATTGCTCATTAGCATTTGAAACAAATTGTTGTTCTCAAACAGCAAACTCAAAATATGGGTCATATTTCCTGTGTATTAAACAAGTATTTTACTTGCATTTAAAGTTAATTATTGTAATTGAAAAGCAATAGATTATTGAGCTTCAGTACATTTCTGAGACATAGCAACAACAGTTGCCATGTAATTAACTTGAAATTACGTAAGCGACAATGGTATAATTACTAGACATGATAGTGGGGTAATGTTCTGCTTTCACCTACAACAAGACAACTGGAATTCCATTTGTTTGTCTTGAGTACTCTAGAGCCTTGAAGGCTTCTTTGCATGGATTGTGATGTAGCTCGCTGGAAAGGGCTTCAGAGTGTGCTGTTGCATAACAAGTTTGACACTCATAGTCCTCAATGTTGGTTTGCACTTTCCAGATATTTAGTGGAACATTTTGTTGGCATGTTAAGTAATATCAGAAGGATGCCCAGTTTCAATAAAGTTGATAGGATAAATAAAGATGTCGAGAAAATACAAATAAAATGTTAATGTGGAAATTCTGCCTTGGTTTATGTTCCCTCCATCCCCACAGGACTACCCCAGGCAAGTCTAACTTAAAAGCCAGCATTGACACAGCTCATAACTGGCAATGCTTGATGATCTTGGCAGTACTGAGGATGAGTTGTGGGAACCTCTCCAGTTGCTGTATGCATGGGTTTCATTGAACGTTTCCATCAGCAAGTGCAAATCTGGCCTGCCTGAATAGAGCTAGGCAAATTGTGCGATGTGGGGTTGGTCTTGTTTTGTTTTGGAAAATAGTTAATTAGCTAAAAATGCAGCTGTGGTTAGGAGGGGAAATGGGGGAGGGGACTTCCCCAAAAGTCAAGGTTTCATTTTGATATTTTCTAAAGGAAAAAATTATTTTTTATTTTGAAACAGTTTTAGTTTCAAAATTTAGATTTAACTAAACAAAAATCTAAAAAATGAAGCATTTGGGTTCAAATTAAACATGTTTCTGTTCGCAAGAGGAAAAACAAAATTGTTGTTTTAGGCTAACCCGATTTATTTATTTTTGGGTTCAGCCACGGAACTGAAAAATCAACTCTTTATCCAACTCTATGCAATCTGGTAGGATTAAGCTCTGGGGTTTATTTTGACTTTCATCCAGATTCCTAGAAAAGCTGGCTCTTGGGCTAAACTGAGGTTGAAGTTGAAAGTGAAATTGACTTTGCCTGGCTGATTCTGCCAAACTTCATGAGCCAGAGAGGATAAAGCATGTGACCAATTGTCATGAAACAAGTTGAAACCTGACAACCCAGTCTAGAACAATCCATGTCTATCCAAAGACAGTAAAATATTCCATTTCCAGGTTTCAACTGCCATGAAAACACAAATTTAAGAGATGTGTGGGTGGTTTTTATTTTTTAAACAAGTATGTGTAACCTGAATGCTGTATGGGGTACTGCATTAAGCATGAGACGTGAGTTAAGAAAGACACCCTGGTCAAGTATTTAAATATTATAATCAGGCAATCTGATTTTTTTTCCAAGCCCAAAACTAATCCAAGTGACTACCCTACCACAAAGTCCTTAATACTCCTGGCTTTCCATTTCCTAACTTGATCATATAGGTACCCAACAGAGCAGAAACTAGCAAACATCATGAGTGAAATTCTGACCCTACGGACATATGGTAAAACTCTCGTTGACATCAATGGAGCCTGGATTTCACCCCCATGTGTTTTGATCCTCTAACTGAACAAATAGTTTCTTCAGAAATGGTTAAATCCAAAATAACATGTCTGGCTTTAGGTTTCCCTCAGCAGCCTTTCGTGGTTGTTTCCTTTATGTAAATTAATTTAGTGCTCATGAAAATGAGGGACAGTGCTCATGAAAACAGAACCTTTGTCACAATTCAGGTCAGCTGCACCTGTATTTCCTCTTCTAGGTTCCTAGATCCTCAGTCATCCCTTCTCTTGAGTGGAGGCCTGTATCTCTCTCCCTCCTAACCAGGAATGTTTCCAGGTTACACAATTCCCTGTGTACACTGTGATACTTCCAACAAGACAGGCTACCTAAACTGGCTAGCATCTGTGCAGCCATTTACATTGTGTTTAGCCTTCAGTTAGGGGTTACCACACAGATCTTCCTGAGCAAACACATGTATTCTTAAGGTGAAAGCATTACAGAGAAAACATGACAAACAAAAGAATCTATACATGTCCAAAAAGCTTACCAGAGTTCATCTCTAACTTCACCAAGGGCTTGGTAGGAAACAGTTCTTCAAACCCCACGTGGGGTTTTCTGTGGTTACCAGTTCATCACAGCCTTCACTCAGAAGAAGCAACCCAGGAAAAGTCTTTCCTTTATGCAGCTTGGACCTTTGCCTGGTCTCAGAGCCACAAAATCAATCAGTACACACTGGTTTTCTTCTCAAGGCATAGCTTCATAGGCTAGGTTTTTGCATAACTGGAGCTGGAGAACTGGCATTAACCTTCCCTCCCAGAGATACTCCAGGCAAACCACTTGACACTGTTTGTCCAAAAATGCATCCTTGTCTGGCTTAACCAATATAGTCCTTTGAAATTCATAACACTTCCTAGGGTTCATGATAATACATAATGTTTGCATTTAATACAATGGACTCCAAAGATACTAAAACGTATTTATATAAGGTTTTGGGTTTCTTCCCCCCCGCCCCCCAAGAATATTGCAGGAAATTGCCATATCCTCTTCCGAATAGAGATTCCTAATTGCACTAAATTAGTTGGTGGTTTCCTCATGTGGCCCAAATTGGACTTAAAAACTCATTTTACTCATGTTAGTCACAATGTGAATCCCATTGTTCCCAAACAGTAATTAAGTGCCTTCATTCACTGCACTACAATCTCATCCCTCTGTAGCTTTCTTGTCTCTGAAGCCCAAGCAATGGCCCAAAATAAATGATTGTTCAAAGAATGAATAGCCTTTCATGATATGTGAGCTGGATGGAGTTCTTATCCTTAATGAGGACATGATTCAATAATGTCAAAGAAAAGGAGAGAGTACAGCTGAAATGAATTAGGTGTGTAGGGGCAAGGAGGAGATATGAAGGAAGGATAGTTATTATTGTGAGTGTTTAGGACTATTGCCAGCCAAGCATTTGAAAATAATGAGAATTTCAAAAATATATTTTGGGCTGTTCTTATTTGCCTTCTGTTTTTTTAGCTTTTGGGGGTTTATATTTTCCAGCTTTTCTTTGCAAAACTAAGGGCTTAAACTTAATTTTTTAAAATGAAAGATGAGATCCATATGGAATCACATGATGTCACCAGCTGGGTTTCATGGAAAAAACATACTGCAAGTCTTGCAATAAAATCATTAGAGTTGGCAACAGTGACAAATGTTCAGAATGTGAAGGACTTGATTCTCCACTCCATTATACAGTGTTCTATATCCACTGATGGCAAAAGAGTCACAATGATGTAAAACTAGTGTAACCGAGTGGAAAATTAGACCTTAGGGCTAATAAGTACTTCCATTGACTTCAATGAGACTACTCACTTGCTTAAAGTTAGGCACTTGCTGAATTAGGGCCTACATTTGCAGTCTGTATGTCAGTGTAATGTCCCGAAGTACTCACAAGAAGGTACTTTTGCTTTGAGAGACCGGGCCTACTGTAAGCAAGATGTAACTCCCTTGGGAGTCTCTGGGCCATATTCAATGGTGAAACAACTGTGCCAGTTGCACTTTGAGGGTGGGTCACCAAGCGTGTGTAAATGGTAAAGCAGTGTAACTTGTGCTGATTTGGTACTGAACAAGCATGAAATGTGAGCTTAACTTGCATGCCCAGGAGACAGAAGACGACAATGTGTTTGGAAAAATGATTAACAGGAGGGTTCAAAGTAAAGCAGCTTCCTCAAGTTTAATCCTCTTGTGAATTGCTTCTCCTGCTGTTTTTCCCTATTCCCTTAGCATGAGAGTCATCTTTGTTTCACACAGTCACTGAATATAAAGCTGCATATATTCCGTTTAAAAAAATTGGAACTAAATGTTGACTAAACTTTTGCAAACCCCCACCCCCTTTTTTTTTAACAAGCTCAAACTTACACTAATTTTCCAACCCACTTTCACCACATGCATGATTTACTCCATGATTTCATTTCTTTATACAGATCTAAGGCACACCGTCATTAACCAAAGCTTACTGCAAAAAAAAATTGTTTTAAACTTCCTCTCTCTCTCTTTTCTGCATTGGCTTTTGTTTATCAGTTATATTGTATTTTATTTTAAAGTGTTTTTTCTGCAAACCCCAAACCTCTTAACTATTTTTATAGGGCCATAACCTATTCCAGTTTAGACCTTTTTAGGCTTAATTAACCTTCATCTGGAAAGCTTTTCTAAATGGAACCGGGGCTTCAAGGGACAGTGTGTGTCAGGGAAGCTCCTTCAAATACACAGCAGCGTGTTTGTGAGTTGCATGTGACCCTAGAGATTACTCAAATTATTTGCTGCTATCCTGCAATTAGAACTCTATTCACAAAGTTTACAAACTTGTCAAGAAGATGCTTTCTAAAGTGGTAGTGGCAGTATGAGAATCCTGGGTCTGACTCTCCTCTTGTGCCCAATTTTCATCTAGAAAGGCACTGACCTCTGTGGATTTACAGCTGGGTAACTGAGAAGAGAAGAAAATCCCATATGTTGTTAACAAACACATCAATTTACTATTGTTATACAGAATACTGTATGTTGGGACTAAATATGCTATTTTACTTTTCCATTGTCCAGGCTAAAGGAAATATAAAAACCAATGAAGTCAGTTTCACTTTCAGAATCTTAGTTTTGTAAAGTTTGGGTTTCAGACACTTCTGGGAGGGGAATTTTTTTTTTTTTTAGAATCTTTCATTGAACTTTTTTAAATTGCAGAGGCATTTCTGTAGGCCTTAGGTTACAGCAGAGTTTGCTAAATTTGAACTAATAGTGTCTCTTGAACTATCACATAAACCCAAACAGCTAGTGCTGCCATCTAGTTAATGAATACTTACTTTGGCTGATTTATTTACTACTGTATATTTCCATGGCACCAAATCAAAAGATGTAACAGCACACTGTTACCAAATGACTGTCTGATACAGAAATAAATGGTAAAAGAAACCACTATCTGAGCCTCAAAAAGTCCAAGTATAATATAGAATTGTCCTGCTGGATGACTGGATCTGTAGAAACCTCTAGGCACGTACTGCAGGAGCAGATCTCATACTAGACATCCCTCTTGGAAGTGGCACCCTGTCAGGTCCAAATAACTAGGCCCTGAAAGTCCCCTAAGCCTCCCCAGCAGTTCTTCAACAGTCCCCAGAATCCCACCAAAGCTGGGAGCCTTTTGATTTACAGTCTCATGGAGCCTTCTCTAACCCAGCCATCTTTATCTGACCTTTGCTCATCCTGGAGCCAGACCAGCCCCTCCACCCCACTATATAAACCTGCTCATCTCTTCCTCCTGCCTGCTCAAAACTTCCTGTCCCTCCAAAAGCCTCCTCTTTGTTCTTCCTATGAGTCCCCTGCTTTGTCACTTCTGTCCTGTGGGGGAATTTTCCATTGTCTCCACTTCCCTCCATCCTTGCAAACAAGTTGGAAGAACTAGCTTCCACCAAGCTCCATTGCACAGGCGAAGTACAGCCATTAAGGTTAATGACTCTCCAGTGGCCTGAGTCTGGTAGTCCATGTTTATGCTGCTGCACATGTTAGCAAATGGTGTATTCCACACCCACACAGAGGCATTCCCTGCTACAACAATTTTATAATTTTGTAACATCAACCAGAATTCATAAAGTGGACGTACAGGCATCCCTCAAACTATCCCAGCATAGGCCATCCCCCACGGAGTAGCTACGTATGTTCCATCCCCTCCCAGCTCCCACACATGACAGGTGCGACTGAGCATGCTCCCTTCAATGGGAGGCTACAGGGCAAAGCCCACTTTTCCCTGCACCCTCCAATGGCTGTGCCTGGCTGATCCAGGTCAGGAGGGAGCTGGGCACTGGAACCGAGAGCGGGGAGCCTGTCTCTGCTGTGCTTTCAGTGATTTCCCCCTGCTGGCACCCAGGAAGCTTGGCGGAGCAAGCCATCTGATTCAAATACCCCAAGGACAAGAGCTAGAGCTGGGGGTGCAGGTTAGGACTGCCTGTGCAGGTAGACTACATCTGAAAGCTGAGAGAGAAAATGGAGGCGAGGGGCGGGGGGAAACTGAGATGAGATGAGGAGCTGGGGCGGAGAATGTGAATAGTGGGCAAGGAGGTGAAGTGAAGAAAGACAGATTAGACAAGAAGCCCAAGTGCAGGGGAAGAAGTCTGGGTAAAGAGGGGAGGAGAAGAAACCAAGATCAGAGGAGATACGTGGGGAGGGAGAGTAGGACTGGGAGCTCGTGAGGACAGGTAACCGGGGTCAGGGCCGGTTTTAGGACATGCGGGACCCGATTTGAAAGAGCTGCCTCCGAAATGCCGCTGAAGATAGCGGCAGCAATTCGGCAGCTGCTCCGTCGGTTGCTGGTTTCCGGCGGCACTTCGGCGGAGGGTGTGGGGCCCTCTTAGGCACGGCGCCCTAAAGCCAGCCCTGACCAGGGTAGAGGGCTAGGAGACTGGAGGCAGGCAGAGAGAGACTGGGGAATGGCAGCAGGAACGGGACTGGCTGGGCAAGGAGATGGGGGCGGGGGCAAACATGGAGGGGAAGGGAGGGGAGGGTGGTGAGGGACTGGGAATAGCTGGGAAAGGAGATTATAAGTGGAAAAGGGGGGAGACTAGGAGCAAGAGGCTAGAGAGATGAGACTAGGATGTAGTGGAAAAGGAGGCTGGGACTGTTATCAGAAGCCTGAGGAGTAGAAACAGGGACTGTCTAGCTGAAGAGAATGTGACTGGGCCAAGGAGCCTGCAGTAGGGTAGGACGGGTTGGAATGTATGGGACAGAAGGGGTCAAGCTTGGGTGGGGGAGGATGGGCAGAAGAGTCTGTGCCCACTAGAAACACATTCCTGTCCAGAGCCTGGAATAGAACCTAATATCCCTGAGTCTCACCTTCCTCTGCTGTCAGCAAATCTCTGTGAAACTTACTGGCGAAGTGCACCATCTCCCTCTAGTGCTGGTCCACATAGATGATAACCTACTACTGCAGTTGGTTATGCTTTTAGCTCAAGTGGCCAAGTTCTGTGTGGTGACTCCAAAGATTACATCCCTGCTGATGAACCATGTCGGCGTCTGTATGATGCCACCTGATGGAACTTCTGTTTTTCAGATTGCTTTATTCCAACATAGAAATGTACATGATCACAAGCACTACAGTAAAAGAACATTACTAAGGTTGCAAAGACGAGCACTCACACATAAAGAAATGCCAGAAATGATGTTGCCTATACAACCACCTTGTGATCGTCTCTTTAATTTCATGATCACATATTATTTTTTCCAGTATCATTCAGTGCACAGAATGGATGATGCTCATTTAATGAGCCACTATTGAATATTTTGTTTTCTCCTTGTTCAGCGCGTGGCCCCAGGCCTTATTTACTACACACTATTCAAACCCTGCCCTGAAGACGGAATTATTAATTTCCTCATAGGCTTTTCTGTGGTGCTCATCGCTAAAATATTTAAGTGCAATATCATTTTGCAATCTTAATGTTCTTAATTTTTTTGTGTGTATCCATAGATACACACAGAGCTATGGATGATAAGTTATTTATTCTTTATTCTTGAGGAGACCTGTCACTTCCAGCAAGGGTGGGGCAGCTGTCAAAAGTAATAAATAGTACTAAACAGGGAGAGACATGGTAGACCAAGATTAATGGCTAAAATGTTTATGCTGCTGGTTTTCTTCATCAACAAACTGCTGTTTGCACCTATTTGCATTTTAATGGTTACCCCAGTTCCAGAGTTAAAACTGCAGACTTTTCCCAGCTGCTCTTTAAATGCTACATTAGAATTTGAGGAAGCATCATACGTAATTATATTTAATGGACACAGAATTGATTGAAACACTTAACAGAAACAAAAAGCCCAGACCTAATTTTGTAAACATGTTATTGTACAGTAACCCCCAATGAGTTTGTTCTTAAATCTCCTAATTAATTTTTAATTAAAAAGCTCAAAGCTGCTATTATACTTGCTGTTTTAAATGGCAGCCTTATGTAAGCATAAATAACTTAGCTGCTCAGACAAATATCTTCCATTAAAATCCATGTTACTAAGAGTTCCTGCATACAGTGTTTCAGGGTTTCAGACAGTGACAACACCACTGTTTAGACTGAACATCACATGGAGACTTTTTTTTTGTCCTAGAAATAGGCTTGTATGGAATATAATAGGTTTGCACATGGCAAGCGAACCTATTTTTCATATCTTCACTTAGCCACATCAATTATCCCCTCTGCAAGACTATATATAGCATTAACCAGCAAATGGTGGGCCTGACACTACTAAGCTATACTGACATGAACAGTGCCACTGAGGGCAAATGGATACCGTGTCTGGAAACTTTTTATAAAACAAAGTCATAATTTGCTCCATTAAAAGAATGAATTTTCCTTTCCTGTTTAAAATATCTCCCACCTAGCAAAGAAACTCTCCCACTCCCACGCCCCCATCTCCTACCCCACATAAAATGGAAGTGTCCATCTCCACCATTTTGATACATCTTTTTGTCAAACACAACAAGAGGTTCTCTAATCCAGCAATTGAAGCACAGTGTGTTGCTGTGGGGATGGGGTGATGTCAGAAATGGAAGATTATTAATAGCATAAAAACAGCAAGTGCCTCTTTTCAGAGCAATGTCTTAATAGAAGGGAGGAAAAACATGCAAGAGAAAATCTCGTTTGCTATGTTTTTCTTACATTTTTAACCAAGACGGGATGGAGGCAGGATGATCTCTGTGGTTTAATTATTTTTCATCCATGTGGTCATTAACACAACACAGCAGAATCTTGTTTTGACTCCCAGCCTCCTGCAAAGCTGTAACTTTAATTTTAAAACATGCAAAGATTTGTTGATCAGACAAAATAGCCACAGGAAAAAAAGTGGATTTTTCCCCTCTCGTTGCAGAGGCACAGCACAGCCTGCCAACATAACTTTTCTTATTGTACTTGCACTATTTTCCAGGAATTCATAATGTAGAAGCATAACTTGTTGCAAAAGTTTTCAGCCATAATAGGACTAGATTTTAAAAAAAAATTGCCAAAAACTTATAAATATTGAAAATATGTAAAATGTAATCTGGTGATTCTCAAAGCCTGAAATGTATATTTACTTCTGAAAATGGGTACATCTCAGATGCATGTTTCATTGCATAGAAGATTATTTATTTATTTCAATATGTAGCTCAGGTGGGGTGGAGAAACAGGATCTAAGCCTCCAGCCAAGAATTTTAACCTGACTAGTGATTTTTGGGTGCCCCAATTTTTGGGTGCCCAACATGAATGACCTTGCAGGAATCTTGTTTTCGGAGGATGGGTGCTCAGCACTTGCTGCAAATCAGAGTCCTCTAAGATGCTTGAGACTGGACACCCAAAAACGGTCACTTTTGACCAGGCACTTTATAACCTTTTAAAACCACAGAGAACATTCGTCATTAAAACAGAGCAAGACACGGGGAAAAGAACGCCTCTCCAAGGGGTCAGTGTGTGCAAGGAGGTCCTTCGCCAGCCAAGTCAAAGTGTACATGTGAACCAACACATCCCTGATGCTCTCACACCCTATGTCTACCAGGATGAAGAATGTGTAATTGATGAAATTATATCTTTCTATAGTTATATACCAAAGCACCTGGGGGCTGTTCTCAGGAGATGTTTGAAACATCCAATGCAGTTCCATGTATGATATGTTGTCAGTTTATTTCTGTTATTCTATTTCCCCAATAATTAATGCAGTCAATTTCTGCTGCTTCTTGGTGTATATTGTTCTAGATTGACATATAGCTGAACTGGTGGTTACATCACTTGATTTCCGTAAATTCTGTCCAGAATATTTTTCTGCTGAAAATAATTATTCTTCCAGTGTTAAAGGTACCAATTTC
This sequence comes from Mauremys reevesii, assembly GCF_016161935.1. Lineage (NCBI taxonomy): Eukaryota > Metazoa > Chordata > Testudines > Geoemydidae > Mauremys > Mauremys reevesii. The sequence goes on along the minus strand of NC_052635.1, from coordinate 40,114,110 downwards.
ATAAATGATGATGAAATCTTTTTCAGTGTCAGAATGCTCCAACCATCCCCATACATCTGTCTTTAAAATGAAATACTGTAATTCAAAGACAATACAGTATTTCTTTTTGCTAATGGCAGGCTTCTATAACCATGAATGACTACTGTTCTATTCCATTTTTGAAAGAGAACTATTAGATCTTCAGATCATATTTCCAAACACTCAACACTGTCCAAACTACTGTCATTTAAGATGCCCATAGGAGCCTCTCCTATCTCAAAGACAAGCTTGGTTATGACATCATAGCTCATGACATTCAAACATAAAGCCTGTCCTGCTCACTGGGGAGATTTCCAAGCAGAATAGTGAGTTCTTTCTTCAAGAAGCTCCAGCAGTAATATCCAGCATTAGCAAGCTTCAGTCTGTAGCTTCACGGTATTGTTGATCTTTATTAAACTAGACTGGGCTACATACAGCGCGTTATATGGTTTATCACTTCTTATCCTGGGCTCCTCAGGTTCTGGAGATTTGTAATTCTTTTCCATGGGAGACCTCAGACGAGAACACTTCTCCTGCTGGTCCACCCATCCCTTTGTAAACTGTGCACAACTACCCCACCATCAATGCAGTGTTCCTTCCTTTTAAGGAATGAAGCAGTGAGAATCTCCCTGGAGCATTTACCTTTAAAGAGACAAACTTTGGAGTCTGTCCTAAAACTCATCAACATTTCATCATCATGGCAAATCTCAAATGGAGGTAGCTTCTTGCAGATAAAGCGCCACCCAAATCAATCTGTAGCAAGGTCCTTGTCATGGTCTGGCTGGATAATCAGCGTATGTCCACTATTGGCAATCTTGTCGTGCCACTGAAGCTTTTGGTGACCACGTGATCACCAACCATGTAGCAGCATTCCTTGGTGAACATGCTTTTGGAATTCATTGGGCTTCCATCCTAATATGGCATTAAATAACATTTTATTAAAGTTTCCTTAGTCTTATTTCATTAATCCCTATCAGTACATCAGCAATTTGAATATTAAATTCAGGAGAAGTCAGCCTATTTCTCTCTAAAACCTTACTGTAAAAATCTACCTCCCTCTTCCCCCTCCCCCCGCCCACACCCTTCCCACCCGAATTGGGAGATTCCATATTCTCCATTGTGTTATTGTCTAATATGCCAGTATTGCTTTTCCTTTGCTATCACCTTTCTTTTGCCAATCTAGGTAAGAAGGAAGTTGACTCAACTCACCTCCTTCAGGTATATAGGCCGTATGGGGCTGATGAAACTGACTTTCTGGCATTCTCATCAGCAGTAGCATGGAATACTGTAGAGTAGCAGCCAAATGGTTAAAGTACTTTAAATTAGCTAGAGTATCTCTTCTTTTCCAGGGTTTAGAATCTCCCATAAGAACACCAGATGTGCAACTTGTCCACCCAGCTGATAGTACTTCAAATATGCTTAGCTTCAGAAATTACTCGCCTGTGTAATCTAATTTTACCCAACATTCTGTTTAGAAATCACTCACAGATTGTTAGTTCCTGATTTAATAGTGAAATGTTGAAGAAAAGACCATGTTTTTCCCTCCCAACTTGTGCTTTCATCCCACTTGTTCATAATCCAGTAATTGAAAACGTGGTCCTATCATTGTGCAGACATTGATGATTTGGCAAATGGAGGTTTATTAATAGCATAAAACAAGAAGGGCCTCGTCTCAGACTGACACTCCAACAAAAAGAGCCAGAAAAATATCCTTGATTATTTCTTAATGTTATGTGTTCTTTACATTTTTAAGTAAGCAGAAAAAAAGATGAGATTTTCTTTCACCAGCATGAATATGAGTGAAGTTCAGAGGATAAGAGACATTTTATGGAACATATTACAAGCCAGCAATTCAGATTTTATAACCTCTACTTTTTAACTACAAATTTTAAATGCCTTAAAGATTTTTTTTTAAATCAAATCTATATTGATATTTCATAATAAAAAGGATTTACTAATACATTTAACTAAAGGTTCTGTCATTTTGATTAAGCTTTTTAAGGATGGTATTTCTATTTCTATTTATTTGACAGTATATCTGTTTATAAACTCTTTTTACCACCAGTTTTCAAAACCTAACAATACAATGTGCTTGATACTGAGGTCTGGTTCATGTCTGTCTTCATCTACCCATCTATTAATATGGTCTCTATCATTACCTGAGCATTTCTCAAGTATTTAAACATGACTTATAAAAATCAGAGTTTCATCAGCAAATCTTTTGCCCTATACTAAGGTTCTAGCTCTGCTTGAGACTGCATTGGGGGTTATTACATAAATTCTTCCAGGTAGGGACCTTGTTACATTTATATGTACTGGGAGGCATGAAGCCCAATTTGGATGCTGTGAAATGATACAAAATTCATAGAATGCACATAGCCATCTGCCAGAAGGTATCTAGTGGGATGCAGCTCATCAGCTGCTTGGTGGGAGAAAAAAATTAAGAGCAACAACTAGGCATGAACCTCAGCACAGGCAGCTGGGCCACTCGCCAGCATCTAAGAGCAGTCCTGTTCACACTGCTGGGCACAGGGCATTTACATCCTGATGGGCAAGGGAGAGGGAGAAACTAGTGCAGGCTAGCTGTAGTTCCAGGCAATGTGTGGTTAAACCATTTGTTTCAACATCATTCTGGGAGTGAAGCAGTTTTAAAACTCTGCATTTCAAGAACTTTTTTTTTTTTTGTGGCGGTGTGGGGTGGCCCAGTCATTCCAATAACCTTGTGAATGCCTTGCAGGTACTGAGCTCAAATTATACATATTCCTGACATCTTGAGTTGCTAAGGATTTGAGATGTTCCTTTGAAATGGGAATAGTTGTGTCAGCATAACTAAACAACAGCGATCTGTTCAGTTTGTATTTAATAGGACTGAATGCTGGGTATGTTTTTAGCTAAGGGTGTGCAATGGCTTGAGCCTCCGAGGAATGCTTATGCTTTGCAAACTCCACCGGTCACAGTTTGTGTCTGAGCTCCTGCTGTACTTGAGTTATTAAGAGAGGCTACATTTGTTGAAGTCGAGGCTTCCAGCGTCCGACAGGAGATAAATAAATCACAGATGTTTCCTTTTACAGGTCATCTTTTTAGAAGTACTTTCAAAATAAATATATCTCTTCCCGCCACCCCAACTTCGAGTCATTTACACTTCTAACCTCCAATCCCCCAAAACACTTAAGCATATGAGCAGTTCCACTGAGAGAGCTACTAGCAGGCGTGTATTGAAGCATGTGCCTAAGTTCTTTGCTAGACTGAGGCCCTAGTGGGGCAAAATCTGTAGAACACCAATGCAGCTGCAATCGTTCATTCTCCTAGTGTAACTGAGTCTAGCAAGATATAATGTTCTTCATCATCCATAAAGGAATCCATCTATCCATAGAGCTGGATTCTGAAATTGCTGCACTATCACACAGGAACGAGAGTCTTGCTACCTATATCACAGTGATGTAGGGAAAACAGCTAGAAGTGGTCCACTGCTCCAGCCCTGCACAGGTGGGTGGGCAGGGATAGAGAGCGGCTACAGTCAAGGTCCACCTTCCCCCACTCGTTTTGCCAGCCAGCGCAGCTGAGTCAGCACAGAGGGAAGAAAGCTGCACTAGGAAAAGAGGTGAAGCAGCAGGCAGACTATGGCTCTCTGCATCCAAGAATTTGGTTAAGGCTGTGCTGGGTCAATGCCACTATGTATTGCCCCTTACTCAGGGCAGAGCGATAAGATTCAGTCTGGCCTAGAACAAGAGAGAGAACATGGCAAGTGTTGATGAGGTGTCCATTACAATAGGTGTCCATTTACCAAGAAGTCCACTGTCCATCTACTTTTCATTTATCCTTACTAATCATTTTAAATTTTCTCCTCCCTCCTTCCTGTATTATCTCCACAAGATGAGGGAAAAAAAAATAAAACCAAAGATAAATTGTCATTTTGTGCTGAGCTGCCTGATGGGGAGATAAAAATAGCAAGTGCCAATGGCAAAGTCTTCCAAAACGTACTAACATCTTGCGAAAGTGCTAACACAGTGTGCTAATGAATCAGTGTGAGAAACCAATTTTTCCTCACAATGGTTTCTTTTAAACTTAAGGTGACCTTTAGGAGCCTGTTTGCCTCAATGTAGAGATCCTTGTTGCTCTGGCTTGTCAAAGAGCAAATTCTCTCCTCCAGAGAAGAGGGAATCCAACCACTATTTCTGGAAAATCCCTTTTATTCTCCTTGGTTTGATAGGACAATAACAGCTCTCATATCAGAAAAAATTAGCCATGGCACATAGTAATGAGAGTTTTTTGTCTGTGTCTGAGGAGATATCATTATGCAGTAATTTATAGTTCAGCATGCCTGTGTCAGAAGGTTCCTATTTATGAAGAGCTCCACTGGCATGGCTTACGGAACCTGATTCTACATACTTGATAAATTCTGCCTGAGTTTCTGAAGTTCAAAGGTGCCTCAGGTTACCTACAGCACAGTCACCGATATGATTTTAAAACAGGCTTTGGGGCAACAAAGCTGTCAGGCTACAAATACTGGCTTGGATACTGAGTGCAGAATGTGTCTTAACCTGTTGTGGCCAAATCCCAAAGTCCTTAATCATAAAGTGATTTTCACAGGTGCTGGGTACCAGCAGTTCCCATTGATTTTGAAAGGAATATGGGTTGTTCATACTCTTGAACATAAAGCTCTGCTCTTTAGATGAGGCCCTGTATTACAACTTAGGCCCAGAATGGGTCAGGCTCTTGTCAGCATCTGTCCAGAAGTGTTTTCAAACCTGGACACTCAAAGTTAGGCAGATAATAAAGTGGATTGAATTTTCAGAGGGGTTGATCATCCTTAGCTCCCATTGACTTCAGAGGAAGCAATGTGTGCTCAACACTTCTGAAAATCAGGATGCTTACCTAGCTGCCTCAATGTGGAATTTAGGAAGTGTGGTAGGCTCAGGGGGCCAGGAGAGGGTTGAAAGTATGGATCTCTGAATGTATGTCTAACCCACTGGTCAGTAGATGTTATGTCTCACCCTCTGTCCTGGTTCTGCAGAGGTTGCGAGACTGCCAAGCTGCAGAGATTTATGGTTTTAGTGCAGGAGGTCCCCGGTTCAATCCCTGATATTGGTCAAGATAACAGCAGAAACACATCCTTCTACAGTAGGAGGTGCAACAGCAACACAGTGATGTGACTGCTGGGATGGACTGGAAGAAGTTTCTGTCTCTTCACCTCTTTGGAGACTTCCTGTGCAACACTCCTTTACTCAGGCTTTTTGTCAAGATAATGGCATCTGATCTGCATGGTAAAACTAGCCCTTTGAATCCACTGTAAGTCATAGGAAAACTAGATATTTTGATTTCAGCCTTGGATATAAGGAAATAGCAGTTGCAGAACTGTAAAGCAGCTAGTATCAATGCTTCATCATAATTTGTGGCCAGGAGCCCAAAACAACATTTCCAAATATGAAATGAAATATTATCAGGTTACGAGAAATATTGATGTCAACAAATGAATATTTGACTTGTCAAGAAGGTGTTATTTTACACTGATCACAGCTGTTTGGATTCTTCACTAATGATACTTTTTTGTTTCTCAATGTAGTTCAGTTCAAACAGAAGATTTGCTGCAATCATAGTATCTCATATTTTTCAGTGTCTTCAGTTTTATCAGGGAATAGCAGAGATATTTAACAATTACTTAGCATTCATCTTTACAAAGTAAAAGGATGAATATAAATAATGGTGAAAAGGATTACTGAAACCAAAGGAGGTATGAGTATTGAATTATCTGAAGATCAGAGCAGCAAATGAATAATTCATTATCCCCGGCTTTACCATGAGTCAAGCTCACGAGCAGTGGCTACTGTAATTACGGACACAAAGTGTCATATTGTTGAGCTATGAATTTGCTTATTCAATGTCGTGCTACATTCCATCACATCAGCTTTCCGTGTGGCACAGCATAATAGGGACTTTTAGGTGATGCGACACGACACAGCGCGACAGAAGCACAAGTCAAAATCAGCAGCACTTCAATACTTCAGCCATTCTGCAAAATGTATACATGCTATTGCTGTGGACGTTAATCTGTAATGAAGCCATTAAATGGAAGAGAGATGGAGAGGGAACGCTCTGCCAGCCATCTCCATTAAATTCAGGTACTTTGGCACATCTCTAATTAAGAGACTAAGGCTTGAGTTCCAATTGACAAACCACTAGATCTAGGCAACATCCTCTCAAGGGTGCTTCAGGATATAACTAATATGGAGAGATAGGGTGATGGTCTGGATAATTCCAGGGAAGATTTCTAATTATCTTATACTCCAGAGGTTAAGTGGCAGATTTGATAGGAAACTAGTCCGAGTAATGGGATCCCTATCTTTGGAGTTCTCTCCTGCTAATGCCCCTTCTGGAAATGTAGGTAAGTTTGATGCTGATGAAAACATTCACTGAGATTGAAATCTGGCCCAGTGAATGTTACTGAGAGACTACATGCTGCAAGATAAGTGTCTCAAGTCATTATGAGATCCCTCACATGCACGGCCCTTTTGGAGAGGGTGAGGAAGGAGATCTCAGCGTCAGTGCAGGCAGGAAAACAAGAATTCCACGTCATGAAAAATGTCAAGGGTTTTGAAATGTATTTTCATTCTGCATAGGCACAGAGAGAGAGAATAGCAAATAGCCCACCGAGTGCCCTATAGAGTCAATCTTCTTTCTTCCTCTGGAGCTGTTCTATTCTGAATTCAAAATAAATCAGTATTTGACGAGTCAGACTGTATAGCCCAGTGGTTAGGGTACACTCTTGAGAGGCAGGATCAAGTTGCAGCTCTAACGCAGGTAGAATTGGGATTTGAACCTGTGAGACCCTAACCACTGGACTATTGGCTGTTCTGACTATGCTTTCTTTAACCAAAAATTCCATCCAGGACCTTGGAAACCTTCCCAACAAAAGTTGAGTTGAAAGTGATAAGTTTCTGTTAAAAGGTTTGGCATTGGCATATTTTCCACTGCAAAGATGTTTCATCAACAAAACTCCTGATCAGCTCTACTCAGGAGGTTATTTGGTTCCATACACATCAAAAAATTGGACAAGGCAGCTATAAAGTAACCCAAATATTAGCCGCTATGAATAGGGCAAGTTAATACATGTTTGAATATACCTATACAGAAAAACTAAGGAGCAGGGTTTTGCTTTGTTGTATTACAGGTATAGGTAAATAACCACAACAGCCATGATCAATCTGTTCTCATTTGGATCCAGTGGCCACAATTTTACGGGGCGGGGGCTGGTGTGTCAAAACCTAGACTAAGGGCTGCAGTAGCGGTTCCTACACCCCATCCCATCCTTGCACACAGTTTATTTTTGGAGGGTTGAGATGGGGCGTGAATTTCACCCACTATTCATACTTACTGATACAGGATATTGGTTTCTTTTGCATACCATAGAAATAATATAACTGCTTTAGAAAACTTGTAGATTAGAGTGAAGAAAATGATACTAGAAAATTGTAGAAGTTGTGAGAAAAGTTTGTACAAGTTAAGCTTATTGTCATGGGGGAATAGGGAGACTTTAATAATAAAGATTTAAAATTTAATAAAGTAATAACACAAGGAAGAAATAAAAATCTTGATAACATTGATCCACACGAGCCTGACAATAAGAGGACTTAATCTGAAGTCTTATAAAATCAGGAGCCAAAGAGAAACTATCTGAAGCTTGTTCATGCAGAAAGTAATGAGTATACGCCACAAGTAACAATATAAGAAAATGTATTCATGGAGCATTAGGAGGCAGAGTTGAGAATTAGATGAGATTCTTGACACCCAGAGATTAAGGGGTTGTGGGGAGAAAATAAGAAAATGAAAAGGACATAAGAAGCGAACATGTGTTGCAGCCAGAGCCTGGTGGCTTCTTTCATTCTTAAGGTTTCTTAAGTGTTTTTTTTTGGTTTGTTTTTTTTTGCACTGTTCTTTCACCACAGTGATCTGGTGTGAAACACACAAGAGTTGGGCCACTGTCTGGTTTATGGCCCTTCCAGCAGCAGTCCTGGTATGTCTGTGTGGTCACCGTCCCCTCAGAATTGCAGGATTTCTCATCTCAAGGGCTAACATTTTGAAAAGTGGCCTCTGATTTTGGGGTGCCTTGTTTGATCTTTTGGGCCTGATTTTCAGAAGAGTTGAGAGAAGAGTTGGGAACATCGAGCCCATGGCGTCACCCAAAAATTGTGGCACACAAAATCCAAGGTCACTTTTTCACATTTTGTGTCTGATGTTTTGATAGGAGCAGTCTGGAGTAAGCAGAGAGAATTCTCTGTATCTACATTAGTGTCTTTCAGCCTCTTGAGCTTGGGAACCCTTTATTCAAAGTAAAAAATGTTCACGACTCTCCTGACACTGTCTATAAAAGTAGTAATAAAAAAGTATTGTAGTGGTAACACTGCTAACCCTATCGAGTGTGTGTGTGTGTGTGTGTGTGTGTGTGTGTGTGTTTCAGAGGTTGATGTTGAATACTTGACTTTGAAGAGGAAGGGTTTGTGGGGGTAAGATTTTCTTTGCTTTATATTGTAATAAATGTGTAAAGTCTTGTCTCTCTCTCTCTCTCTCTCTCACACACACACACACACACACACACACACACACACACACACACACACACACACACACACACACCCCTGACTGCTTTGGTTGACTCCTCAAGGAGTTGAGACCCACTGGTTGAGAAGCAGTAGTCTACAGCATCCACACTGCCTCAGTATACAAATACAACTACACTAAACCATCTCTCTGGCATAAGAAAGAACATTTAAAGCAGTTTGATGGTGGCATGTTTTTCACTAAGTAGTCAGTGTGGATGGGAGTTAATTAGGGCTGGTCTTTCAATGAAAGTTATTTTAGTGCATTTTTGGTATCTGTGGAGATAGTAATTGATGAGGACACTGACAGGCTGATTTTAGTTCAAGCTATTAAAATTCTATTGACTGCTGCATTGCTACCAGTCAACTAGAGGTCAGTACAGTACTGAATTATATCACTGCATATTTAGCCCACAATCAAACCAATAAGTGGTTTTGGGAAGGTAAAGTGTATGAACATTGCAATTACTGCTCTGGTTAGCCCACACTTAACGTAGTAAAAATAGATTTATTTCTTTGGCTAGTAGCAAATACTCATTGCCATCTTGTCAGTACCAGTGAGGCAATATTTATAACTGTTTTAAGGAAGCTTCATCCTATCGTGCAGAAAATTATGGTTAATTTGATTTATTTGTTAAATAGTTTGAAAGAATCTCAGATTATGGCAATCCGTGGGTACAAGAGAACTGCAATGTTAGGGAGCCTTTTGTGTGACCAGATTAGCCAAACCAGGAAATGCATACTACCATGTAACAGATTAGCAACAGCTTAATCTCATGCGCCCTGGTCCTGCAGTGAGTTCTGGGCAAGTGAACCACTGATCCCGTGTAGAGTCCATTGACTTCCGCATGCAGCCACATGGGTCGTCCCAGGTGGAGCTCATTGACGAGGGCTTCAGGTCTGGTCCAACTCCTATTGAAGTCATGGGAGTATTTGCATTGATTTTAGTGGGAGCTGGATTGGACCCTGAGGGGTTCTGAGATTCAGCATGAGCAAATGAATGGATAATTTATTAATGCTCTGAAGGAGGCTTACACCTCAAAGGGATTCCCAAATTGCATCTCATTGCCATTTAATAGATATTTTATGGAAAGACGCAAGGCCTGTTCTGCAGGCCCCATCAGTGACTTTCATCATGAAATGCATAAAGAAGATGGTTCACAAACCATCTAAATTACAACTGTTTGAGCAAAAATTATCTTCATCATAGAGGAAGAAGAAAATTATATTAAAATATACTGGCCTTTACTTAACATCTGTATGTACACACACACACACACACACGCACATGCACGCGCATACACACTGACACAAATGGCCACCCATGAATTATTATACTTTGGGATGTGACCATACATTAAGAGCTGTGAACGCCTGATCTTTTTATTTCTGGCAGTTTGTCTAAAGCTGTTCCATAGAATGGGTTCAGCTTTTTATATTGGCCTCCAATCAGAAATTTATTGGAATGATATACTGGTCAGTGTGCCTAGGAATTCTTAGAAGTATTGTCATTTTATTCTTCTCTTTTATTTCACATCTGTCAGTGAAAACGTGAACACACATGCAAGATTTCCTTTGTGTTCAATAACAGTGCCGTGTTCTACCACTGCTTCCTAAGCGATAGAATCAGAACTTCTCATCTATCTGTCATAGGACCTATATCACTAACAGCAAAGGGAAATTCCCAAGTTGCTGGACCTGTGCTTTGTGTAGCACCTATGAATCAGAGCTTTGTCCAGGATAGCCTGCTCTATAAGGGCCAGGAGGCTTGGGACTAACTAGCCCTGTTCAATCAGCCCAATTTGTGCCATAGTTAGCTGCCTCCCAGCCTAAAGGGCCAGAGCTAATTGAGATCAGGTAATAGCCTGAACACCTGAGCCTCATAAAAGAGCAGAGAACTCAGGTTGGTAGAAGAACCCCCACAGGGTTCTTGTGGAAATCCCTGAAGCAGGGTCTGCAAAATGTAGTTACTGGGGAGTCAGGGCTCTATCCTAGAGCAGAGAGACTTAAAAATAGCCTGCAAAGGGCTGGGAATTGAGCCTAAAGAGAAAGATGAAGTGGAGACCAAGCAGGGTGGAAGAACCTGTTTGCATTGTTTAGATTCTTATTGCCCCAGAAGAAGACTGAATTCTGACAGCGAGCCAGCAGGAAGGCTGAGCCATGCAGCTCCCCAGGACAGATGGAAAAGACCTGGTGAAGAAAAATTGAGGCACAGTGTGCTAGGCCTGTGACACCTCACTATTGCTATGAAGTTATAAGTTTGCAGTTTAGTGACAGCTGGGGGGGAGGGGAATGTGGTCCATAAATTTCTGTAACAATTCCATGGTATGTCCTTGTAGAAGTACACTGTATAATTGATACAAGTTAGCTATTCGTAGGGGAGTGTGGGTGGCTTTGTTTCACAAAGGTTAACACACATTTTCTTCTGTGGGTTCTGTCCTCATGGCTGCCCTGAGTTTTGCTTTGAGTTTCAGGTTTTAAACAAAGCCATTCATGATTTTTGCATAGCTTCCACATGAAGCCATGTGGCACTCAATGTCTTTGACTGAGTTTCACTTCCGGCTTCTCTGACCATTCAAACCTGAAACTTCAAAGAAAACTCAGAGAATGCAAATCCACAGGGAGCGAGGCCAAAGGAAAGATAACTCAATTCTCCTACATCTTTAATTAGGCCTTCCAGTCCTCCAGTCTCTCTCCCCCTCCCCCCGACTTGCTGTGCTTCAGTTTACCATTTTGTAATATTGGTATAATGATGATACTGAACTCTTACTTACTTCATCTCAGAGCATTTTACATTGGAAATCAGCATCTTTATTATCATTGTACAGTACGGGAAACTGAGGCACACAGTGAGGGAAGAGACTTGCCCAAGGTCACCTGGCAGGCCAGGGGCAGAGCCCGAAGTAGAAACCTAATCTCCTTTGCCCCAATCTAGTGCCTTGTTTCTCAAACCATGTAGCTGTGACTTAAATTATGAGGTGTCATGATGTTATAAAAGGCTGCTCAATGTATATATTTCTTAGTATATCTTTCAAACGTTTAAATTTAATCCATATTAAAACATAACTTTGCTTTTAATTCTCCTGGCTTATTCTCCATAGTCTGGCCTGGTACATTTCATTAAATAGAACAGGGGTGGGTGGGTGTGTATAAATATTTCCTGAGAGCAGACCATGAAAAGCTGAGCCACTCACACAAGGTTGGTGGTGCAATGAGTCTGTTTTGCTAAGCACAATGTCTGAGTGTGCTGACAATACCCACAGGGGTAGGGAAGTATTTTTAAAAAATCAACAGCGAAAGAAGGGATGAGAAGGGCACATCTCTCTAGAGTATGGCTCCGGTTTAGTTGCGGGAACAAGATAAGTTAACAAAGAAAAGTTTTCACAAACTGGGGTCTGGAGTAACCTAGGGGAAACCACTTCTGTGGCTGAAGCAATATAGAAAGACACAGAGAAGGTTGAATTAAAATTAAGTCTTTCTGATAAATAAATGATAAACCCATTTCAAAAGACCATGGGTCTGGAGCAGTTAACTGGCTTGCATTGTATGGAGTTCAAATATATTTAAAAGGGCTCTGTGTGCTTGTGCAAAAAAAAAAAAGTACCCTTACAGGGCAATGAATATTTGACTTATTGGGAAATCCCCACCATGAGCTATCTGCAGTCCTGCTTGGACTAGAGAATGGCTTTTATATAACAAAATCAACTTGAAAATCTCCAGAGCATTTAACTACAAATAAATGTTGCTGCAGGGGATAAAGGGGTTGGGGATAGAAGACAGAATAAAAACTTCCCTTCTGGGGCCCTGATTCATGAGTTCATGCCTATTCAGCAAAGCATGTGCTTAACTTTTGAGTGAAAGCAGTGCTGAATAGGGATGGACTCATGCATGTGCTTAAATGCTTGACTGAATTGAGGCCTCATTTCTGGCTTGGAATATCCTTTCTATGCAGAGATGGTGGGTTTTAAACACTTGGCTAAAAGAAGTTGGGGTAAAACTTTAATTTGTTCAACACTCATTCACTGTTAAATGTTAACCTTTTGAAAACGTGTTTAACTTTGCAAAAGGCTAAAACAGTTCTCCTTTAATTATTAAGCAGTGCACCATGACATTTTTTCCAGCAGACGTTTGCAGGACTAAAATCCTGCAGCTGATCTGTTTGAACAAAACAAACAAACAAACCCCCCACCTAACTAAGCATGGTATTGAATTGTAAGAATTGCTGGTTTAATGCAATACTTAGTTTCAGCTGAGCAATCTACATCCCTTATCTACAGGCACTCCCATGTCTTTGGGTAGAAGACTGAACATACTCTGCCTAAAGTATTTGTAAATCTGTATCTTTTAAAAAAAAAATTGTATTTGTTCCATTGTTTATCATGAAGTGCAATAATATTTGTCAGTCCTGCACATTTATCTGAGGAGGTCAGAGCATGCATGTTAACTAAAGTCTCATATCACTCCTGTGAGATGTATGATTGTGCCCATTTTAGAGGTGTGGTAGTGGGCACAGTGTTTAAGTGAGTTACTTAACAAGGCACAGCTGGAAATAAACTAGTGGTTAGGGCAGGAAAAGATGCTATCTTGTCTCATCAAATCAAACAGCCCAAACCAAATCACACACCCAAAAAACCACCACCAAAATATCACCGGATCAATGCCCTAATCACATGCAGACATGTTTACAAGAACTGGGATAACATACTCTTTCATTAGTTATTCTGCCTTTCCAAGGGATACCCACTGACGGCACCTCTATCTCTGAACATCTCAACACCTCTTAGCATCTCTGAACCTGCCGGGCCCTCTATTTGAATATAACTCTTGAATTTACTGGGGGCTGTGCTTTCAGGAATGCCACTGCATTTTGATGATGGTGTGCAGATGCTATAGAAACACCTGAAAGAAAGAAATTACAGGATCAGCCAATCACACTGCCATTATCGCAGGAAAGGTTAATGTGAGATAAGGTGCCAGCTGAACAGAACCAATTTACCTGAACAGGAGCCTGCATGACTTTGAAAATGTTTGGTTCATAATGCATTGGTTATGATATATTTTTAAAATATGATTCAGGCTTTCTCCACACTGACTAGTTCCGGGATTATCTAGAATGCTCATTACCCCATAGTAGGACGGACGTACTTGACTCTGCCCATCTACTGTCCATCAGTAGGATTTCTACTGCAATCCATCACCGGAGTATCTTAGCACTTTCCCTGTAAAATAGAGTAATCACAGGTCTCTAGTGGACTTCATGAAGTCTCTAGGTCCTTTCCCTTTACAAGCTATATAAAGGTCTGGTCATAGCCCACCTAAAACAGGAAATTCTCTATATCTTCTCTCAAATTGCCATGAAGAGATTGCACAGAAAGTGGCACTAAAATGATCCTTTCATCTTAACAGAAATGAGAATAAATGCTTCACTCCCTGCATTGTTTCTAAAGCCAGCCCTTCACCAGATGGGACTGTCCCTGTCCTGTTTTAATTCACTTTTGCTTTCATTTACTGAATATGCTTTTGGACTGGCATAAGTTCTACTAAGATTGGGGAGGTGTTTGGAGGTGTTTAAAGCTTTTGGAGATTTATATGCTGCTGAAATCTCTATTGTTGATCCCTAACTCCCTTTGCTTTTGTGCATTATAGAAACTCAATTAGAGACAATGAAATCTGAATAAGAATTTCCATTTCCTTCTCATCTTCTTACTACAGAGGGTTTGATCACATGCAGGGGACCTTCAGAAGGCAAAATTAGGGATGGGAAAACAGCTTAGGTCAGGATCACCACCATGCTCAGTCTACTGGCTTTTGATTTAGCAGCACAAAGATGTTTTATGATAGCATACTCACCAACATCTTTCTTTTTTTTTTTCACTGCCATCTTTAGTACCATCCAACTACATTCTCTCCTTCAAAGGTGTGTGTGTGTGTGTGTGTGTGCATTTCTGCCATGAGGTTTTCATTTCAGTCCTCTCCGTTCTGCTTGTTTCTTGTACACAGGGACAGTTTGGGCTATTACATGGGAAGCAGGGCAGAAATTTAAAGTTAGAAGAAGACCCAGGGGAGTCCAGATTTTCAGTTCTGCACACATGCAATTGCACACAGAGGCATGCATGGGCAATGACGCACCTTATTTGCAAGTACAGTTACCATGGCTGGTCATGGCAAGGATACATGTAAATAACCAAGTTAGATGGTTAACTTGCCATTTGTGAGCACAATTACTGCAATTACAGCTACAATCATGTAATTATGCTGGGAAACTAGGTATGTAACTATATATGTGCCTTGGGCCCAGTTCTGAGACAGGCTGTGTGCCCATGGCTCCCACTAAAGCCTGTGGTAGTTGAGAGCGCACTCCGTACTTTGCAGGAGCAAGGCCTAAATAAAACGTGTGGATTTTTGCATTTGTATGCCTTTATTACAAATAGCTATGTTCTCCAGAGAAATAGATGTATGTAGCTATGTAATGTAAACGTATTTGTTATATGTAATTCATCCCTCAATAAAAAATGATGAGATCACTCTTCCCTATTAATTTCACTAAAAGCAGATTGTCTTCCATAAACCTACCCAGCTGTTACTCTTGTTCCTTATAGTTCTAGGACCATTAAATCAACAAAATTGGTTTTTATCAGTTATGTTTTTGCTATTGTAATGTTTAATAGAAAATATTGAATGGCCTAATATGATGTTTTATGACTACTCAGTCTGTGAAATGTACTACAAAGTATTTTTTTGTATTTCAATTTTAGGCAGCGTAATAAGAATAAACACCAACATGGGCCACAATCTTACACTCTTCCTTTGGTATGCGGTGAGTCTTTCTCCTTCATAATCCTCTGTTTAAAGTGTAAGTAAGAGTTGCTCTATCTGTCGCGGCACACAATGAGCACAAAAGGATTCAGAAAGTAATAACAAAGATAAATAACTTTGCAATAAAATTTCAGCTCCAGTAATTTTCCATTTATATTTTCTCACTGAATCATGTAGTCCCAAGCAATGCACATTTTTTAACGTCTGGGCTGCATCATACAAAGTAATTTCATATCTAATACTTCCCAGTGTGCCCAAAATATAACACTACATGCACAATGCACTACAACATATTCAGTGAATTATACAGTTCCACCAAATAATATCACTTCCTATGCAATTTCATTGCCTTTCTAAGGCAATCAATCTCAACATATTATGGGGAATGAATTGTCAGTCAACTTTTTTTTGGTCAAGGAGGTTTCAGATGCCATTACTTATGCCATATAATATTGAAGGCTGAATGCTGAATGTGTTTTTCCTTTGTGAAACCACTGATGTGTTTTTTTTCGAGTCTTCAAAATTTTAGATCTTGGTTAGCATAGCATTTTGCCAGAGTGCATTACCTGAGGCTGTAGGGAATATTAACAAGTGAAAGGAAGTGGAAACTTGAGACCAAGAAGGAGGTGGCAGCTGCAGTAACAACAAAATAATACGTTTGAGGTATAAAAATGGTTCCTTTTGTCTCATCCAAGTGTAAATTCTCTATCTTCCTTCCCCTTCTCACCATCTCCCCTCACATATACCCACACACCTACTTTTAAAGATTAGTTGAAATCAAAATGGCACAAGATCTCCTGGGGGCAAAGGACTTAAAAATGGGCGACTATCTCACTCCTGGGTGACTGGGATGCTACTCCACCCTGTGCTCTGGGTGACTGTGTAGAGTACAGGTACTGTGGTAAATCGAGCAGGACAGGACAGAATCTCAGCCTGTGTCCAAATTACAGGATGTTACCATGGGGTCAATGTATGCTGAATAGCCTCTGTGATGTGCTGCTTATTCCCAATATCACCTTTAAACCCCTTCTGCAGAACTCCTGCTGCCCTGAAGCTCTTTGCAACAATTCTAACGGACCCCACATGATAACATTGCACTGTAATTAGCCATTGTTTTGTAATTAGCAGGAAGGTTAACTCACTGTGTGAACCTAGAATTCAGAGCTCTTTCTTTTTTCTCTATAATTTGATAACCTGCCCCTCTACATGGGGATCCCGCTACCTCAAACCCTCATTGGGTCTGAATCAAGTATGTTTGGGGGGATTGTTTGTTTCTATAGTTCCTGACATGTAATTCCCCTACTCTGTACTTTTATGAAGAACGAGGTATAAAACATTCATCCCTACCTGTTCAGACACATTAGGAAACCTGTTCTTAAAATCAACCAGTCAGTTTTCTTCTCCCGTGCCCATTAACTCAGGATAATGCAATGGTTTAGAGTACAGTGCTTGAAACAGGCACATTTACCTCTTATTAACACATTGGGGCTGGAAAACCGATCACTCCCTAGTTTGTAGTCTGTGAAAGATGTTGAACTGAAAGCATTAGAAAACAGAGTCCAGTGCCCCTTGCTGGTAACATGTTTCATCGTTGACCTGAAAAGCCAGCCATTAGCAATTAGAGGTTTCAAAGTTTATTCAGCTCTCTGGTTCATTGCAAAGATTTCCTAGGAGAGTGGTGATGGTGGCAGTGACTCCTTGTCACAGGGACAGCTGGGAATAAGGTCCCTGCAGGGTTTGGTTTGAGAAAAGGACCATAAAATCTATCCTGCAGTTTGATCTCGAGGGTTGGTACCACACAAGCTCCTGGAGGTTTGTGTTTGACCATCCATCCCAACAAGAGCCCTTTTTCCCTACCTTAAATATGTTTGGAAGGGTCCGTATGCTTATTGGGTGAGGAGAGGAGTGAGGAAAACAGGTTTAGGGGATGGAGATTCCAACCTGGAGAAAAAGAGAGGGTCAGTGGGTTGAACACCCCTGCCTGCACGTTCACATGAATGGATTGAGGATTACGAGTACATCAGACCTTGAACCCTCGGCACAAAGCTAGTTGATTAAAAGCTTATGCAGATATTTCATACAGCTCTGTGCAGACTGAAACTATCAACTTGTTTCACGTAGGCCATGAAACAGCCAATTCTGTCTTCCCCTAACTCTCTCTACAGCCATGGCTCTAATTCTTGGGTATCAATCATTTAAACTTGATTTCACCCTATCCCATACCTTCCTCCTCTTCCCTACCTCTCCCTGTTATTGTATGATCTTTTTTGGAAAGAGGTGGAGTTTATACCAAACTATGAAAACCAACAAGTTGACCAGTAACTGATGGTGACCGCTGGCCTGTGCTAATTTCAAACTAAAAAGTAGAGGTGCAAGGCATTGTGTCCCATAGAACCAGCCCATGCCTCCTCCAGCCAACTCACACATGCTTATAAATAGGCCTGGAGGGTTTAGTTCTTGGTTTCAGATTCTCTTCCTGAACTGAATCCTCATTAATTGAAGGCTAGAAATAAATGAGGAGAAGAAGAAAGCTCTTACACAGAGGCTTCTACAGTAGCACAAGCTGTCAGGAAACTTTTTTTTTTCTTTTAATAAAAAGGATTTTCTCAGCAGGGTAATATAATCTTCGGTTGGTTACAGCGAGTTTACAGATTATTGAGACAGAAGCATCCTGTGAATGTGAGGTTCTTCCTGGTACTTACCTACATGCTGTCATCTTATTCTTCCTTAGAGAAAAATGCAAATGTGTGCTGCAATTTTTTTTTTAAATATGCCATTAATTACTGAACATTGCCTCTGTACACATGATTGGAGAGTTCCAAAAGCTCTCTTAAATGTAAGGGCAATGGGGAAATCATGCGTGATGTGTTTTTTGTTTTGTTTTTTAGTGAGCAACTTGCTATCACTACTGGAATCAGCGTGTGACAGCAGATGTTAATTCTCTGCACAGTAGAAAGCCTCAGCCTTGGAAAGAGGCAAAGTTAGCAAGTGTAGTTGTCCTAGCTCGCTGCTGTCCTAAGGTTTGCAGGGTCTCTCATAGGCCCACTTTATTGTGCAGTTGGAAATATAGCCTTGCAACCATAGAGCCAAACTGCACGCAGAGCTGAAGATGCAATGTTTACCATAACACTGATGACAATTTGGTGGTGCATTAATATATACAACCATCAGAAAATGGTATTCAGAAATCCACTTTAGCAGATAAAATCAGGACACCCTTCTAGCAAGGATTATACTGCAGTATATATATTTTAACAGCTCCCAGAAATGCTTTCCTGAGTTTTTTATGAGTGAACTTTCTCCGCACTGATTTCCAAATTCACAGCATGCATTAGCCTCAGCACATAGCACGGTGAGATTACTCAGCTGAGTTTCTCCCATTTGTTGCCAGAGGAAAATTCTTTATTAGTTTTAACATGAACACATTTCTTTCATCTTGCATATTCTTTGTTGTCAGTTTCAAAAAATGGAATCTACCCAAGTAATTGTAGATCTCCCGCTGTATATATTGCTCCATTGAGCTGGTCATCGCTAGCAGTGCAGTATGCAATTTTAAATGTATCCTGCCTTTCCACTCTTCTTTTGAAAACTATCTGGTGCCCCTAAAATGCATTGTCAATAGTAGGGATTTTTTGCTTCGGAAAACAATTCAGAGGCAATAATGTGGTGTACATACCTCTCTGAATGAAAGGACATGTCATTCTGGTTTGTGTATAGTGCTCCATTAAATGCAGAGCCGTCTCCCTTGCCTCCTACCAGAACAGATGTACGGCAGCTGCCATTTTGTTTTTCTCTTCAGATGCAGATGTTAGTGAGTCACTTTGTTTCCTTTGTCTATGTGTGCATATGTATAATATGGGTGTGATTATATATAATCAGACTCTATATATTTGTTCTTTCTTTCTATCTCTTTTTTTTCTTTAATCAGATTTTAAAGTCACTGATTGGAAAATATTTTGCTCCATGCCTGAGCAAACCACAACTAGTCATTCAACAGACTCAGAATGAAGCCAACTCACTATGTTCTAAATGGTGTTGGGATACTTTGAAAATGAGGTTCCGGCTCTGAAATAACTCTAACTTTATTATGCCCCCAAAGTGCATTGTATGCTACATGTTTGTATTTATGAGACCAGACAATAAATGCAAGATGATTCCAATTACTTAAATGTCTAGACACCTGATAGGCATATTTGCACATCTAATGTATATATGCAGTTATGTTACACACACAAATGACCACTAAAACATGGACTCTGTAATATGGATGAACATATATGATTCTGCATGCAAAATAGTCATGTAAATGTGCACATTTTTATGAAAATTTGATCGCTTGAACAAGGGAGGGAATACTAAAACAAGAACGCTCATTGACTAAGGTTCGGTAAAAGATGTTTTTAATTCAATGCTGTGAATTTATTTTGTTTCCATTGGACCAGCTTGTGAAGCTACCTCAACTCCATGGCATTTCAGTCTGTCAGTCTCTCTCTCTGTAATGTGACAGCCTTTGAACGCCACAGCTGAACAATTCCAAAACTTCAGAGAATGTTCTATTTGTCAGTGGCTAGTGGGGGAAATCATAAAACCAAAAGAGGAAAATGGGGGATACGCGGAATTCCTGCGTGCTGATTAGTACAGCCGCAGCTACAGGCACCTCTGCAATTATCAGTAGATCAAACAACTGGTTGATAGCCTCCACTAATGCCTTGCAGCATAATAATACCCTGGCTTCTCTCTGTCCATCCACCCAAGAGAGTTTAACATGTAGAAACTGTGAATCGAAAATAAAGGAGGTGGGGCACACAGCCCAGGGCATGGGCAGAGAATGAGGGACCCTGTATGGGAGCCGTCGAGCCTCTGGTATAGAGATAAGGGGGGAAATGAGTCATGGGGGGGAATTGGGGATTCTGCGATGGGGGATGGGAGTGTGCACAAACCCCTTAGTGGGGGAAATGGGGGGACCCTGCTTTTGGGGGAGGGGAGGAATAGGGGCACACAAAGAGCCCCTGCTGTGGATGAGAGAATGGGGGATCTTGGAATGGGGTAGGGAAATGGGGGCACATCAAAGCCCGGGTGTGAGGGGGAGATTGATGAACCCTGGATGGGACGAGGGAGAGCACCTGGGATGGAATGGTGGGGCACACAGAGCCACTGGCATGAAGGGGAATGCGGAACGTTGGCATCTGAGTGAGGTGGGGAAGGGGTCACAGACCTTAGGCCATGGGGGGAAGAGGGGAATAGGGACACACAGAGCCCCAGGCATGGCAGGGAGGTAAGAATGAGAGAGAACTATGAGGACCATGGTGGTGCTGGTATGGGAGGGAATTGGGAGCCCTGCTATACGGTGGAAAGGAACTCAGAGCTCCAGACATGCAGTAGGGGGTGAGAGGAAATTGCAGGTTGTCCCTGAAAGGGAGAGGGATGGGTGTATGGCACACACTGAGCTGGGGAGCAGGGATGGAGGTATGCAGTGAGCTTGGCCTGCAGAAGCTACCAAGTCTATGACCCCTTCGATGTCAGTTTTCCAAACTGTCACTCCAGTAACATAGGGGGGTTACTTTTTTTTTTTTGCTTGAAATTCCTTGATTCTTTAAAAATACTCATTTGTAATTGATTGATTTAAATAATTACTGTACAGCTGATTATGTAATTACAGGAACAAATACATTTTCCTTACCGTGTGATTATGTGTTGCACAAGCACACAGCAACCAGGCTGTTTCAGACTATTGCTATCTGAATGCCACTAGCAATTTAGTCCACATACATTAACTTCCTGGGTTTTTAAAACCAAAGCACTATGAGTGAGCAGAGGACAAAGTAAAGCTAAGAAATTCTAATGTGTCATTTGTTTGCCTTGTAGTTTGAACCTTCTAACATTTATATAAGACCAGCTGAAACTCGGTGGCTCATAGGACTGCTATCCTATATTGCCAACTAGCTCAGAAATGGACTCTCCGTTCTAATTAGTTCAGGTTTTTATAAAAGTAGACACAGATGTTATTGTATGTGTATTACAGTACCACCTAGTAGCCTGTCTAAGATCAGGACCCCACTGTGCTAGGCGCTGTACAAACACCTAACGAGGCAGTCCATGCCCAAATAGCTTACCATCTCAATGGTCATCACAGTGAAAGAGTGTGAGGGGGAACAAAAGCACAGCGAGTTGAAGTGATTCATTCAAGGTCATGCAACAGGTCGCTAGTGAGCCAGGATTTTCAGTATAAACCAAGAAGTTAAAGTAAACCAGTATTGTTAAATGGGCATAACCCTCTGTGTGGACACTCTTATTCAAATATAAGTGTTCCTTATTTCAATTTAGCTTATGTCACTTGGGAAGGTGTTTAAGTTAGACCCCCCAAAAAGCTATTCCTCTACTGGAATGAGAGGGATTATACCCATATAATCAGATCAGTATAATCGGTAAAACTTTCCCATCTAGACAAGGCTCAAGGGCAAAAAATAGTTTGTACCTCATCTCCAAAATACTGTTCCACTCAGATTAGCACAGCTGAAACCCTGTGTGTTACTTTGCAAAATTAAGTGTCTGTTGGGATCTGCAAAGCACAATTTAGAAAAGAACTCAAGGCACCCAGACCAACTGCCAAACCTTCCAAATTTATTTTCAGAGCTTGGACTTCTGCACTGTAATGAACACTACCTTTGAGCTGGAAAAGCACTGTAGGAACTGGCAGTCAGATGAGTATACCAAGCACTTGGGATATTTTAAAATAGTTGTACTTAAATACTGACTATATCAGCTATCTCTCATTCTTTCTTAAAAATAGTTATATCATTCTTTTCAGCCATAAAAGACTGCAGATTACCAAGCAAGCTGACACCCTCTATCAGATGCAATCCATTTTGCTGTAGCTGTTTGCTTGTCAGATTTATTTGTAGCAGTAACTCACACCAGACAACTTGTACAACTGCAGTTTCTTGCAGGGATGTTTCAAGGGAGTATGATGAATCTTCATGGCAATTTATATGGATCCAGACGTTGGGCATTTGCACAGTATCTCAGACAATGCAGTTCTTCATGGGAACATCTTGGAGGTGTTGAACTTGTATTTTGTATTACCAAATAATTTTGGGTTTGTTCAGCAACTGGCCACATGAGCAATAAAAGTAGTTTATTTTAGGCCAGAAACATAAAAAGCAACATTTTCAAAACAAGGGGTAATAGGTGCATTCCCCAGTATGAGCACAAATATCATCAGTTCATGAGGGAACAACGGGTGCCCGTTCATTTTTGTGGGGTCACCTATTGCAAACATGTTTGAAAAATCTGGCCCTATGTTTTTAGACTAGATCCCACAAATCATCTGAACCTCCTATGTATTTTCTCTTCAGTTAGGAATCACTAATGCAGCCACACCTTGGTAGAACACTTGCAACTGTTTAATGGTGAACAGCAATTCTGCACATATGCCCCTCGTTGGAAATGAAGCAGCATACAGTACAATCCAGTTGAAAGCAAAGGGGAAATCGGAGAAATAAAATGTAATTACTAAAACTCAAATGATCCAGGATGCTTTCTAGCCGTATAATGAGTAGCACAGTAGGTCATTAACACAAGTGGTCAGGGCCAGGGGTTAGGGTTATTTTAATGGGCTGTGCACAATTTCTCTGCTGTGCAGAAAGGAAGGTAATGAAGGCGTCAGCCTGCAGCACCCTGATATTCTGACCAGTTCTGCACCAAGGCCAGATTGAACTTCTGGGGTTTCTCCATTATTTCTCATTTAGTGTTCCCACAAAACACCTCTGGTATTCTGCATTGACTCTGCTGTACAAACTCCATGGGAACTGCATTGAAAACAGCTGCAGCTCACAGCATATGATTAATAACTTGCACCACTAAACTAGAAAGGCTTGTTCCGATTCCTAATAAGGTGGCCAAGGCCCTTAGAGAGGTTCCCAGAGAACAATCTCCCAAAACTTTATTTTGGCAGGCCACCTTATCAAATTTTAATGAAGTTTCTATTTTCACCATAATTAAGAGGGTCCAAAACACTGAGGAGGAAAACTAGATGACATGGTCATTACAAGCTGCTGGCAATGGCTCAACTGTCATTATTTATAAGACAGAACAGTTTTGTTCTTCCAGTAACAGCTTGCAGATGATAAACAACATGCAGTTTGAGCACTTCAATGGATCTCTGAAGAGCCGGAGGCTATGTGCATCCTATGTTGAGGACCTACGAGTGAGTCTGACCTTTCATCCTGGAATTAAGTATCATTTCGGTATCTGATTCTCTCCCCTGCCCCATTTCTGTTGGATTTTGGATCATAAAGTGACTCCTTTGGCCACATTGATAATTATTAGTTTGCATAACTGTTTACAGGTGCAGTATTACACTGTCTTGCTTTCTAAGTCTACAAGATAGTCATATTTATTTATTATGGCTAGAATGCATTAGAGGGATGGGGAACATATAGAGGGTTAAATGGGACAGCATGCCTTGAAGCCATTCATCTGCCTTCATCTTTAAGAATCATGGCTGTAGCATCTAAACATTTCATTATGAAATTTCAGCCAGGAGCTCTGTGAAAACTGCAAGCAGAGTATTGATTGAGCTGTACAAACAAAGTAGAATGTAGTTTCCAAATTTAAGAGTTTTCATATTTCTCTGTCTCACCCATCACCAGACTGTCTAGATCTGCCTACTGTGTGATGCATTGAATGGTACTTTCGTGTACCAATCATGAAAGAGGCTCAAGCCTAATTGATTGCTTGGCCCAGTTCTTCATATATGGCCCTGAGCCAATATATGTTCTTACACATGTTGGCCTATGTAATAAAAGAATACATGGGTCAATATGTGTAAGTCTGCTACAAATAATACCATAGGCCAATTTCTAATCTATTACCTGGGTGAAAATCCTGAGTTATTTCTTGACTTCAGTGGAAAATGTTCCCATTTACACCAATGGGAAACTGAGGTCCTGATCCCACAAATCCCTCAAGCACCTGCTTAATTTTATGCACTCGAGTAGTACCACTGGTGCAGAAGGAATTAAATTTTTTTTCCCTGCCTACTTTATGTGCCTGCCCTGTTGTTATCCCTTTAAGCATGTAATATTAGATCAGCCAGATCCTAAGGTGCCATAAATTCCTGTAGTTCCATTGAACAATGCCAGTTTACATGAGCAGAGGATCTGGTCCCATATTTTTCCCCATCATGTAATGATTATATGGGAATATAAATAAGAGCTGAGTAGCTTTGACATTACCTTCTTTTATTGAAAGACTATAGCTAATTGAGTGCTGACTGATAAGTAAAGCATTACACACATTTTAACAACTGTCAGCATCACTCTGGCCACAGTGCTGAGAATCAGCTTGTGGATTTGGGTCCATGGGAATTCAGTCTTGTGTATCTAAAGGCGAATATCAGGTGCTTGGGTCGGGGGGGGTCACAATTTCAAGGCGGGCAAATGTCTCATTAGCTGCTATACACACACGTAAAAATATTTCCCATTTAAGATGTTGAATGACTGAGTAGTTTCTGGCAAGGCGCACGATGACTTGCTGCATTGTTGATAAGACAGAGCAGAGCCAATGATCTAGCATTGCAATTTTCCTGTTTCTGCTGATCGCAGATAAACACCATAAATACAAAGAAAAGTTGCTCTCGCTCTCTGAATGCCCCTTTTAATATTTGGAAGAAGAAGGGGGAAAAAGTCAGCCAGTGTGGAGGGGGTAAAGAGTGCCCTCCAAGGATTTCAATTCTCTTACATTATTTATATTCTTGACTTGGTTGTATCAAGGTCACCTCATTGCTGAACTCTTATGTGTCAAAGCCTACAACAGCGCATTTTACTTAAAGAGAAATAACAGGCTCTGAAACTATGCAGATATTTTAGCTGAGGAGTTGCAATTAAGCTGATCTGCTCATGTCTGCCTCACATACCCCTCAGACTTGCCATATAAACTCAAGTTTCATCAAGGTAACTAATATTCAAGCCACAAGGTCAGATGTTGCTTTCCAGATAAGGAGTGAAATGCAAAATTTCACGATATGCTCAGTATTGATTTGTGTATGTGTATGTCACTTTCATTTAGAATCTCCAGGAGGCAGAAGGCTAGTTGTACTCCCTGTTTCTTTCTGAGAACTCTGGGACAGCTTGGTTTCTTCTTTCATATTTCTGTTTTCTACTAATCTATGTCTCTTTCTGTAGCCTTGTCTGTCAATCCCTAATGCCCACCTCCCACTGTCTATGGTGATGTGTGTCGTTTGAAGGCAGCGGGACACATCCCTCATCAGAATCCTTTTAAAAGATATCCAGATATTCCTTGGACCATTTAGGGCCAACATTTTTAAAAGTCAGAGCCTGCAGTTAGTCTCCATATTTAGGCACCTGCCTGGATTCCAAAAGCACTGACCAGCCACCAACTCCCACTTTTGAAAATTAGGCAGCTGCTTAAATAAGGACTTTGGGTCCTAATTTTAAGGCTCCTGTTTTTGAAAACCTGAGCCTAATTACTGATTCTCCACTGCTTTGCATCTTGTGTACTCAGCTGTGCAAAAGAGGTATAAAATGCCACCCAATCAGAATGGTAACCTTACTTTGCACAGGTGTTACCATCCGCACAAGGGAGTGGAGAGTTAAGCTCCCAGTGTCTCTAAATGTCTCTTTCAGATTTCACATGCTCCTTTCAGTGCTCCTGGAAATGCAGCACTGGTGTATGTACTCCAATGCAGGTACGAATATAAACTATGGTGTCTAATGCCATTAGATTATTACTTTAAAATTAACCATTTGTTCATCTCCTAGCCCATGATCAATGTAAGTAGAAACCTTGGTATTAAACTTTTCTTTCTAAATGAATTTTCCACATAAAATTAAACGTACTTGAGCCTGATTATTTAAAGATACCAATCACTTACTCTTTCACAGCGAAATGCTAAAGATTTCTATTACTCGGTCAAATATAAACTTTCATACTTATTCTTCTTAGTTAAGGCAGATCAACAAAGTTATCTAGGTTCAACAGAAAGAAAGGTGAGAGGATTTTGATCTGAAGGGGCAACACAAACATCAAAAATACTGTAACATGACTATTGATACAGTTTAATTTCCTTTTCTTCTTCTTCATTAAATCTTTTCCAGTAGAAAGCCAGCAGCAATCCCAGAAATGCAACAGTGCCATCTTTAGGATGGACTGAACATTCCCCCTCATTGTCGTATATGTCAGGAAAGTTCAGCTGAATACAATAGAGGGACACTGTTAACTTCCCCTTAGGCTTTTATTGGAAAGTAAGTTGATTGCAAAGTACAGGGGTCATTTAATTTTTTTCACTTGTTTTGAAGCCTAATGAAAGAGTTGAAGTTTGGCCTCGTTCAGATTTCCCAGGCTTCTTAGTCTTTATGAGGCCTTTACATTCCCTAGCTGTCTTTAGTCAATAAGAACAGAACTGCAGTGTTCACAACAAATCCTTCCAAGTGTTTCAGAATACAGCCATGGATGAAGGTGAAATGGAAGCCAGGGACTATTTTTCACAATCAGATACAGTTAAAGTACCACAACTGTTGTTTGACTGACATGATTATACACTCCCTCTTCCCCCTTCCTCAACCCTTCTATTCTTCATATCTAACTTTCCCATACCATCATTTTTATTTCCTTTTAATTAGAAAATCAAAATAAATGTCTATTGGTATTCTATTGTTTAACAGTGTAATTAATCGCAAATAATTTTTTGAGTAAATCGTGTGAGTTAACTGCAATTAATCAACAGCCCTATTTTTATATATAAATAATTTTCTGTTATTTGTTTGGGTTTTTTATATTATTTTACCCATATGATAGGGGTAACCTGCATTGCCAAAAGTAAATCTGGATTGTTTAAATAGAATCTCATCTGTTTGTGTAAGGCTACAACAACATTTTATTAATTTATATTTATAAAGTGCAACTTTGGAAACTTAGGTAATCTAGTTATTTTATGTAAGAAATACACTCAGGACTTCTTATTTCTCTAGAGCTCAGTGGCCACAATTAATATTCTGTTAGATTCTCAAACTTTTGTTTTCTGCAATGTAGCCATCACTTCATATTTTTAAAAAGTTGTGATGGGAATTGGGCATCCATATCCCCAGCAGCCTTTGGAACTCTCAGCCATACATTTCACTTTGAATTTTTGGCTATAACTGATTCCTGGAAAGCCAGCTTCCTTGCAATTGCTCCTCGTTACCCAGGCACTTAGAAATACATTGGGCAGTCGTCTAACTGAATGCTAAAAAGGTGCATTGTTATTGTCTGAAAGCCTGAATGCTGCCTGTGGCCCAAATGGGAAAAAAAGCTGGACACTAGGGTCTAGATCCACAAAGGGAACATAGGTCTTGTAATGCTGAGTCTAACTTTAAATGCCCTGCCACCCAGAGGGCTCCTCAGGCCTGCCTTGGGCCCCCAGGCTGCCTATACAACACATAGTTAGGTGCCTAAGGATGGATTCACAAAAGCCAGCATGCTGGACTGTCTAAGCTAGCTCATAGGAAATCTCAAGGAGAGAGAGAGTTGGAGCCCAAGCCCCGCCCCTCAACAGGATTTAGGTGCCTTCTCCCATGAGGACTCATAGCCATGGAATTCAACACCTAAGCCAGGTCAGCCATTTCTCAAGAAAGCCCAAAGTAGAAGAGGCAGAGGTCCCACTAGCCCAGTGGTTAGAGCAAGCCCCTCACAATGTTGATGACCTTGGTTCAAATCTCCATTCTTCCTGATTTGGAGCAGGGACGTTAACCTGGGTCTTCCAAATTCCTGATGGCAGCCCTAGCCACTGGGCTATAGGGTATTTGGGGAGGATCTCTTTAAATCTCTCATACTGAAGTTGTTCCACTTTGTGTAAAATTCTTAAATAGTCATTGGAGCAGGAATGGGAATCTGGGTCTCCCAGGAGAGCACATTAGCCACTAGGCTATAGACCCAATGGCTGTATAAATATATCATACACAGTGAAACAGCTTGTCCAGGAATATTTGTCTATTATGGCAATTCCTGTTTTTTCATCTTCTCCTCTCCCCCACCCAGGAACAATGGGTTATTCACTATAATAAATCATAATCAATGCTAATAAAGAGAGAAAAGTTCTGTGGAGACTAAGATGAGGTAAGGGAAAGATCAATCTGTATCGTTACCCTTAGTGACCATACAGGAATGGAATGGGAATGCCCAAAAGTAGGACTGGAAAGGTGCAGCCAGAGAAATCCCTTCCATAGCAATGAAAAATGCAGCTTCTTGATACATTTAGCCTCTTAATATGCAAACTTGTCCAATAAATAGTAAATTGTAAATGCAGAATCAGATGCCTTGCCATAATTTTCAATTTATAGTCGCAAGAAGGTGCTCACAATGGACAGCTAACGTTTTTCTCCCTAAATCTCCCCAAAGCAACATCTGGCTGCTTGCTTTTGTTTACAAAATCCTCTGCCAATCAGTTCAAGGGAGGGAAACGTTCTAAGCTTTTCTGCAGAACCTGAGAAGCTTGAGACTGGGAGGCCTTGCTGTGGAGAAAGAAGCAGTCTCATCTTTAATTTACTTTCATTCTAAACTCTTATTACTCTATATTCCTACTTACAGGGCTCGGACTATCACTTTCTCAACCCAGTCCAAGCTTTTATCTTTAAAAGGAACTCTTCTTCAGCAAATTCAGGTTTTCAGACCCCCATGGTCATCTCTCTCCACACTGATAAATCCTGTCGGTAAAAATACCAGCTAGCTCCAGAACCCCCTTTATGATTGACCATAATAAAGTGGAAAAGCAAGATCAGTGAAATATCTGGACAACGAGGAATAAGATAACCAGAAACCATACTTGCAACATACATAACCTTGAGATTTAGGCAGACACCTGCGCTAGACAACGTATGGTTTTTATTGTTTTGTAGTAAAATGGTATTTAATACCATAAATTCTGTGTTGTTTCCCCAAATTCATTCATTTTTACCAACGTTTGATTTTATTATCTTGGCAACTGTCCCAGTTAGTTTTGTCCAACTTTGCCTTTAAAGTCGTGCTCTGCTCATTGACAGCACTTTCTATAGAAGTGAAGTGTCAGTGAACAATCCTGGCCTTTTTGTTTAAAATGTGTCTTATGTATTTAGGGTAGTACCCATGATGTGCCTGGTGATTTCAAAACACTCAGGAAGGCAGGTCCCTGCTCAGAGGAGCTCTCAGTGAAGACCAAGATTAAGAATAGAAGAACAACCAATAGGCAATTCAATTTGCTTTGGTGTAAGAGGCATGCAAGTAAGCAGGACATAGATATGGAGACATGTTCAAGCCATGGATGAAGGATGACATGGAGATGCTAGAAGCTGAGGTGCTGAATGTTGGGGTCCCTGTCTGCCCCTCTCCTTTTTCCACCCTTCAGACCAGTGGTTTTCAACCTTTTTTCATTTGCGGACCCCTGAAAAATTTCAAATCGAGGTGCAGACCCCTTTGGAAATCTTAGACATCGTCTGTGGACCCTTGTGGGTCCACAGACTACAGGCTGAAAATCACTGCTTTAGACAAAAGCAAATAAGAGCTTGCTTCAACAGAAATGGCTCTTTGGCTGCAAAAAAAGACTAAAAACTGCGTAAGAAATAAGACTTTTAAAAAAACTAAGTGTGTTGTCCCGTTAATATGTTGAATGCTATAAACAGCAAAAAACAGTAAATTTTGGCTTTTGTTAATGACATTTTTGCCCAGTTTCAGTTGCTGTCTTCTCCTTTCTCACAAACCTTCCTGGACCTGTTCTCTCCATGTCTATGGATGGGAAGCCAAACATTATCAGTAGACTGATTCTTCATGGTTGGGTTAGTTAGCAATACAGAGCCATCCCCATCCCCTCTGTGACCAGGCAGTGCAAGCTGTGGACTATGGAATTCTTTCTTCTCAAGGTCCATGTTACAACAGTAATAGGAGAAATGGTTGTATAAATGTATAGAGTTAGGTTAATGGAGACTGTGCCAGCAGATGGCACTCAAGAATGTTCCACATTGGGTCGTAGCAAACCTATGAACAATCAAATGTGTTGCTGTTGTGTACTGGAAATGGTTTCCAGTCTGCAGCTGTTAAGATGGAGCTCTTATGTGTACTCTAGATCTCCTTTCAGCATGTGTGGAAAGCCTTGTGCTCTGTAAATATTTTGTCTCTTTACTTTTCTCTCAGTAGATACTCTGTTCCCTTAATCATATGAAAGATCTGTGGCCACCTAGAAACTTTAGGGTGGTCATTATTCTGCAAACTTTCCAGACCCAGCTGGGATAGAACTCAGAGCCATGTACTCTCAGGGTATGCCTCTATTGCATGCTTTTTTTGGTGGTGTGTAAAGCAGATACCCACAGAGCCCCCCTAGTGCAGGTATAAACAGCAATGTAGCTGGTGAGGAACAGCATAGGCAAGGAGAGCACAGACGTGCCTGAAAGGTGTGGATTTGTTTGCAAGTATATACCCTACATGCTCTTTATTTCCCTAAGCCATGCTGCCCTAGCTCCACTGCTATTTTTCTCAGGGTAGAATCCCACTGCTGGAGCTTTTTGCCTCTTCAGAAAAAGACTCCCCCAGCAGGGAAAGTGTCTGGAAGTGGGGAGGCATCAGGGAAGGGCTTTCATTGGGGAAAGGAACATTTCACCTCCCTGGGGAAAGGCTCTGGCGCGGGGTGGGGGGGAAGGGAGTAGGGAAAGATTCAGCCTTTCACCATTGCCTTCTCCCTGCCAGAGCCTTTCCTCGCCGTAGGTAAAGACTCCAGCAGCGGGGGCAACGCTCTGCCAACTCCGTGTTACTGGAGCCCTTCCCTGCTGCCTCCCCTCTGCCAGAGCCTTTCACTGACACATGTAGCTACCCACCGTGGTGTGGGTGCAGCCTGCTCTGCACTACGGCCCGTAGCAACACGCACACTGAATGCTGCTGCCACTGGTGTGTAGTGTAGGCATAACCTAAGAGCCCAGACCGCTACCGGTTACAGAATCTCTGGACTGGTCTACACGAGAAAATTAGATCGGTTGAGCTACGTCACTCAGGGGTGCGAAAAATCCACACCCCTGAGCAACGTAGTTAAGCCAACCTAAGTCCCAATATAGACAGCAGCAGGTCAAAGGAAGAATTCTTCCATCAGCCTAGCTACTGCCTCTCAGGGGTGTGGATTCCTTATGCCAGTGGGGAACCCCTCCCATCAGTGTAGGTGGTGTCTACACTGAAGCGCTACAGTATCACAGTTGCACCGCTTCAAGTGTAAACAAGCCCTCCGTTAGCTGTTTACAGTGTCAGGCATGTTGTTACACGTGGCCGAGAAGTTCTCATTCCATCCTGCAGAGGTCATCCATGTACATATACACCAGCTTTCTATACAGTGCCTGAAAAGTATGATCCAATAGGATTTTTGTAGTGTCCTAGGGTTCTGTACATTTTCTTAACATGTTCCCCTACATAAGTTTCTAAAATCAAAGTATATTTTTCCTGATTTTTTCCCCCTTTTAAATCATCTTTTTTACAAAGATGAGATGGAAATAATTAGCTTTCTTTTTATGAGACTAATACCATTCTGAACTTTAATGCAATCTTTTCCTCTGATGCATTATCAGTCCAAATTTAGCAAGTCCAGGGCCCATAGATGTTCTTTTGTCCTACCTTATCCACATTAGATCATTTCATTTGCACCTTCTTGTTTCCTCCCAGCTTCCTGCCTTTCTACCAGGCTCAGGATTGTCACAGTTAAGATGAAAATTTATTTGAAGTTCAAGTGCAAGGTTAAGGTGGAAGAAGTATTTTTAGATGACCAAACTAATGTGCAATGAATCTGGTTGACCTCTTCTCACTTGTATATTAAGAAAAACAAAACTACGGTATTAAGATTTAACGGTCTACAGAGGATATATTAATTTCTAGTAGGTGAATGGAATTTGTGTTACAATTCCATGACTCATCAGTATTTCCTTACTATTAATCAGTTACTAGACAGACTTTCAATAGGTTTCAGAAGCCAATAGTTCCCATTTAGGTACCTAAATAAGTGGCCAGATTCTCAAAGGGGCTGTTCCCATTTACATACATGAATGGCATGGCCAGATTCACCGAAATGAACTTGCTGATCACCCTGCACCACTGACTTAAATGAGACTGCTCACATACTTGAAGTTAAGCATGTGTGTAAGCATTTTACTGGATCAGGGCCAGAGAGCCCAGCAGTTTTCAGAACCAACCCCCCTTTACCATTTGTGCTGAGTAGGTCTTTGCAGCAGTTGCATGTACAAAGGAAGTATGCTTAGGCACTTCAGGTAACTTTTTGCATTGGTGTGAATGAATGTACACTAAAGAAAACCAACGGAGGCCAGTACAGTGTGTAATTCTCCCTGTTCAAGAATTTGGGGCATAAATGGAAAGGGATGGCAGGGGATGTTTCCAATGATTTACAGTGAGGAAGACATACTCTGTGTCATGTATCAAAGCATACAAAGTGGAAGAAGATTGCCCAATATCTTAAAAAGTCACTGTGGTATTTATACCCACAGTGAAGATATTCCCACATGAAATTCCAATGTAATATCTCATTAACTTCCGAGACACACAGAACCCACACCCCCAGAAAACCTCCATCTCATAACATAATAACAAAGAGATTGATTTGAGATCATTTAAAACTCATCAGCAGCAGAATGGAAGTAAATCTTGTTTTCAATTAGGCAAAAATCATAAAGATTTACATAAAATTCTCATAAAAGCTAATTGACATTAGCATAAAGTTCTAAATACTGCCCTTTAACTGCCCCTACCTACTATCAGGGCGGGGATCATTGTTCCATGACTGTAATAAAGGGACATTGAATTTTATTTTATTTTTTAATTGGCTAACTTTTTTAAAAGGCTCATGTTTCTGATTGAGCATGTGTCATATACAGTGCCCTGCATTGTCTGCTCCCCTCTTGAGAATTATATGGACCTCTTCCACCAGGGAGCAACTAATGCTCTGATCATGCAAACACTTACATATGTGAGTAACTTGACACCTGAGCAGTCTCATTGAGTCCAATGGGATTTAACCATGTTTGCAAAGTTAATAACATGACAAACTGTTTGCAGAGTTGAGATCTAGCTAACACATTCTATGGTGCTTGTCTCTGCGGTACAGTTTTTCAGCACTCTGGACTTTAAATCCAGAGATCTGAGTTAAAATGTCAATGTAGCCAGGGAACAACTTACTAAGGAGTTTTGGTGGATCACTAGCAATTTTTAATTTTTTAAAAAGTGGGGGGTCAGTGCTAACAAGGCCAATTCAATCAGGGTGGATGTGGCCCATTCCCAACAGTTGACAAGAAGGGGTGAATATCAACAGAGGGAAAATTACTTTTTGCAGTGACCCAGCCACTCCCAGTCTTTATTTAGGCCTATTTTGATGGTGTCAAGTTTGCAAATTAATTCCAGTTCTGCAGTTTCTCATTGAAGTCTGTTTTTGAAGGGTTTTTTTTGTTGAAGAATGGCGACTTTTAAGTCTGTTATTGTGTCCAGAGAGATTGAAGTGCTCTCCTACTGGTTTTTGAATGTTATAATTCTTGATGTCTGATTTATGTCCATTTATTCTTTTCTGTAGCACCTGTCCGGTTTGGCCAATGTACATGGCAGAGGGGCATTGCTGGCACATGATGGCATATATCACATTGGTAGATGCGCAGGTGAACGAGCTGCTGATGGTGTGGCTGATGTGGTTAGGTCCTATGATGGTGTCCCTTGAATAGATATGCAGACAGTGTTGGTAATGGGGTTTGTTGAAGGGATTGGTTCCAGGATTAGTGTTTCTGTTGTGTGGTGTGTAGTTGCTGGTGAGTATTTGTTTCAGGTTGGGGGGGCTGTCTGTAAGCAAGGACTAGTCTGTCTTCCAAGGTCTGTGAGAGTGAAGGATTGTCCTCTAGAATAGGTTGTAGATCCTTGATGAGGCGCTGGAGAGGTTTTAGTTGGGGGCGGAAGGTGATGGCTAGTGGGGTTCTGTTACTTTCTTTGTTGGCTCTGTCCTGTAGTAGGTGACTTCTGGGTACTCTTCTGGCTCTGTCAATCTGTTTCTTCACTTCACCAGGTGGGTATTGTAGTTTTAAGAATTCTTGATAGAGATCCTGTAGGTGTTAGTCTCTGTCTGACCTATTGGAGAAAATGCAGTTGTATCTTAGGGCTTGACTATAGACAATGGATCATGTGATATGGTCTGGATGAAAGCTGGAGGCATGTATAGCGGTCAGTAGGTTTCTGGTATAGGGTGGTGTTTATGTGACCATCAAGACTGGGAGTGGCTGGGTCGCTACAAAAAGTAATTTTCTCTCTGTTGATATTCACCCCTTCTTGTCAACTGTTGGGAATGGGCCACATCCACCCTGATTGAATTGGCCTTGTTAGCACTGACCCCCCCACTTGATAAGGCAACTCCCATCTTTTCATGTGCTGTATATTTATACCTGCCTACTGTATTTTTCACTCCATGCAGCTGATGAAGTGGGTTCTAGCCCGCAAAAGCTTATGCCCAAATAAATTTGTTAGTCTCTAAGGTGCCACAAGGACTCCTCATTGTTTTTTCAGAGAGGGGGTTTTCAAGTTGATGGTGTCCCCTTTAATTCTTCCAGTAGGGCAAAAGCAAAGTACAGACTCTGTCCCTGAAATGCATTACATTTTTGAAGTATTGCTGGAAAATATCCAAAGAATCATTCTACCATGCAATCACTTACTGTGAAGTACTGTGTGCCCTGTGTTTCTCAGGATCAGGCCCTAAGTCATTATTAATTTTGTCATGTTAGTTATGTAACCACCATTTGTTGGTAAATGACCATGTCTAACAATGTCAGCAAAAAGCAAGGAATTGCCAATTTGCAACTGACTTTCTTGGCAATCAGATCTTACAAACCAGCAAATTAGAAAATATTTAAGACTGATGCAGATTTACAGAAGTCTAACTCTTTCCCATCAAATATCAGTTTAGTCTGAAGTCCTAAATAAAATCTTTCCTGTTGTTAGAAAAAAAAATTGTCAGGGTTATGTTCTCGGAACAACCCATGATTAGCTCAACTTTAAAATTAGCTTTGTATTTTATCATACATGGCAAGCACTTTGGGGATTCTTGTGCTTTAAAAAAGGGCAATGCTGATTTCCCCCGACCGAAATATTGCATTAATACTTTTCCCCGGTAACAGATGAAACTGTTGGGAATATTAGAGTGCAATTGGAAGTCAGCCGAACAAAGTAGAATTATATGCTGCCCTGCTACGTTAGAATCAGTTCTGAGCACTATTTTTAATGTTACTCCAGCTATGTGCTAGCAGGATTCTCCAGAACATATATTAACTAATTGTCCCCTCTAATTGTTAAATTTCTAGCCTGAACATTGTGGTTAGTGATTCCCACTAGACAGCAATGTCTTTTGTACATTTCTCTAGATTTTCAGTTATGAAATGTCTGTCAAACAACTTGTTTCTTTGGCATTCTCGAAGATTATCTCTACAGCTTAATCCCTCTCTGGCCTGACACTTGTCTTTTTTGCCCCTGTGCAATTTTCTCTGTTTATTTAAAATCTTATTGTCCATCATTTCTTCTTTCCATGACTTTTCTTCATCTCTTTTCCCCAAAACTACCCAGAGACCCATTTACTGAAGGCATAGTTAAATACTGTATTTTCTTATTCACACACATTGTGTGGCCAGCCAGGGTTACATGGGGAAAAAATAGAGCACTGGACTGAGCCTCAGAGGACCTTGGTTCTAGTACTGGCTCTGCCACTGGTTTCTGGGTGACCTTGGCCACATGATTTTCGCTGCTGTGTGACTCAGTTTCCCCATCTGTAAAATGGGGATAATGCTAGTGACCTGCTTTGTAAAGTGCTTTCAGGTCTACTGATGAAAAGAGCTAGGTATTTATTTTATTATTTTTAATATGTGTTATTGACGTTACAAAGTTAATTCAGTAAGGCATCAATGCTGCAAACACTCAGACAAGTGCTTAACTTTACTATTGTGAAAAGTTGTGTTCAGTCAGTCAGTTGAAATCAGTGGAACTCCTCATGGTAAAGTTAAGCACATGAGTACATATTTACAGGGTCAGGGCCTAATGGAGTAATAGGGTCTGTGACTACCCACATGGTGCAAGGCCAGTTACCCTGGATTCTCATGTTTATTCAGTAGCTGTATTGCTGGCCAGCCTATGCATGATATTTACAACTGGTCTAAAAGCGGGGAGCGGGGGGCATGAAAATGTAGTTGTAACATATCCTGATTTTTGTTCATTAAATTTTGGTGAAAATGTCCATCAAAAAATCAAATTTTGACCAGTTCTAATAATAACGGTTTTTTAACAGCCACATAATCAGGACTAGCACATTTGTGAAGACAGATCTATGTCCAGGATATATTTACTGTATGGTTTGGTATTTAAATTTGGTGGTTGTTTTTCCTTTTGTCTTTTCTCCTAGAAGTGTTATTTTGGAATTGGTATAATAGCTGTAGAACTATTTAAGCATAACTATCGTTATCAAATAGACTGTTAAAGTGAAGGAGGAGACAATGGATGATGGAGCTTGATGTGTTTATGTACCTAACACAAGTAAAAGTGATGCTGAGCCTTTTTAGTACATAGGTATATATTCCCAAAATCTATGTCCCTATGTGTTCCCCGGCCTCTCTTCTACCTATGAACTTCTAGCCTGTTCCACGTTCTGGTATTAAATGTATCTTTTTTAAATAATCCCAGGGGTTAGGAATCAGATTGATGTGATGCTGACATTTTTAGGTGTAATGTCTCAGATTCTATTAAAGTTATTTGAGGGCATAGGAGTAAGACATTTATAAGCGTTCCAAAGAAAGCGACAATAGTGCATCTCTTTGAAGAATGATCAGTGGGGGAGTTAATTTCTTTTTCTCTTCTTTTGTCTTGCATGCAGCACATCCCATGTTAGCTTTCACTGTAATATTTCATGTTGTCATATTCTCCTACGATCTCACGTCACCTTTCAAATAGAGGGGGAAAGCATTCTGTAGATGCATCTATGTTGTACATGTTGAAAATGCCTTCAAAAGCTCCAGACTTTAATTTTACAATTTAAATACATATAGGAGAGCTCATCCATGAAGGGTGAGCATTATGTTTCTTTCAGGAGTGTGAAGGACCCATAACTCATGAGTGCCTCAGGTATGAATGAATTATGAAGGCCTTTCTCACGAGTGAAAGAAACATAATCACTCTTCAAGGGTGAGATATTCTATTTACTCCATGGGCATTAATTTCAGTCTATTGTAAAGGAAACTGTTTAAATCTCAATACCCATCTTTCAGGGAAATGGGTGACGGGGATGAGCCGATGTGAGATTCACCAGGGCTTATGTTCGAAATCTGGCACAGCATGTTCCAGTCCATTGTAGTCTATGTTTTATTTTTATCCTCTTCAATTTCACTATAGAAACATCAGGCTGAATCAGACTTTATCTCCTGGACTAAGCATGGGGGCATGGGAATGGGCCTATTTACTCCCATTAGCTAGAAAGAGGACTTGCATATTTACCATGATTGCCTCTTTCCTGGACCCATCACCCAAGACAGGGTGTTGTCATTGGGCCAGATCCTCATCTGGGGTTAAATGAGATCAGTTCCATTGCTTTCAATGCAACTATGCCAGTTTTACTCCATTATTTATTATTTTTTGTTTTACTACGGTACCATAGGTATGTGCAATTCACTACAGACCAATAACCCGGCAAGTCCTGGGCCATACTAATTATAATAATCTCTACCTCTTATGTAGCTGTTTTCATCGGTAGAGCTCAAAGCGCCTTATAAAAGTGGGCAGGATCATGGGGAAACTGAGGCATGGGGCTGTGAAGAGACGTGCCCATGGTCACCCAGTGGGTTAGTGCAAATGAGTGTGAAATGTAATACTACCAAACATTTAGTACTGGTGTAAATAACTGCTCAATATGCATGGCAATGGAGAATCTGTCCCTCTGCCTTTAAAACATGCTGACATCGCCAATCCGCAGTCATAGGCAGTGCACACACCCTTCAGCACTCGACTGTGCATAGGTTCTGCTTGTAATCCAAGCTATCCTTGCATGCAGATCATAAAACACTTGGCAAATGCAACAAGTGTATCTAACTCTTCTCCCAGTCTTAGTCTGGCTAAAACCATGTAACAGCGATGATTTACAACACTTTTACATCCTGTGCAGATTAGGAAGAGGAATCTTTATAATTATATAGGCCTGCTGTTATTTAAATATTTACCAACATTAAACACCAAAGGGCCTGTGCAAATGATCCAGGGGATTCATATTGTTCTAAGCTAATATCTTTTGTGCAATATGCAAATTGCATAAACTTTATGTTGTTGCTGCTGCTCAGACTGGCGTGTCCCAAGGCAGCTATTCACTAAGTTGAAACAGATAAAGTTTTAATAATAAATAGTGATGATGAATAAGTCAGAAAGTTTGTGCAATGCTAATGTACTTGTTGGCCCATGGGTAGATTATTAGACACACCAGTAACATCTTATAAGTTGCTTGAACTCAAGTGGCTGTTGTTTTCCATAAAATGTTTGTATGATAAATTATTTCAAGCCATTAGGTGTTAGCAAATATAATGTATTCACTTTCAATTTGCCATGACTTTCTTGAGACTTAAGATTTAAACCCCAAAATTATGCATTTATTTTGCTTTACAGAAATGATGCTAGTATGAGAAATTAAACTCGGTTGAGAGATGAGGGACAAACCCATGGATGTTTAATGCTGAATATTTAAAGCCGGGAAATACTAAGGCAGATATTTTCATTAATATTCACAGCACTTTTAGGATTCAAGACAGTAAAAATTAAATATAGCTCAAGGGAATACAATATTCTCAATATGTCTGTGTCATCACTTTGACCACGCAATGACAATGTTGATCCATGATAGATCAGCTGACAAACATTTATGTGGCTGCAAAAAAAAGAAGGCTATACAGCATTAGAAAAGATTGAAGCATACACAAGCTTATTTAACCAACATATTGTTAAAAAATACAGTCAAATGTCTCAATAACCTCTTCTGCCATACACAAGACCTTCCTGACCTTGAGTGGATGTCCCCAAATGCACATTTCTAAGGTACTCTTCACTCTATTTACATTGAAATCCCCCTGCAGTCATCTGTCTGACTCTAAACACAACAACCATCACCATCTGGGTCCTCACTGGAATATAGGCATTTTTTTAATCTAAACAACCCAACCAATTTAAAATCCTTGCTGAATCAGGAACAGCTTGTGCACATATGAAGAGGTCACTCACTGCATTGACTCGATTCTGGCAGGAATGGTTTGTGGTCCTCTTGGTTCCTATTGGACTGCAGTGAATTATAGGGATGAAATCAGCTGAGACAAGGAACAGGGCCTCTTGGCCCTCCCCATGTGGTGACCGTAGTCATCTCTTCCTGCCACTCTAACCTCTGGTTGGAGGCTGAGTCATTCCAACACCCTTGGATAAAGCAGGGGTTAGAAAAATGAATCAGGATTTGTTGCACACACCTATCAACCATGTATAGGGAGGCATGGTTGCCTAATGGTTAGAGCATTGCACTGAGCATTAGCAAACAACGGTTCTACTTCTGCCTTTGCCACTAGTTTGCTGTCTGATTTAGGGCAAGTCACTTTAACACTAGATTTACCCCATCTCTTCAAAACCCATATCTGTGAATCCTACTTCATCATCTCTAGGTTACAATAGAGCTTTGTGCATTCCATGACCACAGTATCCACCACCCTGTATCAGAACTGTTCTCCGGAATCTAAGTTTTCATTTAAAAAGAGTTGTTTCTAGCTACATT
Organism: Mauremys reevesii; assembly: GCF_016161935.1. NCBI lineage: Eukaryota > Metazoa > Chordata > Testudines > Geoemydidae > Mauremys > Mauremys reevesii. The sequence continues at coordinate 40,073,871 of NC_052635.1, read as the reverse complement.
GTTCTGAAGACGACCTAAAAACTGTGCTTAAATGTGCAGTCTTTGCGAGAAAGCTTCCCTCCAGAATGGCATTTATAAGAAGCAATATCTCACTGACACTTACAGTCATACACGTCTGTTCACAGGGAGCTGAGAGAAATAAGATCATTTTTCTTTTGGTGAATGATACCATTTGGATGCCAGTGTGATAGGGGCCTTGCGGGGGTGGGGGAGGAGAGAGAGAGAAGATACTAATGGTTATTCGCCCTTGTAAAGAACTTTGGGATCTGTGGGTGAAAAGCACTATATTATACACACTGAATATGACACTCAGGCAAGTCTGAAGCATTTCACAGCATTGCTTTCTTTTCACCAAGAACTCAACCTTGCATCTGTGCACAAGGCCTAAACACTACCATTTGCTTCTACTGGCCAGAAGGAGACAGCTGCAGAGCTCCCATTCTGGGAGTCTTCACTCCCCGCTGTCTGTTGCAGAAGAGATTTCTGTGGCTGGCCTCTGCAAGGCAACATAGAAGGGGATCAGTAGGCATGTCACCCACAAATGGACACAAGGTACAGTGTGAATCCTCTTGGTTCAAATCCTACATGGAGGGAGGATGCCAGCCCTGCGGTGCAGCTACTCTGCAGTCTCTACGCACGCACTGGCAGTGGTCTATGGGTGCCTGGGCCAGCCCTTTCGCTGGAGATTCTTTCCCTCAGCCGTGCTGCGTCTTCACTCAATTTCAAGCAAGCAAAGCCTCTTTCTTGGGCTTTTCATGGCTGTTCTGAATTGGGCTCAGTGCTCATCAGAGTTTGTGCCAGCCACGCATCTTTGAGAATTGATCTTTGTCACCTTTTGCTTCAAATCATTTCAAGCGGTGTTAATTAAAGTGTCCCCAAGGACTAACAGTACAGCATGGGAAAATTGATTCCTTAAGCCTCTTATGAGCATGTCAAATAGGGATTTGTTAAATTATTCTATTCAGCCATAAAGTGACTAGCTTTTGTTCCCCCTTCCCCCGCAAATGTATTTTCTTTGGCAAATAGGAGATAAATACATCAAGCATATGTTTGTTCCAAACTAGCGGTGGACCATCTGGTTCAGAAAAGCCCCCATAAGTAGGATGCTCGTCCACCCTTCCCCACTCTGTTCTGTGCCTACTCCCCTTCCCCCATTCCCTGCTCCTTTTCAGTAAACACCCGTTCGCTCACACAGCATCTCTTAGGCTATGTCTACATTACAAGCGAGGGGTGTGATTCCTAGCTCATGTAGACATGCTCGCGCTACCGCTCAGCGGAGGTAACGCACTAAAAACAGTCGTGTAGCCACAGCAGCACAAGCAGCGACTGTGCAGACTAGTTGCCCTGAGTGCAAACCCCATGGGATGTACTCAGGACTGCTGGCACATGCCACAACTGCGGCCACACTACTATTTTCAGCAAGCTAGCTCCGATGAGCGCTAGCACAAGCACGTCTGCACGAGCTGAGAATCAACCGTCCCGTCTCCCCCCCCCAGCTTGTAGTGTATTGATAGCCTTAGATAGTTCTAATGCATGGGAAAGGGGTAGAGCCTTCTGGTTATTTACTGTACGGTCGCAGTTTGTCCATCTCTAATATATTGGTGAGATTAGATTTGTCCTGTTTATACAATTAGCATCACTGTTTTATACTTTGAAAAGTGTGCAGGGAATGTAGAGGAAAGCCAAAGGTCTATTGGTTTGCAGCACACAGTATATTAAGCACTTCAGATAGCATAATGGTGCAGACACTCTGCTTAATTTAATTATGGAAAGGCAATACTGGTTCTTAATGAATGATTAAAAACTCTCAGCAACAGAAGGGAAGGAAAAAAGGATATTGTACTTCACTAGCCAATAAGTCTCTGCGACTGATGTGCTCTTCTGTCCAGAGTTAAAAAGTGAAATAGAGCTTCTTCCCCCCTACCTCAACCCCGATACAAATACCCTGGAACTTTGTAGTGGTACCAGACCTGGATCTGAACGTCGCAGGGATTCAGAGCCTGCTTCCAGACATTGGAAGGGGTCTGAACACCCTCCAGACTCCAGAGAAATCAGGAAGCTCAGTCCCTCCCCTGTTAATAGGGAGTGGGTTGAATGTTCAGATTTGACTCAAGTGAATAGCCAAAAGTCTAGGGGTGGGGTTTGCAAAAGCGTTCAGCATTGGCCTAACTCTTCTCCAGTTGAAGTCTGTGGTAAAGCTCCCACTGACTTCAATATGAATAGTTAGGCGAACTCCAAGGGCCAGATCTACAAAGGCGTTTAGGTGCCTACCTGCCACTCTCGGTGCCTATCTCCAACATTTAGCTGCCACGGGAGTCTCAAAAACCCTGTTTAGATACCACCTAAACCTGGAGGTGCCAAAAGTTCTTAGGCACCTACATTTCTGCTGGTAAATCCTTAGGCACCTACATTTCTGCCAGTAGCCACATAAAAAGCTGCCTAAATCCTGATGCCACTGAGCAGCTCAACACCTAAACCCTGGTAGGATTTGCACACTAGGCACTTCCCCGCCTATCTCTCCAGCAGGGCCTAAGCTGGTACGTGTGCTCTGTGCGTACCTACTTCCCACAAAAACAGTGTCATTCAGTGGCAGTGCCACTGCCCCCCATTATACACAGTAGCTCAGGGCACTCACCTGGAATATAGAAGACCTGGGTTCAAGTCCTGACTCCAAATCAGGCAGACCAGGGATTCAAGCTTAGAACTCCCACATCTGAGGTGAGTGCCCTTGCCAGTAGGCTGTTGAGTATAATCCTGGCACATTCACCACCTCCTGACTTAGATGTGTAATTCTTTGTCGGGGTGGGCCCTCTGCATTTCCTAATGGCTAGAATAGGCAGCTCCCCACACAGTTTGCTGGCTTCTCTGAATCTCATTCATGGCTGCCTCCCTTTGTGGATCTAGCCCTGAGTGGTTTTGAAAATCCCAGCCTAGGTGTTTATCAGAACTGCTTGGATCTGCAAAACTGAGCTAGAAATCTTGAAAGAATTGATTTCTTATGATTTTTCTGTGTCTATATCTTCCACTCGAGCCAGAGATCACACAAAAACAGATTTCTTTTTGCCACATTTCAGCACTTCAAAATTCTAGCTAAGACCCAAAAGTACACAGGTGCAGGAAAATGAGAAATAATAGGGAGAAAGAAACCTTTTCAAGCATCAAAAATATCCAGGTTGATCTTAAGGCATAGTTTCAGGACATTGATGAGGGAAGGCCGGGTATTTTACTCCCAAAGTGAGTTTTGATCATGAAAATATATGGGTCATAAACTCATAGGACCAGCTGTGCCATCCTGGCCCCCAATTCTGAGGGGGTTTTTTTGGACACCTGTCTGTGCACTCTAGCTGAGTGCTCAGTCATCAGATGTATACCATATACAATCATTTGGACAAGCAAAATGGAGTTTGGTTTGCGGTTGTCCTAAAATTTAGATCATAACATCTTTCTGTGAGCAGCAGATACTTAAATATATTTTTAAATCCTCCTTTTCCCCCCTTAAATAGTTGAAGTGTTTCCTAAGAGTTTTTCTAGAAAATCACTACAATGTCTGTCAAGTGTCTTTTTTCTGTTTGAATTTTCCACACTAGTGGTCGTTGCTATGACACATCATGCCTGTTGATATCTGCATAGAACACGACTCATTTCATGGTCAGGAGATGCCACAACAAGGACTTATCAGAGCGGGAAATTAGAAAGATGCTGTTCCTGAAAGGCATTAGCATAAGATTGCACCTAAATATAATTTAAAATTGTTTATGCTTAAAAGAAAATAAAAACACTTTCAAGAAAAAAGTATTTGGTGAAAATAAATTCCTCTTGTTACTTTAGTGCGTGCTACAGAAACTGAAGAACAAACGGCCAAAACCACTTAAAAAAATGCTTGCAAAACCTGCATTTGTTCACACAATGTATTGGTGTCCCAAGTTTTTGAAAGTTGGGCGTCCAGTCAGGAAAATGAAATCAATCATGCATGCACTCTCTTTCAATCCCTCATGTGTTGTTAAAGGCCTACCCATTTTCCACAACCTATCAGTTCCATATATTTGCATATGCAAATGTGTATTTTAATGGGCAACTACAGTACTTTATTTGCACAGTCAAATGCACATTTACCAAAAATTCTTGCAGAACAGTTGAACACACTCTCTTTTGTTCTGATGCGTGGTGGGAAGAAAGAAATTAGAGTATGTAAATTGGTATAACTCCATTGACATCAGTGGAATGATGCGAAAGAAACTTAGTGGGTGACATAGCTGGAGCAATAAACCAGGAAGATGATTTTTGCAATACCTTGTGAATGGATTCAAAGGGGCAAGATTGTAATTGGATATCAGAGTACCAGATTCCACTGAAACTAGCAAAGACATTCCAAGGACTGTCAAAAGTTGGAAAGCGTTCATAACATCTGACCTGGATATGAGCCAACCTTAAGCCTCCTATCAGAATGAATCCCCCTCTACCCAATCTGGGGAAGTATTAGAAGTCCAGGTCTTGCCGGTTAGGCTTTTCTTGAGTCTGGGTTAGCGTTAGGCAGCTTTGGGACTCTGCACCTGCTGATATCTTTAGTGAGTACCCAGTAAAATTTCTGGTTTATGGGCCTGATCCTATTCCCACTGAAGTCAACAGTAACAGTCACAATATCCCATTCAACTGGCATCATAATATCTAGAGAATAAGCGTGAGATGGCTTTGTCCATCACTAGACTGGAGTATCCTAGAGTTAAACCACAGCTCTCTCTGGTTATGAAGTTGATGATTATAGACAACTTTTGGTTAGATAATTAAATTAGTCCAAGTGAAGTGGAAGGGAGTGTGTCCCTGCGTGTGTACAAGCTCAGACACACAAGGTTTCTGAACACCACTAATGGCCATTTGAAGGTAACAGGAAGAACTGCTATGAAGACCTCAGTGATTTTCACTACGATCATGACACCTTTAATTGGCTCTTCTTTCTTCCTACGAACACCTATGCTTTTCAAAACACGCTATTCTAGGCCCTACAACCCTCAGTGTGGCAGGCAGTTTAGATAAACCGGCTTAATATCACTTTCCACAAGGCTGCTGGATTCCTGAAGGAGAAAAAGGCTGCTTCCAATCTTCTTCAAAGATTTTACACAGCGCTGAAGTGATAGGACATAGGAGTCAAGATTTGAGACAAGAATTCACACTGTTTTCACTAGTGAGAGTCACCCTTGAAACAGCTGTTAAAATGCCAGTTATGTTGCATTAAGTCTAACATATAAATTGAATCAGTCCCATACTTAATTGCTCCCTTCTTGCAAATCAAATGAAACAAGTACAACCCTCAACACCTTGATGGGTGCCTTTAGGCTCTCTTTTAACAGCTTGCGTGTAATTTGCATCTAGCAAGCATTCGCTCTGACAATTTTTGCACTTGGAAATACCACAAGGCAGGCACACTGGAAAAAAGACTCAAGATAAAGTAGGACAATTTACCAGTGACATAGCAATAGAATCTGCGTTATGTCACTAAATCTATTTATACTGCAATACATTTAGGGCCAAATTTTTAGCCCCATTTAAGATAGCTTCAGAATTTGCATACCTACTTCTATGTACTTAATTCCTCGTGCTCTGAAAAGAGGGCATGTTCTCATTTTGTACCTGCAAACCCCTGCACAACCAGATTTGTTAACTAACTTACCTGATTTTCATGTACAAAATTGGCATAGGCCTACTTTTGTAGGCACAATCGATCATGTGTGCAAAAAAGAGGTATGTAATTTGGTGGCTCGGAATGACAAGCTCAGTCTGCATTGTACTGTATAATTCTTGCAGCTTTATGTATATTTTATAGACAAAAATAATGAGCCAGTTCTGTTATATTTTACACATCCTTTGCATTCACACATTCTGTATGTGTGATACCCCCTGTGGGAGGAATTTCTAAAGCACTCAGCAGTACTCGCGTGACAGCTCCCATTAAAGTCAAAGGATTTCGCCTGTGCTGAGCACTTTTTGAAAATCCCATTCTAAATGTTTAAAAATACCATATATGCTAGATAGAGCTATGGCTGAATTTATATTTATAATATACAAGGGCCAAATCTTTGTCATGCTCAAATGCTTAGATGGAATTGCCACTAAAGATAATGGGAGCTTTGCCTAGCGAGTACTTCAGGATTGACCCCAGTTGCTGAATTTAAATGATTGTTAGGTTGTTGATCTGATGGTACCCTTATGGTATGTGCCTTGCATTCATATCAATGTATTTAAAATATGCCAGATCCTAGTTACCTGCCAAGGTTCATATAATCTTGGGGTAGAAGCAGAAAACCTTTCACTTAATATAATCACAGCACTTAGCATATAAATGAGTGGAGTCCTTTTTGCGGGTGAAAGGAAGTCTGCGAACTCTGACTTGAATATCCCTTACAATTTATTATAGTGCCCAAAAAGCACCCATAGACTAGTTAGATCCAGAGGACTTTCAGTAAGGCAAAGGGGACCTATTTAACTTATTGTCATAGGGATCTGACGAACTTATCGTGACAGACATTGTACGTGAGAGAAGGGGAGATTCAGCGGAAGGTTAGGTTCACAGGTTAGGGTATCAGCACAGAACTTAGGAGACCTGAGTTCATGTCCTTTCTCTTCCGTTGACTTCCTGTATGACCTTGGTTAAGTCACGTAGCCTCTCTGAACCTCAGTTCCCATCTGCAGAATGAAGGTAATAACTCTTCCTTATCTGACAGGTAGAGCCCTGCGCAGATATAGCCGTGGATATAAAGCAGATATCCACAGAACTGCAGGGCTCTAGCGACAACGAGCGAGACCAGCAGAGTCATGGCCAGCGACCAGGCAGGAACCGCAGTGATAAAACCAGCAGCATGTTGGGCCACCACCTGCCTGCCGGGGCAGGCACCCGGTTCATTGGCAGCTGTCTCTGGTCATGCAAGTGGCTTGCCCGCTCCCAGACAGCAGTCACACACTGCGGCATGGATGGGAAGACGAGAAGCCTTCTTATTATGACCCTTCCACCCCAGTTTAGCAGATTCATGAAGTTTGGATTAGCTTTAGATAAGAATGCATATTTGGGGCTCTATTATGTAGCCTGATACAGTCCCTCCACCCCCCAGTTAAGGGCTCAATGCACTTGCATACTTGAGTAAAGCTAGTGCCTCATCTGGTGTAAATCAGCATTGTTCCATTGACTTCAATGGTGTTCAATCAATTTACGCAAGCTGAGAATCTGATCCTATATCTTTTGGAGTGTTCCATTGCAGACTCCTGCTTCCAAAGGGAACTATGGTTCCATCGGGGGGGGATTAACCTTGGGGGAGTAACATGGGAATTATTCCTCTGCCTTTGCCTCCTTTTGTCACCATGATTTGCATCAAAATTACAGTCAGAGGGCTTGTGAAGTATCAAATGCCTATGTGAGAGCTCTAGAAAAGCCCAGGAGAGCATGGCTGTTATACTCGCCACCAATAGATCATCTGTGAGTAGGTTAAGATGATAATTAGTTCATTACAAAATTACAATGCCGTGGTGAAAGCCACATCGTTTTCTACACAATAAATCTACCATGTATTTCTGAGGTGGAAAATGCAGCTTGCTGACAATCACTTGTCGAAATCTGTGTTGCATATTAAACATCCAGAAGTGGCTCCTCCTGGCCTGTGTGGAAATAAATGATCATAAGTTTTAGGCTTCAATAAACCTTAAGTTTAAAAATAGAGAAAATGAAGACAGGGAAATGCTGAGATACAGGCTCCAGGCTCAGCTCAGGGGAGAGCTATACATACAGTGCTGCAGGGCACAGCCGTACCAATACAGTTGTGCTACTGCAGTGCGTCTGGTGAAGAAGCTCTACGCCGACAGGAGAGAGCTCTCTCTCTCTCTCTCCCGTCAGCATAAAAGCCCACCTCTGCAAGCGGCAGAAGCAATGTTGGCAGGAGAAGCTCTCCGCCGACATAGCACTGTGCACACGAGCATGTATGCCGGCATAATTTATGTCACTCCAGGGGGGTGGCTTATTCACACCATTGAGCAACACCCACCCATGAAACCAAACTTTCCCCCATCCTTCCACTCTGCCCCTAATCAATTCTGCTATCCCCCACCTGCCAAATAAAAACCACTTGGGAGGACAGAAGCATTGCAGCATGCTCCGATGGTCACTACAGCCAGGTTCTAGAGGACCAAGATGAGAAGTATTGAGAACATCCCACTAGCCCCATCTTGTTTAAATCAGACGATGTTAGCCATAGCGCTCCGGTTCACAACATTTGCCACAGTATCTTGAGAGAGAGAGAGAGAGCCAGGACCCAAACCATTTAGGGCTTTATAGGTAAAAAGCACTATCCTTATACCTGAAAACCAATCCACAGCTAGAGCAGATCATGGAGCATGGGCCTAATGCACTGCCTACAGGAACCATGGGCTTAGCAATCAGGCCCCTGCCGTCTGCATCAGATGCAATTTCCAAACAGATTGAAGGCATATCCCAATGCAGAATGTTTTACTGCAAGGACCCAACAGTGAAAGATATGGTTTCAGTCCTCTCAGTGAGTGCAATGCATAAAAAAAATCCTTGGACATCTACAAGCAGCTGGGGAGCCAACAACCCATTGCGCGCGCACACACACACACACACACACACACACACACACACACACACACACACACACACACACACACACACACACACACACACACACACACCCCGATTGGGAAGGTGTGTAACAAACTGCAGGTGTCCTTTTGCAATCACCAGCCCTGGTATAATCTCTACCACTTTTCCCAGTTCCTTTTCTAGCCCTGTAAGCATTACCTTAGCCTTACCTAGATCAGGCCTCAGCTACCTGTGTCTCCTGTGTACCACATGTGATTGGTAATGTGCTTTGAGATCCTTGCCTGAAAAAATACTATATAAATAGGCTCGGCAGAATTCAATGTTTTCATTTCAGATAATGTCAATCTTTATATTTAAGGATATTTTTCTTCAGTTTTTATCAATTTAAATTTTCACATCTGCAGGAAATTATGAGCCGGCATCAGACAAGGGGGATCAGACAATTATTTAACAGTAGACACCGAGATTCAAAAAAGTTAAAGCTTTTTATCAGTTCAAACACAAACTGTCAACATATGAAATATCCTCAAATCCAACTCTAATCAGTTCCCAAGCAACATTTTCTTGCTTTGCCTACCTGTTAATTTAGATTATTATTATTGGAAATATTTTTTCATCAGTTTGTGTGTATACAGCAAAATTGATGTTTACCGACATTTACAATCTAATCCTTCCAAGCCTGTATATAAATATAAAGAGCTATGCCATTGTCAAAAGAACTTAGTATTGAGTGGTCAGAGCAATATGCTTTGAAACATAAACCTGGATATGGCCATGAAACACTTGTGTGTAGAAGAGGCCTGCAATCAAATTATTGCTTAATTTGATACATAATTTTGAAGCCAATATTGAATATAGCTTACTCAGTTCATTATCTTAGGTGCAACAACTACAACAGTATCAAATTCAGTGGGTTATTAAATGTGATCAATTTCCCTGGGCTACTATATAATTATATCAAGTAACCCATTACAATGGCAATCTGTTATTTATGGGCATCTAAATGGCAGAGAGTATGGCATTAGCAGGATGTCTCCATTAGCTACAATTGCTTCAGGATGGTATAAAATCTGCTCTCAGATCCAGTTCCTTCAAATCGGATGATCAATAGTTTGTGGCCTAAGGTACAGCTTGCAAAAATGGCAACCATAACCATTTGTGTCAAAATCTTGCACACAAACACTGGGCCATATTCACCTTGGGTACTGCTGGAACAAACCAGAGTTCAGGGCAGAAAGTCCACCAGATGGGAGGTTATAGTGCCACTTCACTGGGAGTCCACACAGCCCAAACAGTGGTTGGGATGCTTTGATTCAGTGCACTCCCTTTGCAGTTTGCACTAACATGGCTCTTGAGGAGCCCCCAGTAGAAATGAAAGTTACTCACCCCTGAAAGAAACTAATTTCCCCAAAGAATGGATCCAGAAGGGAAACTCTCCCTCCTTGTTCCAGCAGAGCTGAATCTAGCCCACAGGCAGAATAAATATTCCCTTCCACGTTAAAATGAGCTTGAGTGGGGATCATATGGGCAAAGACATATTTATGAGCATGCAAATATACAGAGCCACATTCTCAGCTGGTGCAAACCAGCATAGTTCATTTTGGACCATAAGTCATTTCTTTAAAAATCCCCTTGATGTCCAGTATCTCACAATATTTACTTAATATCCATTTCCATCTATTTACATTGGCATTCTGAATGAATCTCAACTGAACTATGAAGTTTTATAATATGTGGTCTGATTTTTTTTAATCTGGTAGTGGGAGCTCTCGCCATTGGCACATGGGCTCTGCATGCTGTTAAGATCTATTTCAAGGTGGAGAAGAGGGTTTTCCTCTCCATAAGCCATGTTGAGACAGTGGATCTGATCAGAGCCAGTTTAGACTGGCTTCCACCTGCCCATCTATTCTCAGACTCGTTGTGTCCTTTTTAAAGTTCTGTACCTCTTCTTTGAGCAGTGGTTCCCAAACTTGTTCCACTGCTTGTGTAGAGAGAGCCCTTGGCGGGCCGGGACGGTTTGTTTACATGACATGTCTGCAGGTCCGGCCAATTGCAGCTCCCACTGGCCGCAGTTTGCTGCTGCAGGCCAATGGGCGCTGCTGGAAGCAATGGCCAGTATGTCCCTCGGCCCGTGCCGCTTCCAGCAGTGCCCATTGGCCCGGAGCAGTGAACTGTGGCCACTGGGAGCCGTGATTGGCTGAACCTGCGGACGCAGCAGATAAACAAACTGGCCCAGCCCACCAGGGGCTTTCCCTGAACAAGCAGCGGAACAAGTTTGGGAACCACTGATGTAGAGCAGTCACATACAGCCTTTCTGAATGCGCTCTGTGGCCTGTGAGGGCAGTCAGAGGCCTCCGGAGCTAGAACATTGCCACGTAGCAGCCACAAGAAAGTTCTCCAGAGTGCTAGGCTGCCTTCCGATCCTTGCTGATACTCTTGGCTCCCACTACACCAAGAAAAAGAGCCCTAAGCTTGTTCCCAAGCCTTGGTCTGTGCATCATACAGTCACAGTGTGACTTTCAGCATGTAGAGATGTTTCCCATCAACAGTTTCTATTTCAACTGCATCTTCCTGTGTTCTCGATAGTCTGTATTTTAGTGCACACTAGGAAGTGCCATCACCTTCTAACAGTGTGTCAGAACAAAGCTAAGCCAAAATGCCCTTGCAGCTACTGACAGACTCTTTTCAAACTGTTTCAAACCCTTTCTCATGCCTTTCTGCCCAGTGCAGTGTGTACCGGTGGAGCTGGATCTTAGCATTTGTGATGACAATGAGCTTAGCTTTGCCTGCAGTGGTCCGCAGGCTTTTTTCCACCCTGCTTGCTGTGATGGGGGACAGCATGGAAGGGTGAAAAGTTACATTTGCATTTCTGCATATTTGTAATTTTCATCTGGCCAGAAAATTTGCCTTGCCAAATTCTGTCTATTTCCCTTATTCCTGCCAAGTTATAAAGACAAAATAGACTGAAAGACTGGCCACTCTCTCTGAATAGATCTATCAATAGCAACACTTTAAACCTCCTTTTAAGGTCATCTCTGCAATTTTGTTACATACAGCATAAGATTTTACCTAGAAGTTCAATTTCAAAGTTAAAAGGGCGTGTCTACATATCAAAGCGATGAGATGCAGCCATTACTTGGATGCATATTGCATGAATGCTGTCATTCATTAACCCAAGAAAATAGGAACTTGCTCTTAAACCCATTACCATTTTCCACCATGTTCCCCATCACCCTCACTTTTTCCCCTCCCCTCCCCTCCCCTCCCCCCCTTGCGGATAGAGAAGTGACTTCCCAAAGACTTTTGGGAAAGCAGCTGTGTGACCACATCTGGGTTTGTTGACAGTTCTGCATGCTGACTGGGGGAAACTAAAAGTAACATGGAAAGTAACTTAAAGTAGGGAGGGGATGTAGTTTGAGGACTGAAATAGGAGCCAAGAAATTAAGATTCTAATTCCAGATCCAATACTGATATCCTCTTTAGTCCTGGGTTAATCAAGTAAGGCCAGATTGTTGGGTGCACTTTTTGCACACATATAAGCATCCCTGCTTTGCATAGTCATATCCTGGTGGAGGCCTAGTCCTATTCACTGCTGTGCCAATGACTTGCCATGTATTCTTGAGCAAGTCATTTAATCTCTGGGTGCCTCAGCTTTGCCTTCTGTAAAGTGGGGCTATGTACTCACCTCACCAGGTGCTACGAGGATTAATTGGCTAATGTCTGTAAAGACAGAAAGCACTATGTACAAAGAATGCTAAATATTATTATTGAAATATATTTATCTGTGCAAGCAGGAATTGGCTAATAAGATCAAAGAACTCTGAAAGAAAAAACATACCTAACACACACTGCCCTGAAAAGGGGTATTAGGTTATTAACACTTTGAGGCTAGGATTGTTTCTTAGCATGTGTTTGAATAGTGCCTAGTACAATAAGAACCCAGACTGATTAGGGCCTTTGGGTGCTACCATTATAGATCTATAAAATTTAATAAAACTTAACAAGAGTTAGGCTGCAGTTGTGCTGAGACCAAAGCTCGTCCTGCTGGCCAATCTGTCTCCTTGTTTCCTTGCACTCTCCCCATCTGTCTGTATCCATCTGTTGTCTCTTGCCTTATGCTTAGATTGTAAGCTCCTTGGGGATCATTTTTTGTTCTGTTGTTGTACAGTACCCTGCCCAGTGGGGCCATGCCTGGGACTTCTAGGTGCTACTGATATAAACAATAAATAGTAAAAAAAAATGGCTTCAGCTGAGTTATGCCACTTTAGACTGCCTGGAAATCTGGCTCAGTTTCTTTTAATTTCTGCCTTGTGCTTTTCACTCCCAAGACTGCAACAATCATGACAGGGACTGAGCATCATCCGGACCTAGGTTTCTTCATTTTCTTTCCACGGAACTTGTATCAAGTTAAAGTTTTGTACTTTGGCCTTTCCGTGTCATAAATATTAAATGTTAATATGTAAGCTCCATCTGGAAGACCCTTCGTTCTCAAATTCTCAGCTCTATTCCCTCAGACAGCAACCAATAAGAGATCATTAAACGAGAGGAATTTTATTTACGCACATTGAGAGTGTGACCTATAGTATGCAACATATGCAAAATATTAAGGAAGAATATTTTATAGACCAATTTTTCTTTATTGCTGCTTGTCTGTGAAGAAATGAGAAGATAAAATCATTGGAGTAGTAAAGCAACCACCACACCAAGTTTACTGCTGCAACGAAATGTACCTTATTCCTCTGTGTGCGCGTGCATGCAGTTAAACTACAATAAAGAAAATACTGGTTAACAAAATATTTTCTTTAACTTTTCCAGTGTTGCTCACTGTGCTCTCTGCCTTTCAGCTTCTTATGGTCCTGTTTGACACCTACCAATTACTCACACTGGCATGCCCCATTGTTCCCAGGTTTGTGTGTGTGGGAGGGAGAGGAGGATATGGAATTCACTTTAAACACTGTTCAAACCTAAACAAGGCTAATTGATAACAGCTTACATTTATATATCTCCTTTCATCCTGAATTATCGGAAAGCAATTTTCAGATTTATTACATTAGAGATGGGGGAACACTTCATCCATTACTGAAATGCAGCCAACTTTGGTTTGGATTGCAGTAACTTTAACAGCATCATTATACAAATTGTTTAAAACCAGCAGTGAAGAAGGATAGCGTAGCCAGTTGAAATTTCAGGGGAATTTAAATATGCAGACTGCAGTGCATGAAGACATTAAGGCTAACTCCCTGACTATTCAGAACAGTGCAAAGAAAAATTTAGTCACTGAAATGCCAATATGGGACCTTCAGCAACACTTTCCCTCTTAACCTGTTGGGGAATTGGCTCATTACTACCTCCAAAGGTAGAGTCTGACATTGAATTGCCACTTCCTACAGCATCTTTAATTTTCCTTGCGTTGTCCAGCAAAAGCATTGATTTACCCACCTTATCTGGATTGTTAGATCTGCTGTAGTTACACAGTGAGGTACTAAGGCTGCAACTATAATGGTATCAAACTACATGCTAGTCTAGAGTTTAAATCCAATATGCATGTCCACAATGATGCAAGTGGGCCAGCCCCAGCAATACTACCAGAGAATTTCAGTGCCAAAGGAGCGTGTGGTTGGGGGAATGGAGAGAAGGTATTTTTGGCTTTGTGGGGGAGAAAACAGTGGTGTTTTTTGTAAAAAATGAAGGGGGATTTCTAGAGGCAGCCGAGTGACACTTTGATGCAAAATCATGATCTCTTCTGTATAAAACCTGATGAATTTCTGCCCGGTCACATTTTTGAAAACCCATGCTTTGCCCATTTATCCAGTGGACAAGTTTTCACACAGAGACAGATTGTGAACCCCAGGCTCACACTGTTGAGAAGTTACTCACATGAGCAAGCTGTCTTGTTGAAATCAATGAGGCTACTCATGAGTCACTGTTCTCCAATTTCACAGGGGCAGAGGAGGAGTTGTCCTCAATCCTGCATTTTCAAAACAGATCCTGAACCCAAGGTTGGTGCTATAATCTCTACTTTAAGAGGTTGTTTCCTAAGTGAAGCAATATCCTTTTGTGTCCTGCATTCTGCCTTCCTCTAGGTGGCGAATTGTAAGAAATCCTGAAACAATGACCTGTTACCTTTGCTGTTTTCAGCACCTCTAAAATAATAATGTCATTTTTTTATGCTTTGCAACAAGCTTAATATAATTGTATTAGTAATCGATACAGCAAAACACTTAAGCATGTGCATAGCTTTAAGCATGTGAGCAGTTCCATTTAAGTCAGCGGGATTACTTATGTGCTCAAAAGTAAGCACATGTTCAAGTGCTTTGCTGAATCAGGGACTTATTTCTATGGAACTCTTTTTTTTGTTTGTTTGTTTGTTTAGTCTGTTCTGTCTTCAACCTCTGTGTTGCTCCACTCTTCATAGGTGCATTTAGAAGCAGAATTAATGTATATTGTTTTCACTGTTCAAAGTGATGCTTTGCTCTTTCTCAAAAATAAAACCATTATACAAAGTAACTGCAGCTAATTTTCCAGTGGGGAGATTACAAGAGGTCCAAAACATTTTCCCAACTATTGCATTTTCTCTAAGTCCCTGGATCATCTGTTAGCTTTAATGTACATCACAATTCCATTGAATGTGGCATATAACTGTTGCAATTTACACTGCCCCCATCAAAATTGATGTTTATTTGAAGACCTTTAAATAGATTTTGTCAAGATCAAAAGTAATTACTTTGTAAAGTTCATTTCCCACTCCTCCCACTCTCTTCTGCTAAATAAATGTTGCATGAGGATGAAATACAGAAGGGTCATTTACATCCATCACTTTTAAATATTACTGATATCCATATGCAGTTCATTGTTGTGTAAAATCTCCTGGATGCATTATTCCAACTCACATAACAGGATGTTTCAAATAAAGAACTGAACACAAGCTCCTCTTTTTCATCATGTATAAAATAAAGCAAGGGGAAAGGGTTTGTCTATTAATTTTATTGCTAATATCTCTTCCATTTACAAGGCTTTGCCATTTAAACATTTGTGTTAATCACAGTTATTAAAGTGTATATCTCATTAAGACATCTATTGTAGCTAGGCTTAGAAGGATTAGATTTTTATTGGTAAATGTTAGTAAACCTGCATTTAACCATACACACACAAGCCATCGGAAATATATTTCCATCAACAATAATTGATATTTACAGATAGCCAAAGAAAAGATAGCCAAAGAAAAATACTGTTTGAGAACTTCTTAGAGTCACAATCCAGTGATTTAAACTTTTAATTTGGCTTGTTACAAATAGACTAGTGAATGAATAGTAAAAACAGGTATGATTTGTTGATTTAGTATATTTTGACATGTGATGTTGACAATTTGTGTTTTAACAGTTTTTAAAACCTATTTTTTTTAACCTCTTCATCTACTGTCATTAAATAATTGGCTGACCCTCGTGATTTTCTGCAATTGTAGATATCTGTTGAAATTATAAAAAAATTTAATTTTGCCAAGCCTAATTATAGCTTATATATAAATCTGCTCAGTTACTTACTTGAACAAGTTATATATCATTCCATGCAAGTCATGGATACTATGAAGTTATATCCACTTTCCATTTAAACTAGGCTGACCAGATGCCCCAATTTTATAGGGACAGTCCTGATTTTTTTGGTCTTTTTCTTATATAGGGTCCTATTACCCCCACCCCCATCCCGATTTTTCACACTTGCTTTCTGGTCACCCTAATTTAAACACTGCTTGGGAAGGTTACTTTCATTATCCTTATGTAACTAGAATCTCCTTTAGTCACTTTATCTCAGCCACTAGAGGGCACACAAGTGCATCAACGAAAAAAGATTCAAATGCAGCTTTCTTCCTGAGACCCATCTCCTTGCCAGGGTGTGAGGCTCTTGGGAGAGAGGATAGGGTCAAGGAGAGGGGTGAGAGAAGAGACCAGTTCTTGACATTCATCTTAGTGAAGATTCAAGACTGTAAGAGGTGGACAGAGGCTGCTGCAGGGGAATCTGAGTAGAGGAGCTACCTGGTACTGACACCTCTATGGCTGGGCATTGCATCGTCACCACCACACAGCGCAGGGCACAACCACACTGCCTGAGTGGGAATTATAATTTAAATCTGGAATTATTTGTTTCATTTGTTGGGTGTTTAGCGTTTAACTTCATGGGCAAATTCCTAATGTTTTATCCTCCACATCCTTTTCCTAAGGAAAGAGCCGCCTTGTTTAACAAACAATCTGACTATGAAGGTGCATCATGGTTCTGCACCTGCCCCAGATGTATTTTATCCCTGGAATTTCCAGCTGGACCCACCAGGTGCTTGTTAAATTCCAACCCAGAGACCAACCACAGCTGTAATTCTAGTCTCTGTAGAATCCTGCCTCAGGTATAAGGGGCACCATGCATACTGTATAGTATTTTATTTAGTTTTACAGTCAAATTATGGGTGAGCTATTCTATGTGACATCACCCTAGCTTTTACAGCTTATGCTCTCATACACAGAGGTCACTAGAGGCAGTGGGAGTCGCTCTGGATTTACACCAGTAAAACTCAGGGCATTGTTTCTAATTTTCATATAGAGTATGTTTTGTACCTTACAAAGACATACACACCCACATTCTTTAAAGAGTACGGTAAAGAATCCATTATTGCCATTTGTAAATTGAGTGTTGGAAATCAGGTCTCTTTAAGGTGTCTCCGATTGAGCACCCAGAAATAGAGGAACCCAAAAGCATTAGCCACTCTTGAAAGGGTACGTCTGTATTTCCAATATCAAAATAGCTTTCATGAAATATATTAGAACAATGATCTTATTTATCAAATATTGAATACTGCTTTTGACTGTATTATGGACATCATATTATGTCACGCACACCCCTAGACCTTTCCTGGCCTGTTATGTCTTGCTTTTAGATTGTAAATTCAGTGAGGCAGCAAATTGTCATTTACTCTGTTTGTACGATGCCTAGCACGTTAGCCTCTAGACACCTCTGTAATATAAATGTTAATAAAGTTCCATATAAAATGTCTATATAAATATGGATATACACTATGTATCTTCAAATGTGCTTATGCTTATTGGATCTATAGATTCTCTGCATAATGTACAAGCCAGGTGGGAGTCTTTCTCTCCTATAATTGTTTGGGAAATCAGAACCTTGATGCAAAGAACCAATCTCTCAATGCAAAAGTTAAATTTAGCACATAGGTATAAATTAGGGGAAGGACTTGATGTCTTTTCCAAACATCTAGGGGCAAACGTTCAAACCGGGAGGCTCAAGGTCTGTGCACAAAATTGTGTGCGCAGTTACCATGGCTACCTTTGCAAACAGGGTGATTATAAAGGCTAATTGCTATTTACACTTTTTAGAAGCCCACCTAGTCATTTGTATTTGCGGTGAACTAATTTGTGAGTTCACATGCGAATATTCATGTTATTTTATATTCAGAGATCAGGCATCTGTTTCAAACTTTGCCTTCCGGGTGCTCACGTGGAGATCTAGATAAATGTCTGAACCACAACAGAATTGCTCCAGAAAGTCATTATAGAGGGTCCTCTTTTCCCAGAGTTAGAACTTTTCTAGGCATTGTTCCATTATTCTATTACGCTGGTTGCTGCACAAAGTAAAGAATAAAAATGCCCCTGGTTGGGGAGTTGGATAATATATGCATGAACTCATTTCATATACAGTTTCACTGAGGCTTTAAAAACCCCAAGTCATGGAAGATTTCACACAAGCTGTTTTATAACTAGAGGTTCAACCATAACATTGGTTAATCTAGGTTGGTGTGATAAATTCAAAGTGGTTGGAAGTCTCTCAGGATGGTTCTTTAAAGTGTGTTTTGCTCTCTTTTTCATAAAAGAAGTAGGACCTTGTTTGAAGACGAATCCTCAGCTGGAAAGTTGCTTTTAGTTTTAAATGGAGAACTGACAGATTTTCTTCACTCAGGCTTTGGCTGCAGTCCATCCTTGTCTATCAACCTTTCCAGAACTCCAGCTTCTTCCTCCTGTTTCCCTTCCTTTTGGAGACAAGGAAATGTTTTGGTTTTTTTTTAAATGCAGCCGTAATCTCACCTAACTTGTCAAACCAAAGTGGGAGAGTTTTCAGGGGTAAGGAGAAATATCTGACACAGTGGTCAGTGATAACAAATCCCAACCATCCCTAGTACAGAAGTATTGCTGGAAGGGGACTGACCTCTTGTCTCAGATAACCTGGCTTCAGTCATGCAGTCAGTGCGATGACTTAAAGTCTCTGGTCAATAGAGGCACAAGACTAGCGGTTTCACCCCATTTCCAGTGGGCACACAGCCACATCCAGAAACACCACTCCATCCCTATTGACACTGTGTGGCAACGTTAGCAACATCTGCAGTAAAGCCAGGGATTGACTGGGCATGAAGATTAAATTACCCTCTCATTCCTAGCACGTGCTCCATGCAGGCCCATTGAGCAAAATTTGGGGCCCGAGTATATCATGTTCGCTAGGACCCTACCATCCCCCATTTCACTTTATTTACACAAACATTGCAGATGTTTTGGGGGGGCCCTCCTGAGCTCGGGGCTCCGGTACAATTGCCCCCCCCCCCGCATCAGCCCAGGCTCCATCCAGGTCAGAGGTCAGGCAGGAGGGATCTCATGGCTATGCTGCATCTCTCTCTCTCTCTCTCTCTGATAAATAGAGAGCTGTCCTTATGGTACATTTGACCAGCACTAAATTCATTGAAAGCTAACAAAGAACATGTCCAGCCCCCGTCCTCCTGCCTCTTTTGTTAAATAGGGAAAAGGGGGAGGAAATAAAGTGCACAAATTGTTCCCTCGTATGGGTAAAGCCATACACTTCATATTGAGGAGGTCAGGGAAGCTATTTTAACACGTTGCTGGCAATGATACAAGGCAGCTTCGTGGGTCTTCACTAAGGAATATGGTGGGTTCTTTACTCATGTTAGCTAACGTGGAAACCAACATGAGGTAAAATCCTAGTGAAGACCACACAGTGTGTAGCTTTAACATGAGTTAGTAGGGTGAGGTAAAGACTAAGGGGGAGCCTCGATTTACCTGAACCTGCTAACTCACGTTAAAACTACACTGTGGTGGGGTGGCTGTCCCACCCCCATGTGAGGGGGGGCTAGAGTAGGCCAGAGTGGTTGTGCAGGCTGGCAGCCAATCAGGAAAGGGCTTACTGAGAGCCAATGAGGGCTGAGATTGAAGACAGCCAATCAGGGCTCAGCTTGGCCCTGTATAAAGGGTGCGCAGAAGAGTAGTGGGCAGTCTCTCCTAGACCTTCAGAGGGGAAGGTCTGTCTCCTGAGTGAGGACACTAGCACCTGGGACAGTGCAGTGCTGGGCAGGCTCAGGGGAGCAGAAGGGAACTCCAGCCCGCTACCTGCCAGGCTGCAGGCCCTGAGGGAAGGGCCTAGCCTGTGCAAAGGGGCTGAAGGGGAAGCAGTCCAGGGAGAGTGGCGCACAAGGGGAGAGAAGGAGGGCAGGGAGGCTGCCACTAAAGGGTCCCTGGGTTGGGACCCAGACTGCTGCTAACCCACCCACCCCCCAGAAGGGGCCAAGGATGGACTAAGGGGCACTGCTGGAGGGCCATGGCCTGAAAAGGATGCCGCCGAGTGGGGACCAACTCGAGTCCAGGCACCAGCAAGGAACAGACGACGGACGGGACACCACCGGCAGAGAGTGCTCCCCATGAACTGAGCTAATTCCTAGAGGTAACCAGTGGGAGGTGCTGTGGTGGCGAGTCCCAACCCTGTCACATACACACTCCGTGGTCTTCACTAGGATTTTACCTCATGTTGGTTTCCATGTTAGCTAACATGAGTAAAGAACACACCATATTTCCTAGTGAAGATGCACCTGTGGTCTTACTTTAGCATAAAGAGGGGAAGGCAGTTACTAAATTAAAGGAAATTGCATGCAAAAGCATTGCAAACTCTGCAGTTTTGGTTCATGGAGGTTTGACAAAATGTTTAGGATTTTTTTTTAATATCTCGACCCTGAATTTCCCTTTGAGTGTCAGGTTTAAAATCCCCAAAGCCACACTCAAACAAAAACAGTTTGGCTTTTTCCAGTTTGCAGAGCCCATGCAAAACTGCCAAGATTTCACATGGTCATTACGGTTGCCAACTGTGGTTGAACAAATCCCAGGAGGCTTCCTCATATGGCATAATCTTTAATTAAATATTTGTCTTTAATTCCTGGAGACTTGGCAACCCTAAGGGTCACAAATGAAACCACAAGTCTTTCCCCACAGTCCATATATGGGAAATGAAGAAGGGCCTGGGTACATTTCAAAGGTCTGTGTCCTTCAGCAGCCCTTTCCACTAAACACGGGCCAAGTTTGGGGACTGTTACAGAGCTTCCAGTGCACCTGGGTCCAAGCAGCTTCAGGGTTTGTAACTAGAGATGAGCCTGAACCAAAACACTAAACTCTGGGAATTTATGGTTCAGCCCATCATTTCTTGCCAGCTCCAGTCCATAAATTGTGCTCGTAGGGAAGGCAGTTTAGACAATCTCCTTTCTCTTTCCCAGCTCTCTCATGTATTCAGCAAGCACATGTATATTCTTCGTTTGGACAACACAAATCAGGACCATTAACTCCATGAATTTCTGCTCTTGATTGCCAGAACATGCTGAAGTTCTCTCTGTTTTTGATATTAAAGCCGAGTGAGAACAGAAGAATCCCCTCTCTGACAAATGCCTTACCTCACCTTGGCTTTATCTCATCCCTTACCTGTTTTTTCTAATGGTGTGTTCAGCTGTCCAGCCTGAAGTCAAAAGGATTATCTTTAGTTGTCACATGAATTCTTATAGCAAAACATTCAGAACCTTTTCCTGGGATATAAACTGTTGGCTAAATGTCACAGGATTTTATTAGACAATCTAAAGTTAATTGCAAATAAGTTGATGCACTCATAAAAGATGATGTTATGCGTCTATTAAATCCACCATATGGTAACTATTCACAGAGGGGCGGCAAGTGGAGATATTACTAAGTGTTCATTTAAAACAAACAGATGAAAAAGGGTAGTTTAGAAAAGTAATATTAATTACTAATGAGAATTTGTACCTCATCAAAGGCTCTCAAAGAGCTTGACAGACATTAATGAATTTGCATCCATGTGCCATAGAGAAGTATTGGTCATTCCCACTTTACAGATGATCCCAATGGCCCAGGTACATACAGCAGTACAGTCAGCTGGGAATTTTTTGGTGTGTTTTTTTAACCAAAAAATGGCTATTCATTGAAATTGGATTGGTTTTGATGAATCTTTCAATTCAAATGCTGAAGAAAAGTTTCAAAATTGTCAATGTTTTATTTTCACATTTTTTTAATGAAGGTTTCCATATTTCTGGTTTTAAATGACTTTTCATTTCAAAATTTAAGCTAATTGGACTGTAAAAGGTCAAAGAAAATGGGTCAAAATTGAAACTAAATGTTTTGATTGATCCAAACAGGAAAAAAATAGTTTTTGATTTGCAAACATTTGAGATTTCGACTCTTTGTCCTGATTCAGGATGGTAAAAAACTTTTAACTCTTGAAGATATTTGAGAGCCAGAAAAACCATTTCCTGAACAGGTCTATTAAGAAACACTGGCAGTGTTTAAAAGTCAAATAAAAAGAATTTTCTCTTCCTCTTTATGCGTTCTGGGGCGAATTTGCCGCCCCAGAATCCATGGGCCTAGTGGGCTCCAAATCTAGTGGGACTGGTGTGGATCTGCTGCAATGGGAGTAGGAAGCAGGGGGCCTGTGGAATTTGCTGTATGGTCTGTGAGGACTCTGTCTACTCCACGGTGCAGGTGTTTTGGAAGAGTGAGATCAAACGAAAAGAATGGTAGGATTGGTGGATCCATAACTATGCGGATTCTCCAGCCAAAAGAAGTAGCCAATCTCCCCAGCTTCTGTGGTTCAACAGCCTGGGAGGTGGAAGATTTCATGCCCCAGCCCCATTTTATTTGCAGTGCGAGCATGGTCCTGTCCCATATGCTGTATGGGATAGTTAATGTACTGCTTCTTTACTATCAAGTGCTCTACTGATTCTAATACATTTGGGCTACTCTATGCACTGGCATGTACTCTGGGTAAGCAACAGATGAGTTTTGTTATATTATAGGAGAAGCAGCTTCTAGCTCTAGAAAGGAGATCCAGTCAACACGGTTCCTGTTTATTTTTAGTGTCCTGGAAAAATGGTCTAGGAGACGGATCTATCTACAAATGGTTTTCAGAAGAGCCCCAAGGTTTACTTAATAAAACGATCCTTCAACTGCTGAAACAAATTACAGTTCAAACAAACAGAAATCTCAGCTCTTGCAATGCAAGTCAAACACGTCTCATTATTGTTGATGCACAGCATTGTTACATTCACAGAAGCTGGAAATCCCTTGTTCCATTCAGCTTGATACAAACCAAATATAGAAAGCCTCGGCTGGATAATAAAGTCCCTTATTAAAGTGAAGATCATTTTGTTAATGTGCAAAACAAATATTTGTGCCCCTTGCTCATCTGGTCAAGTTTAAATGAGATCAGTTGGTTAGAGAAGGGCATTGGTAGCCATCACTCCTGGCTTCTATTTCTATCTTTGCCACTGAGTTGTATGTAACCTTGGTCAACCCGCTTAGCCTCTGTAAGCTTCATTTTAACTCCTCTGTAAAACAGGCATAACAATATTTATCCTTAATGTCTGAACACTGCTTTGAGACCTGCAGATTAGAGGTGTTCTTTAATGGGCAGTATAATTACTTGTGGTGGTGTCGTCTCTGGTTTAAGATATTGCAGTAATAGGTTCTAAAGAGGGGTGGGTTTTTTTGTTTGTTTGGGTTTTTTTCAGTTAAATGAACTATATTAACTGCAGTGGAAACTTTCTTCCAGCAAGTCTTCATTTTGAAGGATGACTGAAACTTCAGCAGTATCCCACTTTGCCATGACAAACAGTTTAAATGTACCATGGTGACAGGTTAACTTTAAAGCTATTTCAAGTTAATCACATGCTGCTAGAGACCATTGCGCACAGACAAGTCCTACACTGGCAATTCTAACAAAGTATAGATGATTCTATTTTGCGTTCGCTTCAGCTAAGGTATCGATTAAATAAAGAAGTAGAACTAAAACCAACTCCAAGTGCTACAGTCAATGGTTAAGTGGTTTCAGCTTTCTCACTCATCTCTGAAAATCTAGACTGTCTATAAAAACATTGAAAATCTATGAAGACATGACCAAATTATGGCTGCTCCACAACAGGTGATGTTTAGGGGGTGGGTGCAGGGAACTCATTTTTCCACCAGAGCTAATGTGCACAATTTAAAAGAAGCACGCCCTAATCATGTGAGGAAGGCACTGTAGCCTGTAGCAGCAGGTTATGAGTAGGAAGGTTATGCGTTCTAATCCTGGTTCTACCACGGGCTTGACTGAAGCAACAGTGCTCTTGTCTCTGAGGCTCACTACGTGAGGATAATATTTACACACCCACCTCACAGGGGGTTTGGGGCTTGTGTATTACATACATGGCAAGATTACTGTGGAGCAGACACTCCAGGGTGGCAAGGTGACCATGATGCTACCTGATCCCCTTTTTGCTCTGGCGAGTTTTAGAGGGAGGCCTCTAAAGGTGCCACAAAGTCCACCGGTGAGTGTGCTAATCCCTGTCCCTCATGGAAGCACATTGCTTTAGCTACCACTGCTTTTGCAATGCACGCACCCCACTGAGGCTCTGGGAGCCTTGACTGGAAATTCCCTGTAGTATCAATGAAATTTAAAGGCCCCGGGGCTGCAGTAATTACACAAGGACAGGACACGCTCAATGGATGGGATGCTGGTAAGGAACAATTATTAAAGAAGCCTGTTATCGATTGACATACCAAATTAGTGCTAAAACATGTCAATTGTTAATGATGTGGTGTTTCCATTAGGGAACGGAAGGTTCAAAAGGCAAAAAATGTTGCTGGCTAGTACCGCAAGAATCTCTTTAATATTTAGCCTTGGGGGAAGGGGAACAATACATTGATCTTCTTAATAGGTTTGTCTGTAAGCATGTATGAAGTTTCATCATATGAATATCATCAGCATAAATGAGAGGATTTAATTCATTTAGCAGGTTTATTTACTAAGCAACTTAGAGCAGATGAGATCATCGCTGTGTTTTACCATTTGGCACATATGATATTTATTGACTTAATGGCTTCATTAAGGAACATTCAGAGAGTGTATTAACTGAGGGAGTCTATAGATCAACCTGCTGCAAATTTACTAATTTAGTCTGAGCATTTTGCTATTTCAGTTACAGAATTAACTGTCTCCAATAAGGTCTTCCATGTGGATTTAATAAGAGAATTATTGTACCAAAGAGTTATTAAAAGCAAGTGAGTTTTAGCATCCATACAAGAGTGGGTCTGGATAGTCTGCAAGTTGATAAACCTCAACTGGACCGTTAGTATTTGCTTTCATTGAATGAAAATCTTCCATTTTAATGCATGCACTGGTGTTTGCAAATATCAATTATGCCCACAACTTAAGCATCTGCATTCTTTGTGTGTGGACATGTGAAATACATGGCTAAGTGCTCTGTGGACCAGCTGCCTGAGGGAGACAAAGAGGATACAAAGCCTGCAACTGCTGCTAGCCAGGGCCGGCTCCAGACCCCAGCACGCCAAGCGGGAGGTCCACCGGAGCCGTGGGACCAGTGGACCCTCCGCAGGCACGTCTGCGGGAGGTCCACCGGAGCGCGGGACCGGCAACCGCCAGAGCGCCCCCCGCGGCGCGCCGCCCTGCTTGGGGCAGAGCAATTCCTAGAGCCGCCCCTGCTGCTAGCTAACAGACTTTCTCCTTTAGCTTGTATGACAGAGCTGTACTTTTCACACCAATGCCAAAGATTTAGTACCCATTGTCAGCTCATGATTGTATTGTAACACATGTGAAAATGTGGACAGACTTCACTTAATAGAAGTCAGGTCCCAGAAATGCTGATCATATTCGGTTGTCCGATTAAGTGTACTATGTAGAAGGTTACTGTATTTCTTTAAAAGAGTTTCTCAAGAGGTATACTAACTTGTCTGATGTGTCAATGAAGACACCCAAGCGACATGCTTCACTGTAGAAAGAGGAAAGGAGCTGCTACATAGTCGGAGCTGGTATCCACTCTCAGTATGTAGTTAGCGGTTCTGCATCACGTTACATAGCCAAGGAGCCCCTGACCACCCGCCAAGCAGCTGCAGTCTGGTGCTTGCTGGAGGGCTGTGGGCAGCGCCAGGAGTCATGCAGTGTGATAAGAGGCAGCAGTGCTGGTGCATTTGAATTTATAAATCAACACCTTGTGTGTTAGAAGTGATACCATTTCATATTATACATGTGACCAGGAACACAAAGCAATGAAATATTACCACTGTCTACACTTGGTATAAAAAAAATTAGGTCAAGATTGTCTCTTGCCCTGTGCTCTTGCATAAGAACTCCCTTGTGTAGGCTATCTGTATCACAGGTCATAGTACAGGGAGAAAGCAGCCTAAGGGCGTGTCGGCACTGCAGAAGTAGCTCCAGTTATCTATGCTGAAGTTATTCCTCTTGAGTTAGCCTCGCTCGGGGGACACCGCCACACTGTGAAATAACACTCATGTTGCTGCATCCACGCAGGGGCTGTACTCTCTCACGTGTGGCACGAAGTCTTCTGGGGGCACCTCCCATGATTCTTAGTGCTTCTGTTACCTGAGTCAGTCTATGAATGTTTTTGCAATGTATTGTGGGAGAATTTATCTGCTCTTTCTAGGAATTGTGGGAAGGCGTTGGAGGACAAGTGGAGCTAGCTTGTGTCCACAGTGCATAGATTCCAAGGCCAGAAAGGATTACCGTAAGGTTATTCACGTAGCTGAAGTTTTGTAACTTAGATCGATTTCCCTCCACCCCACAGTGTAGACCAGCCCTTTGTGTCTGTTCCTATAAGGCAGGTTTTCTAATCCTTTATTCATTGTCATGGCTCTTCTCTGAACCCTCTCCAATTTAACAACATCCTTCTTGATTTGTGGGCACCAGAACTGAACACAGTATTCCAGCGGTGGTCACAACAGTGTCAAATGAAAAGGTAAAATAACCTCCCTACTCCTACTCAAGATTCCACTATTTATACATCCAATGATCACATTAGCTCTTTTGGCCATAGTGTCACACTGGGAGCTCATGTTCAGCTGATTATCCGCCATGACCCCCAAATCTTTTTCAGAATCTCGGCTCCTAAGGATAGAGTCCCCTATCCTGTAAACATGGCCTGCATTCTTTGTTCTTAAATGTATACCATTACATTTAGCTATACTAAAACATATATTGTTTGCTGGTGCCCAGTTTATCAAGTGATTCAGATCTCTCTGAATCAGTGACCTGTCTTCTTCATTATTACCACTCCCCCCCCAATTTTCGTGTCATCTGTGAACTTTACCACTACTGATTTTATGTTTTCTTCCAGATCATTGATAAAAATGTTAAATAGTGTAGGGCCAAGAACTGATCCCTGCAGGACCCCACTGGAAACACACATGCTTGATAGCAATTCCCTGTTTACAGCTACATTTTGAGATCTATCAGTTAGCCAGTTTTTAATCCATTTAATGGGTGCCGTGTTAATTTTATATTGTTCTAGTTTTTTTATCAAAATGTCATGTGTCACTAAGTCAAATGCCTTACTGAAGTCTATTATGTCAACACTATTACCTTTATCAACCAAACTTGTAATTTCATTAAAAAAAAAAGATATCAACTTAGCTTGATAGGATTTATTTTCCATCAGCCCTGTTGATCTGCATTAATTACATTACCCTCTGTTATCAGCCTCTCAATTATCTTGCCTGGGATCAATGTCAGGCTGACAGGCCTTATAATTACCTAGGTCATCCCATTTACTTGTTTTAAAAACTGTCACAACATTACTTTTCTTCCAGTCTTCTGGAACTTTCCCCCATGCTCCAACATTTATTGGAGAATGGTTGGGCCAGCAGCTTACGAGTTGTGCTCACCTGAACTTTAGCCTATATGCCCTCTCAGGCCAGTCAACCCAAATTAAAAACATTTTAAGTAACTAAGGACTTTTGTGTTGAGTGAGGAGCAACACTTGAATCATAACTTTGCAGTGAAGACAAGCCCAAAGTGAAGCTGCTGCTCCCCTTCCCACCCAGAGTCCTGGCTCTGTTCCCCTCCCCAATGTACCAGCGCAGCAGAGAAGTCATCTGATACTGGTCTATACTAGCAGTACGTGACTTCCCTTGTGGACTAAGAAGAGAGGTCAGTGATTAGTCGTGACTCTTCCAGTCACGGTTTGTTCTCTCGTCTGCTCCTGGGACTGTGCAGCTACACATCATCCCTTATTCCACAAGAATATTCCCCATTTCAGAGTGGGGAATTCAGCTGTTCAGGGGAGAACACATTGGTTGAGAAGTGATTAGAAATCAGTGAGGCAAAAAACAAGATACGTTTCTTCAGAAAATATCCAAGCTGTTAATTATTAATTTAGAGTGACTTCAAAAAGCAATCCCTAACCATCTAATGATTTCCTCCTGATAACATCCCGGGCTACAGGTGGTTGGTAAGAGCTTAATAAAACAGCTGCTCATCAGCTCCGGTTTCTCATTATTTTAACTTAAAGAGATTCACTATCTGTGATCATGTTAGAAAACAACTCTGCTTTCAAGAGCTCCACCATATGTTTACAGACAGCAAAGCTTGATTTGCATAGCAGCTATGGTAGGCAGACCTTACAGATTTGGTCTGGCGAGGTAGAGGGGTTGATCCTTCACAGCACAGATATGGAGTGCCGTGGGTGAGCACAAAGTGATGAATAAGACAGAATGCACAGGGCTGGATCTGGCATCTATGAGACGCAGCTGCCAAGTTACTTCTACTGAAGTAACGTCAATGAGGGCAGCACGTAGCTAAGTGCCTATGAGCATGAATAGAGGCAACTTTACAGCTGGCAACTAAAGAGTTTTCAACAACAAAAAATATTTGGCAGAAAGCTTTGGTTGTCGAATTTAATTTTTGATGGAATTTAGAAATGTTCAAGATGGTAAGGAAAAAAAATCCCACACTTACTTTTTTTTCCTCCTCCCCATCACTCCTTTTTTCACTGGGGGAAAAATGGGGAGAAAGTTTAAAAAGTGAGGGGAAAGCGGGGAACCCCAACAATTCTAACGGACCTTTCTCAAAAAGAAACCAATCGCTTTTGAAGTGGTGGTGTTGGAAAAACAAAACAAAAAAAATCAGGAAAAGTTTCAAATGAAACAGACAAAAAACTGTTTGTGTTTTTTCTAAAAATGTTCACAGAAAAAATAAACAAACCAACAAATTTGCACTCACCGTTAAGACAGTCCTGCCTCTGGCATGCCCATTCTCTTCTTCTGTCCACCGGGAAGAGCTGCTGTGCCTAGAAGACTTAACTGTACTTGCAACCTCTGTTTGCCTCTCCAGACTTGAGTTATAAGGCGATGTGAGGGGGAGAGGAAGGAGGTCACCTGCACCAACTAGAGGGTCAGCACAGATTACTTCCCACTCCCACCTAGGAGCAAACTGAGACTCCCTCCGAGCACAGTTTGGTCCCTCATGTCCTCACAGGGCAGCACCATCCACTTGCTGCCCCTCACTCAGACCTTGTTAGTATTTAAGCCAGTGGGAGTTTGTCTTTGATTTGGGTGAGTGCAGAGCTGGGGCCTTAGTTCAGAATAAGGTGTCAGTAGTAAAAGGCACGGTGGGAGAAACATACTTAAATTAGGAAAATTTGTGTAGTGAAAACAAGAGGAAAGAGATGCCGAACTGGGAAGACTAAGAATTACAGCTGTAATGGAGCCTCAGGGTAGGGAATCAATGCCTGTGCAACTATTTAAAACTCCACTGAGAAAAAGATAAATCAAGACACCAGAGCTAACAGTGAGAAGAGCCATGATTACAGCTGGTATTCACATGTACCATCTAGTGTCCCATCACTGGCCGTTGGAGATAGTTGCTGCTACTAGTCGCAGATCGGCTACATGCCATTGTAGGCAGTCTCATCATATCATCCCTTCCATAAACATATCGAGCTCAGTTTTAAAGCCAGTTAGATTGTTTTACCCCCCATGGCTCCCCTTGGAAGGCTGTTCCAGAACCTCACTCCCCTGATGGTTAGCTGATTGCCATGTGTGGGGATAGGAAGGAATTTTTCCCCAGGTTACACTGATGGTGAACTTCAGGGGAGGAGAGGTTGCCTTTCTCCGCAGTGTGTGGGTGCAAATCAGTTGGCAGGATTATCTGCATATATCTCATTTAATAATTTCCCTGCCACTGTGGGGGGCCTTGGGCACCAGTGCACTTCCGTCCCTCTGATTCTCTGCCTGTAGCACATCATAGTTTAGTCTCCTGTGGGTTGTAATACTTTGGTCTCATTTTGGCTGTTGAATTTAGTGTGTGGGTGATGTTGGTGGCCTGTGAAGTACAGGAGGTCAGACCCTTCTGGCCTTAATCTCTATGATCCTTCCCATTGTTTTAATATTAGTGGGAGCGCCTGTTTTAGGCAAAGTGCCCATGGCATAATTAGAAAATTGGGAGAAAAATATTCTGTCTTCACTGCTTCCATCTGCAAGAAGGCAGCATGTTCGGAGGGATGTTTCTGGATTGTGCCAGGAGACCTGAGTTTGGGTGCTCTGGCAATGACTTGCCCTGCAACTGTAGGCAACCCACATACCTACAGTGAACTGCACCTCGGTTCCACCCCCTCAAACCTCCCCCGAAGCGCTTCGAGAGCTCTGAAAATGCTTATCATTTTCTGTCTGTCCTTTCTTCTGTTTTTCCTCCTCCCTCTTATACAAGTGATGCTGTTAGTGAGACAGTTCTTGTTCTGTGTCCACGCAGTTGTGTTCTGACAATTAACCCAAACATCAGGCTGATACCCCAACTGATAGTTATTTGGGAGGTCCTTGGTTTGCTACAAATACACACAGGTACTATAGTCAATATTTTGATTCTGCTTAGTCAGTCATGATAAGGTTGCTATGATGGATGAATTAATGGAAAATAAGTAGAGTAGATACAGTAATAAATTGCTAACCTGACAGAACTGTCAGCTGTCCACCCAGGTGCTGAAGAAGAGTTGAGAGATGTATATGATTAGCTTTGGTTAATGAGTGGTATCTGAATTAGCATATTGTGCTGTGGGCGCTTGGAAGCCTCAATCTACTGTATTAATACTTAGCAATTAAGTAGCACTTTACATCGTCAAAGCACCTAGGCCACAGGAGATTACAGTCGTTTAAAAACAATGATAAAATGTTTTGTGGTTTATATGTGGGAGAGGATGGAAATATACTTTCTGCTGACCAAAGTTTCCGCACTAGCTGCAGCAAGAAGACATCTGTGGGAGGAATATTTTATAACCGGATTTTTGTCAGAGCAAAGCTGGGTGAGCAGTGCAAGCATAAGACACTGAATTTCCTAGCTGGGCACTTGAGCAAAGGGTAGGAAGGATCACTTGTTTTTGCTGGTTTTGCTTTGGATTTCCAACCCACCATTTAGAGCAATTTAACACCCAGATCCTGCCAACACTTTGTCACGTGCTTAGCTTTAAGTGTATGAGCTCTACTATTGACTTGAGTCAGACTACTCGCGAATATATACAGGATCAAGATTGAAATGTGTTTCCTTTCCATAACGTGTGCATAGAATGCACCACAGCTCCCTCCTAAAGAGACATGGGTGCTATATTAATGCCTTTTCTTTTATATTAAGCTCCACGTGTGTGTTTGTTTTGCCTGAAAAGATAACCTTAGATCCTGTTTTCCACATGGAGACCCACTGAGTTTCCTGCTTTCGGTGCATATCACTTGAAATTACATCAGTCGAGATGGACCTTGAAAGCTAATATAGGGCCTGAAAACAGAATGAAGTCCAGGAGAATCTTTCTATGGATTTAAGTGGGCTTTGCATCAGACTCACAGTTTCCACAAATCCATGTTCTGTCGTTGTAAAGGAGTCTGGTCTCTGCACTGTTCTCATCAGCTCAGGTGCTCTGCTGACATGGGAAAAGCAACCTGTTTCAGGCCAAGCTGTACAATACACTTGCAACCTTAAATGGAACAAAGTGGTAAACTTAGAGGCTGGTGGGGGGGATGCTACCTATCAGCTCAAAATCTAGTCAGTTTCCTAAATGGAGTTTTTCGTATTATACCTGCTCTTGGCCTTTTCATGCCAAGTTTTAATGGTATTAGAATCATTTGCTATGCCCTGTTGCTATGCAACAGACCTACATAAACAGGGGAAACTGTACAGTGGAAACAGTGAAACAAGATCGATACAAAAGCAAACAAAGGGGAAGAATAGATATTTTCTTCCTCTTTCAGATGTAATCAAGTTAGTTGTTACTTGTAACAATAGCAGGCACCACACTTTTGGACAGACTCACTCGTGATTTTTAAATGCTTGGGGTTGGTAATACTGATTAAGCAGGAAATTTGGGGCTGGATTGGTGCAGTAGCTTGCATAGGGAAGCAGGCTTGTCTGGGCATTGGGATTAGCCAGACCTGTTTTGGTCTTGTACAGCCCACTGAGCCAGGTCTAATTGCTATGAGCTGTTATCTTGCTTGCAAAGGCACTTCAGCCTTTTGGCAACTTTCCCTATACATTTGGGTCACTTTTTTTCTCCTTAGCAAAGCCTTATTCAGTGCAGGATTTTGGTTATGCACAGAGATATGGGATATAAATGTGTGATTCTGCCCAAAGGCCATCCTCACACACACGTTTCCCACCAAAAATGCTGAATTTGCCCCTTCTATGTTTCACAACAAAATATTTAAAAACTTTGACTTCCCGGCAGTTCTGCATTGCAGCATTAATATTTTGCTCCCCTCTGCTTTGAAAATACTGCTCTATATTTTTGTATCTGAGGTGCCTGGAAGCACTGTAGCATCAAGTCAATGTAAACACCCTCATGATATGGCCATATAAGCTTTGTTTTCTGACTAAATCATCCCTGTCTCTTAGCCATGTTCAATGGATACAAGCTTTTCTAACGTCATATTATACAAGCTCTACAGTAAATTCTGGGCAATCTATTAAGTATGTCACCCTGCACTCTTCATTTCATGTCCTTTTCAAGGTGAACAGACGTGTCATCAGCAACTGGTTTGTGAAGGTGTCTGTGAGTGTTGGCAGGTAAATAATTTTTTATTTATTTATAGCCAAAGTTAACAGTCCATGTAATCATGTGCATCAATCTGATTTCTATAGAGGCAGCTGTTCTGCTTACTCTACTCTGGTAAGAAGTCAGAAATGTGCAAGATGAATGGGAGCACAGGTCTGGCACAAGGGAACATAACGACAGCATTCACTGAAGCCAGAGGTGCAGATCTTATTAATAGCATTTGGCATGTTGAACACATGAAGCCTCATGGGACATGGACCGAAAGGGGGGATGATCTCAAGTGGATCCATGTAAACAGGAGCAAGGGTACTCATTAGAGCCTCACTGTTCTGTAAGTGGTTGGTTTGTTAAGATCATTCTACAGCCATTGGTGGGAGAAGGGCATAAAGGGAAAGAGAAGGAGCTACATACACTGACCAGATCTGAAGGAAATGGCTTAGTTAGAAATTAAGCTAATACTGAACCAGCTGCCTTTAGGAGATCACAAACCTACTGGCTGTGGATAGTTACCTTATCGAAGTCTTCACTTTTTGCTCCTTACTCTATGTCAGCAATGGAGCCATTTCTTTAACCATCAGGAAGCAAATGGGTGATCTCCCATCGGACATCATCCTCTACTGAGTGGTGTCTGGAAAAAAACAAGTTAACACTGGAGTCCTGCCTCCATTCTGCTTTCAATCTATTTATTTAATGAAGAGGGAACATTTCCGAAGTTGTGGGACTAGCCTGCCTGTGAGGATCATTTTCAGAGCCTTCCTTCCCATCTAATGCTGATTTCTGAAGGGGGAGAGCCAACAACACCCAATTACCAAGGAGCAGGTTGGTATGAAAGAAACCCTCATATCTGCAGCGCGTAAGGTCTCTTTCAATGTCTGCAGCAATACGATACTTTAGATACTGACAAGAGTAAGGGTGTGACATGATCATATAGAGCCTTTAATGGGAGTTGATGGGGCAGCTAGAACCAAATCCTTCTGTAGAACAATCTGAGCTCTGAGCTTTTCCGAAGAGTTCCTTCAGGCCCTGGTGCGCCCTAGCAGTGCACGTTGAGGAAGGGGAAATTTCCTCAGCACTATGGGCCAGCTCTTCAGTTGGTGAAAAGTCAGAGTCATTCCAAATCTGACACTGTATGATTTAAGAGAAGGGTGTTCTCTCTCGCTATGGGACCCAAGGGAGCTGTACAACACAAGAATACACATTACCATTCCTGAAGAGATAAAATAAACGAGCTTGAGAGAGGAAAATCCTGTGCCACTTGTAAAGGTTCGTTCTTCCCACCAGAGATGTGCTTGGGGACGCTTCCAACACTACTAAAGAAAGTTCTGTGGACACTGAGAAAGAATAATATGCTCAATAAATATTTCATTCTATGATCAAATAGGTTTTTAATGGCAACTTCCTACAGACAGGTTCTTTGGGTTTCCTAGTGAGCGAGGCGTTTTTTTTATGGCCAAGTATGTTAACAAAATGCTGTTTGAAGTCACCAGATTTGGGCCTAGACCATTCATATTTTAATTAAACTGCCTTTCTTCTCTTTGTGGGCCAGATCATCGCATTGACTTCGCTGGCCATTGACTTGAGTAGCAACAAGCTCCAACCTACTGCTATTAGCATAGCATTTACCCCTTATCTGGCTTTAAACATACGTCCCAGCCCCAATCCTACCACAATTAATATGAAACCTCTGAACTACTCTCAGTACAGCTTAGCGAACGCTTGCAAGATACGGAGCAGATCTGCAGTGCTTAGGTCTCTTCTTGCAGCCTAGTCAGGACCGTGGCCTGTGTGGCTTTCATAAATGAGCAATAGCCCAGCACGGTCACCCTGGGAAGGTATCACTTACTCCAGGTATTCACGTCTTGAGCTGGACTGTCAAGATGATGAACAGGAGACTTAGTTACTCAGCAGCTTTAGTTATCATATTTAAAAATGCCTTTGTATTCATGAGTCACATTTCTGTCTCAGAGAGGAAACCTCACCCAGGAGCTACAAGGATTCATTGCTCCCAAATCTCACATCTCTTTAAAATACTGTGGAATAATCACAAAGAGGACATAAATAAAAAGCAATTAAAAGGCTATTTCTTATTAGTCATTTTGTAGCTCTGAACAAGGGATTTAATAGAGCAGGGTGAATAATTCATAGCAAAATTATCCAATTAGTTTTGCCACTTTGTTTGCAAACCATCCAGGACAAATGATTCAGATTTGTTATGTGAATTTATTCAGTAGTAGGGCATGTGGTATGTTCCTATTCCCTAGATGGAAGAAGGAAAGTTAAAATGAGTCAATGCTTATACCCCCTGCAAACCAATGAATTCAGCTCATATTTGTAATGTGTCCCACCTGGAATCCCATCAGTGACCCAAAGAACATGCTCAAGATCATTTTGAAAACTGTTTGCTACGAATTTGAAAGTTACTTTAACAGTTATCAGTCATTTGTAATGCAGCAGCACTCAGAGGCTCCAGTAGTGATCAGGACCCCGACACGTTAGGTGCTGCACAAACACACAGGAAGACATGGTCCCTGCTTGGAAAAGCTTGGTGTAAATAATAAAATAAACTTTTCACTTTGTTGCCAGTTATATCAGCAGCTCACACATTTCCACTGAACTCTTCCTAAAGTCTCCTTGGCACAGATTGTACAGACACAAAGAGCAGCAGATGGCACCACAGCAGGCGTTCACATAAAACACCTCTCCTGAAAAGATTTTGAAAGGCTAACAGCACTGCTTTTACCTTTGATCTCTTCCCTAACCAAAAGCCTGTTGTGTTTTTGTTTGGTTCCATTCCCTTTCTTACCATCTCATCCGCATTTTGCAGAATTTCTGCCCTTCATGTTTGTCAATTCTGGCAAGGCATTTGAAACCAAAGAAGCCAGGCCACGTGTCCTGTTTCATTGTCTAACCACCAGTAATTTAAAGGAAACTTTAAGTCTTCAGGCGGTTCAGAGAGCAGGGTGCATAACGCTAACATACTACTCTGATCACAAGGACCTTGATTTCTTCATATGTGACTGAATGGTGTAACTGCTTACTTGTGAAACTGGCTAGCCCTTGTGTATTCCACATGCTATCAACTCCCTGGTTAATTGTTACAGAGGATGTGCCAGCTCCTCAGCTGGTAGCGTAGTTCCATTGACTTCAAGGAGTGATGCAGATTTCAACCAGTTGAAAGTCTGGCCCAATATTTATGTTGTGTCATGGCGCTTTATTGGCAAATGTAAAGAAGTGTCTGCCCTGAGACATTCACAGTCTAAAGTGGAATACAGCTAGGTCATTGGGGGTGCTGGGATAGGGAGGAAGAATATGTGCCCATATTGGAAGGTGAATCCGATTTGGGACTGCTAGAGGTAGATGGTCCTAACCTGCTCTCCCCCCGCACCACATGTGGCCAGCCTGTTCCCATTCACAGGAACTGGCTGCTCCTTGTTTCTAGGTGTTTGGACCCTTCATTGCAGAGAGGAGAGCCCAGTTGCCGGTAGAAGCAGCTGGAAATGAGGAGGAACCAGCTTAACTGTTCATAATTAGCTGCTGTAGTTGCCAGAGAGATGGGACTGGGATGTGGGGTGGATAGAGAGATGGTCCATGCAGTGGTGAATGGGAGAGCAGGTGCTCCATGAGACGATCGCTGTTAAGCTGTGGTCTGTGCTATGTAAAATGTAGCAGTCCCTGGGATGGAGAAAGAGAGAGGATGTGGTCTGCAGCTCCTGATTCACCCAGTGGTGTTGCTCCAAGTAATGTCAGTTTGACAAAGAGGAGTCACCAATGATCTCTAGCAGCTGGAAAGGGCTGAGGTAGGACAGCCCTCCCAGTCCCAAGGATTTCAAGCATTTCATGCATATACACAAAAGCAAATTGCCAGAGATTGATGGGCATGGCAAAGTGACACCTGAGCTTAGCCCCTGGGTTCCAGATGTGGCTCTCAGTCCCATTGCCAGCAGCAGTTCACTAAGTGACTGGAAAGCTTTAGAACTGGGCTGCACATTAGAGATGCCAGTGGAAGCACATCCCGTCCTCATAGGAAGCCAACGTCATTGACAAACAAGCAAAGGGGCACCTTCTAGTCAAGGCACTCTCAATGCTGGACTCTGACAGTGTCCCAGGGAGAACACCCCCTCACCAACAGGAGTCAAGTTCAGAGTCAGGCCCACAGAGCAGGGGCCCTGAACTCTGCCTCCATGTGATCAGCCATGATGGGCCGTAGCTGTTTTACATGTAGGAGACAAATGAACCATTTTTAGGAGAAAGTGAAATGGGTCCCTTGCACATGTCCACCTGTGATCTCTCCCTGGGTGCCTCACCTAGGCCTTTGTTCCAAGCACCCCCTGAGATGCCTGCATGTAGCCTAAGAGATGTTATCTTTCCATTCCCTTGTTCATATTCAGCCTCTGCAATAACATTTCTGCATCTTCGCTGCACTGCTTAACTGGCCTATTTACAACAACAGCATAAACTTTGGCTTGCATTTCCTCACAAGGACTGGCAGTCTGCTGAGAGTGGAGCACCTCCTGCCCTGCCAAGGCTGAATGCTAAAAGGATGTCTCACTGGATTTTAAGTTACATTTATGAGGTGGCATCATGAAAATACTAACGCTATTTAACACTTACCCAATGGCTTTTACCCAAGGCCCTTAAAGTGCCTCACAGAGATGGATCATGATTGGCATTTTACAGGTGGGGAAACTGAGGTACTCTAAGCTGATGTAGAACTTTTTCAATTATTGTTCTTTCTGCACAAGTTCCGGCATGGACGGCGATACCACTTTAAAAGTTTTGCCTATTTGGAATGATTCTACCAGTGTGAGAGACTCCATGTACTTAAAAGTATAGGATAGCCTCTGAAACAGACCACAAAATGGACAACATTTTTAAGCATGACCATTGTGTGCTTCAGAAAATCCTTTAATCTCATGCACAAACCAGGTGTTCATAGGCACGAGTGGCCAACTGTCTCTCTGACTGGTCATTTATACTTGCAAGGCACACAGGTTGCATGCACCTTTGTGATAACTCTGCACACACTTTTTTACATGCAATGGCAGAGAATTTTTAAAGTCAGGCCCAGGGAGAGGAAGTGTCAAACTACATATCTAATGCATACATAATTCGAATCTACCTTCTGGATCAGTTTGAGCGGAATATTTCTTCCAAGGGGAGCATTTAAATCAACAAATATTGAAAAACTGGTAGTAACATTGTGAAAGGCTTCTAGGAAGATTTATAGCTTGGGGGGGGCGGTCAGTATTTTAACAATATTGGTGTATATGCGGATTTTTAAGCAACATTATATAGTATATTACAACTGATGCTTCTGCTCTTATTGCTTTGATAAAACACATTGGGCACAAGGGAGATATATAATGTTAACATTGCTATCATGTACATAACTGGTAAAAGCACTCTCCATTTCATTATTTTGACAGGCAGATTCCATTAGTACATCCACAACAATCATGTTTCTCTTTTTAAGAAGGTAAAAGAGGAGGATTATTAAAAATTACAGGCAATCCTTCTATCCACTTAATCTCGCCAAATTAATTTTACAATGGCTGCCAACACCAATAACATCAGGCAGTATAATCAGCAGTGCATAACATAGCAGAACCTGGATATTATCCACGAGGATTTCTTTCCTCACCCCACAATGAAGCTACTTTTCCCTGTATCGTCAGTTGCCCCCAAAATCCATGTAGAAAAGAAGTTAGCTGGCAGTCTAGTTGTCTCACCACACCCCCGCCAGCAGACCCTTGGTGTAGCGCTCAACACTGAAGAGTCATGGTTAGTGAATAGGGTAGTAGGACAGTGTGTCAGGTACCACAGGAGTTCTGCTTCTGGATGAGAGGGAGACCATAGAGTTCCTGAGCACCAAGGGAGGAGGTGGAAGGGTAGAACATCCCGCCCCTTCTCCTCCTTCACAGTTGAACCTCACACACTGGTGGCCAGTAGGACAAACCTCCTGGTTAGGGGGTCACCTGCTGCATGGTTTGTTGAGGGCTGATTGGTGCACGCCACTGTTTGAGGCTCTGCTTATCATTGATTTATGGGGAATTAACCTGGAGGTCAATAGGGCTTCTGTGGGAGGACAAAGTAGGGATGCCCCCAGAAATGTTTCATATGGTACACACAACTGAACCATTCTCACTTTAACTTAGCATAGTGTCTACACATACACTTGTTTATCTTACACTAGGCAAAATCCCCTCATGCCCCCCCAGGTTCCACCACTGCCCTTCATTGCTATCATGTACATAACTGGTAAAAGCACTCTCCATTTCATTATTTTGACAGGCAGATTCCATTAGTACATCCACAACAATCATGTTTCTCTTTTTAAGAAGGTAAAAGAGGAGGATTATTAAAAGCTTCAAGGCCTGGCCATGTGGCTCCTCATACTTGTGCCAGGCCTTGAAGCTGTCACTGGGAGAGTCCTGCAGGCAAAGCAGAGAGGAAATAGGCTGATGGAAACAGGGTGAGGCCTGGAAGGCCCCCAGGTCAGACTACTAGAGCAGCAGCAGTGACGAGTTGGAACAACACTGTCCATCCTACTGCCCACTCAGGTTTGGCCCTATGACCCTCCACCATGATAAGGGACAGCAAGGCAAAAACTGAGTGAGTGGTGTTGGGTCCTCGTGCATGGGGGTCGCCGTGCCACTCCAGGGGCAGTGGGCCAAACTTCAGTGGTGCTAGGAACCACGTGCACCAAGTCTCAATGCTACTCACTCCATGTTGGACTCGCCATCCCCTCTCCTCGCCCCTGCCATTGAGACAGCTCTTGCACCAGTACTGAACCAGACAAATTCCCAACAAATAATGTGTTGTTACATGTTGATGACTTAATGGCAACCACTGTGTATTGAACAAGGAAGGGGCTTTTCTCCTTTTGTAGTCCAATACCATCTTACTTTACTAAAGTACCTTTAATAAAGAGAATGCAATGGTAGTGGATACCTTTAAGGCCTGAGCAGTGTCACAGCATCAACAATATGTTCATTTAATAAGCTTATAGCAATTGACCGATAAGCCAGGATCTGTGCAGTTGTAATGGATCCCTGCACAGACCCTCAGCCAGACAATCCGATTCCTCTTTTCACAGTGCCCAGTTTGAAAGCAGTTATTTCAGAGATGCGCATATGGATATAGATCAATAGAGGTGACTGCTCACGTTGACAGGACGTTAATGAAACTGATCCACAGTGGGTGATTTACCTATTCTGAGCTGTTAATTTTGCAAGAGAAAAAGACAGGCTGCCTCCTTCTAATTAAAAAAAGCACTGGCATTTCCTGTATCCTCAAGAGAATGAGCGCCACCTACTGTACACTCACTGTCTTGGAATTGTAGAGCTGTTTTTAATTTCATTTCGTATCAGTAAACCCAAACAAAGAGAATACACGGCAATAATACACAATGGAATTTCCTTACAGCTGAAGTCTTAATGTCACAGTCCTTGCAATGAACTGTTGAGAAAAAGATAGAGATCTAAACTGGGTGGCCCTTACATGCTCATGCAGGGATACAGGAGGAAGTCATGATTCTAACATCACTCCCTCTGCATGGTCCTGTCAGGGCTGCCTGTAATTGCCATTCAAGGGCTCAGGAGATCTGGTGCCAGTGCCAGGCAGAGAACTATGAGCACAGACGTGGCGTGGGGGGGTGCAGCAAGCTGTGAAGTGGACAGTGAGTGAGAGGTGAATAGAAAATGTAAGAGGAAAGTCTCTTTGACATCTTGTAGTGAAGGTGGCTGGATGAAATATGGCATTTAAGGTACTTTAACATACACGGGCTAGCGTCCTGAGTCCTCCGAAAGGGCACTACTGAATCAAGTGACAGTATTGAGATGTTTCCTTGACAAACTGTTCCCCAAGAGATTGCTCTGAAATGACTGGATTGTGATGTTGGGGTTTTTTAGCATGCAATTCATTATTTTGCTGTCTAAGGAAAGGAATATACTTGACTCTGGTAATGGAGGAGGAGCAGGGTAGAAATGATGTGAAACCTAATCACAAGGCAGAAGTGCTGAAGTTTGGTTAAAACCAGAATATTCAAGTCAGGAAGGATCCAGCAAATGTATTTTTCGCAATATATCTCACACGTTTAGGAGATGGGTGAGTTTTCCAAGGTGGTAAAGAACACTCAGAAACAGTCCACTAGACAAAGGAGTAATTAGCAAGACCAAACAATAGGGCACAGATTCCCTGAAGGATTATGTACCTTCATTGGTCTGAAGTCAATATAAAGATTCCCATTTACTTCACTGGGCTTTGATTCAGTCCCTTCGAGGCCAAACAGTGAAGTTAGTGAGTGGGTACAGTTCAGGGTCGAAAGAGTTGGCAAGTACGGAGCTAACATGAGAGGATCAGTTTTCTTTACTGTGTAATCAATAGCTTGTGAGCAGAAGGATTTAGGATGGATCCATACTTTTGTGGGAGAGCGTCCAATAGATGTTCCTGTTGGTAGGCTAGATTCTTTCTTTAAGGCTAAGATTTTCAGGAGGGATTTACAGGGTTTGAGAATCCAACTACCAATGAAGTTCAATGTCATTTGGGTGTCTAATTCTCTTAGGTCCCTTTGTGAATTCTAGCCTTAATTTCTTGACAATAGGCCTTTCGTATCTGAAAGCACAGAATGGTCAGACTTTGAAAGAGGGAAAGGCTTGGGTTTTTTTACAGCTGCCACAAGGGTCTGTTGTGCACTTGATGGGCCAAATTCTCTGTCTCAGTCAATGGAGCTGCATCAGTTTACACTAGCAGAAACTTTGGCCTCATGGGTGGGTAGCTCCTGTTGACAATACTGGAAGTTAGGAGAGTTATTGGAAATACCTCCTTATACCTATTAGAATACAGTAGTAGTGTTTCCATCAAACCCGGGATGTATATTTAGAAACAGAGGTTGAGAAAACATCATGTAAGCATGAAACTAACCTGCCTTATGACTACCTGTTTATTTAAGGCCACTCTTACATTGAGCGGTGCCTTACTCGAGTAACCCCAGCGGGAAGTACCAATGTGAGTAATGATGGAAGAACTAACGCTTATTATTTTATACTAGCACTGATGTTATTCATTGGGTCATAAAAGTGATCTTTTGATTTCCGCCTCCACCCTCCATTTTATTGTGTATTTGAAAGAAGATTATTTTATTCTAAATGATTGGGCAGTAAACAGGCTTAGAATTAATGTCTGTGTTTGAGTTATAGAGGTTTTGTTGATTTAGCCTCTGGTGGAATTCTCTACTCAAACTAATCCAGTTGTCACACTCAATTCTCATTTTCAAATCTAAACAGAAGAATTTTTTCTCCCAATATTGTCTTTCTTCACTAGACTTGAGCTTAAGAGCTCTAAGATGCTTCTGAAAGGGGTTCTGAGAATAAGAAGTATGTGCCTAATTATTTTCTGTAGTGCTTTTGTAGCCATGTTGGTCCCAGGATATTAGAGAGACAAAGTTGGGGAGGTAATTTCTGTTAGTGGACTAGGGTGACCAGATGAGAGGAAGAAAATATGGGGTGGGGGAGGGGGTCTGCCGGAGGAGCAAAAAAAAAAAAAGCCAAATGCTGCTGGCGGGGGACGGAAGCCAAATGCTGCTAGCAGAGGGGGAAAAAAAAAAGGCGAGTGCTGCCTGCAGAGTGAAATATCAGGACAAATTGCATCCTGACCAAAGATCAGTCGGGACGTGGGACAAACACCTAAATATCGGGATGTCTGGTCACCCTATAGTGGACCAACTTCTGCTGGTGAAAGAAAGACACTTTCGAGCTACACAGAGCTCTTCCTCAGGTCTGGTTTTGTCATTCCTTTCTACTCAGTTTGTGTCTCGTGTTAATTTTTTGATGTAACTTTTTCTGCTTAGGTTGCAGTGTGCAGGCCAAAATGTTGGTTAAAGTTAAGTTTTGAAATCCACATTCCGGCATCTCATTAGGTCTGATTTACCTAGGTGCTGAGCTACCTGCAGCTCCCAGTAAAGTTTAAAAAAACTCTTGATGGGAAATTTTGCCGT
Organism: Mauremys reevesii; assembly: GCF_016161935.1. Lineage (NCBI taxonomy): Eukaryota > Metazoa > Chordata > Testudines > Geoemydidae > Mauremys > Mauremys reevesii. Next base: position 40,031,127 of record NC_052635.1, on the reverse strand, counting down.
GAGCACAAGACTTTTTCCCAGGTTGGAAACTTGGGGACGGGGGCAGCTGCAAAAAGCACTCGGCACCTTTGAAAGCCTCTTCCACCTAGGTGCCTAAATTGCCCAGCCTTATGCACCCACCCAGGTTTGAAAAGTTTGAGCTCCATCTGCAGGTCACATCCCTTCCAAAAGAATCCATTTTGTCACTCGTATCCGCTTCTTCCACCGCTTGTGACAATTTTTCACAACTCCTCATTGATTTTTATGCAAAGAAGTCAGCTTTATGGCAAAAATGGGAGCATGTGAATATGCCTCTTCGGAGCTCTTGTGTGTGAAAGCACTAAACTCCACTTACAAAGGGGAAGGTGCCATGATAACCTGCTGTTCCTTGGGGACGCAGTGGGTCAGCAATGCATGGCTATGCTATAGGACAAGTCCTCGCTAAGGAAAGGTATGAAGACTATTGCAGGAACTTCCTCTTATGTCGTGTTTCCTCAGTGCTCTGCACAACAGGGCTTACTCAGAGGTCCCGGTTGGGAGCACTAATATAATCCAAATATATACTATATATTTTCTTATGGGTCAAGTCCTGATTCCTTTACACAAGCAAAACTCACTTTCATGGGAGATTTGCCTCAGTAAAGGCTCAGGACAGAAAGATTCGATCCTGTGTGTTAATATCCATTGCTTACTACAGTAAACACATTTAGCATTGGAAGGTCTCTTGTGTGCCTTGATTGGGTGCCAAGATTCTAATCTTGTTTATACCAGTGTCAATCCAGGGTAATTCCACTGAATAAATCTATCTGTTGTAACTCCATTTGTGTCAGTGGAATTACTCTGGATTTACACTGGTGTAAGCAAGATCGGAGTCTGGTCTGATCTGAGGCAGTTTGCTATTACAGCTGTGACTGTGCAGGTTCTGTAGCCTGCAACGTGCAAGAGGTCAAACTAGATGATCGCAATGGTCCCTTCTGACCTTGAGTCTGGGCTGATACTTGCTACTGCCTGCCCAGTGGCTCAAGGAATCCTGCTCATACACACCCACAGCCAGAAGCTCATCGCCTCACTATTTTATAAAGAAGTTGCTGTTTTAACACTTACTTCAAATCTGGGTCAGTTACAGAAGGGGACAGGAGGGGCTCAGAACCAGAATCTAGTATCGTTCTACTTTCTCCATTTGCCTACCATGACACAAGTTACTTTCAGTGTCACAGCCCCAGAGGGCAGGTGTGAGTTCGAAGTGCAGTTGGGAGATGTTACTGCAGAACCTATAGACAGACCCAAGCCAGCTTTGGGTTAACTAGATCAGTAACAATAGCAATGATGTTGCAGCAGCACAGGTGGATGCATGACTTAGTCCCACCCACCCACGACTCTGGGTATATACTGGAGCAGCTGCCACTAGATCAAAAGCTAGCTGAGGTGTGCTAACACATGCTGCAATCCCACCTTCTGACTGCACTGTAGACATAACCACGGCGAACAAGCCTGTGCAAAATGCAGAGTTTACTTTCCTTACCTGCTCTGGGACACAACTCTTTTACTCTCTCTCCTAAGCATGTTTTACTCTCCTCCTCCGCAAGATTAGCCTCAAAGGCAGGGCATGCTTAGGCTGAAAATAAAGATAAAAGATAGAAAAAGTTCTAGGGGAAAACAGTCCCTTATGGAAAAGTCCTATAGCATTCAAGAGAGAGGAACCCAGTAAGGTTCCATAGAAACTACTCCAAACACCTGGAGAATTTAATAGAGAATGAGATTCCTTCTATAGGAAGGAAGTGGAATTCTATGCAAATCTATGGAATTCTACAGCAGGGATATAATTCTCTATTAGGTAAAACAGGATGATTCAAAGGGCCTATAAAATGACTACCTTTTCCTATTAAATTCAAAAGGGTTTTGTTTTGTTTTTTAAGGAATGGCTTGGGACCAGATTGTGGGCTTGGGCTAGGGTTAGGAATGGAGTCAGTTGGTGCCCCAGTCTAGCCTTAATGGCCCTGTAGGGAGGCGGTGTGGTTCCCCGGTGCCGGACGAGCTCCGCCGGACACCAGAGTGGGCAGAGCCAGAGCACTCCAAGCCCACTCCCCAGATGGTCAGAGGCTGGACAGGAGGTATAAGAGCCCAACCCCAGAGCTCACTCAAGAGGCAGCCGCTGGAGAGGCCAACTGCCTCCAGCCCAGTTCCCGCTGGGGAGACTCCAGTAACCAGCGGCGGACCTGGAGATTGGTCTGACTGGCCGACACTCAACGCGGACCGGCGTGTGGGAGAGTTGCTGAGCCTACCCCTTGCCAGATACTCAGAAGAGTCGCTGAGCCTACCCCTCACCAACTACCCCGAGGATCCAATGGTGATCCACCCCCCTGAGGACACCACCTTGATGCGTGGGTGGCAGTGTCACCCTCTCCCAGGCCGCTTAGAGCCTGAAGTGTGGGTGTGTTATTTACCTGTGTTTGCTCAGCCCCTGCCTGAGCCTTGAACTCATTGCTGACCCGCCCTGACCCCGGGCCTGGCCTTGTTGACTATATAAACTTCTGCTCAGCCCCTGCCTGAGGGCCTGAGCCTTGAACTCATCGCTATCCTGTCCTGCCCCAGGGCCTGGGCTCGTTAACTAGGGCAGTTTTTTACCCACAAAAGCCAATAAATCTGTTAGTCTTTAAAGTGCCAGCTTGATTTTGTGGATACAAACTAATACCACTACCCTGATTCTTAACTGCTACCTGTGTTTGCTCAGCACTTGCCTAAGGGCCTGAGCTGTGACTCTTTATTTCCCCGCCCTGCCCCAGGTCCTGGGCTTGTTATCTGCTAAATACCTGCCCGGCGGCTTGGGCAAGGACTCCTGCAGCCCAACCAATTCCCCAAGGGGTCGAGCAAGGACTAAGGGAGGCGGTGTGGTTTCCCGCCGCCCTGGAGAGGGATGAACCCTGACGAACCCTCTCTACAGGCCCATACATTAAAGAATAAATAAATGAGGCAGATGCAATGAAAATATTTCATTTCTCTCCTTCTTGTGAGCCCACTGGCAATTCTAGCCAAGCCAATGGGATTTGTGTCCCGCTTTTGCCTTCTGGTAGCACATGTGGGCCCTCGGCAGCTGAGGGGGTTAATCCTCTATTTCTTTATTCTGGCGAAACTCCCACTGATTTCATTTTGGAGTTGTGCCCGTGTAAGGAGGGCAGGATGGAGCTGTAAAGTGATAAAGGAGTAGGTGGGTAATTGCTGTAATTCAGATGTCAAGTAACCAGCCAGACTATTGTGTCTTCCCTTCCATTCGTGTTCCTTTGTATTTTTCCACCTTGAGCAGCCCTGTTTGATTCTGACTGCGGTGCCTCTGCATTCTCACCTATTCCAACAAGCTCAATCTCATTTTCTGTCCTGTATTCAGCTGGGAGATTAGTAAACCAGAAAGTGTGTGGAATGTAATCTGCATTGTGAGTATGAGACACGATCCCCAACAGCAATATTCTCCCCTGGGTTAAAACGCACCTGACATGATAGGACATGGGCCTGGAGGCCATTAGAGTCCAGTTCTGAGTAGCGCCAGCCAAGGGTGCTGGAACCTTTGTAGAAGTGGGGGCATAATGATGAAATTCCAAATTCTTATCTCCTGGAAATAATTTTAATTTTAGCAACATACATACAGGTCCCAGTATGAACAATGCAAACTCCTTTTGGAGCCTCTTAAATTCGACTGCTGTATAAGCCGGATGGGCTTTGCTCCACTGAGGTCAGTAGAAAGACTCCCATTAAATTAACTTTGAGCCCATGAGATCAAACATCGAAAAACAGCTCTACAAATGTTTGAGTGCTAGCCACTGAGATATTGGGGCCGGGGGGGTCAATGGCAAGATTATCAGATTTTTTTTGAGTCAGGCGACCTGGGTTCTGTTCCAATCTTTGCCACTCTTCCAATATGTGACATTAAGCAAGCCATTGGCCCCGTATTTTCCAATGTGAGTGCCACCTAAATCCACTTGGGTACCTCAATGAAAGGCCTGAATTTTTCAGAGGTGTTGAGCACCCACCTCCGTTTTCCGTTCGAGTCAGTGAGATCATTCACGTGGAGAAGGCGAGGAGGATTTGTCTCTAGTCATGTTCTTGCTGTGAGAGTTCCTATGACTTGGTGGCAGAGTACAGTCCTCCTCTTCCTCCTCTCTCCCAGAGAAACTAGCTTTTTCTGCATGAAAAATGTCGAATATATACTGCTGGGTGTTTAGTTTAAAAACAACGAGGAGTCCTGGTGGCACCTTAGAGACTAACAAAGTTATTTGGGGGTAAGATAAGTTTAAAAATGTGTATCTTGCTTAATATTTATTCAGCACACTAAAAATATCTTCTGGGCTTTGCTTTCATTTGGCTCATAAACCTGACTGTTGCAAAACCTAAGAACAATATTTATTCAGTACATTAATGCGCCATCAGTTCAGAGATACTTTATATTTCTATCTATGATACTTATATGTCTCCTGTTGCCGTATAATCAGAGCATCTCACACCCTTTAACCTATTAACCTCACCAGACCTCTGTGAGATAGGACAGTGCTGCTGCCCTCATTTCTCAGCTGGGGAACTGAGGTTCAGAGAGACTAAGTAACTTGCCCAGGGTCACACAGGAAGTCGATGGTGCAGCAGGAAATTGAAGATGGGTCTCCAAAATCCCAGTCTAGCACCCTCACAGCTTAACCATCCTGCCCTGATTTCTTTATTACAGGCGTAATTCTGCCCTGTTTTCTCCCGCTTAGTAGTACCTGTCTCTCAGAGTAGTCTCCTTGCTATCGGTGAGACTACTTGTGGCCAGTTATGGCTCGCAGGCAGGCCGTGTGTTATACCGGTACGTTCAGATGAGGTCATTTATGCCTGGATTTCCTAGTTTTTGGCCTAGCCCTTGTATGAGCATTCAGGGGAGGGGAAGAAGAGCCTTCCCATTTGTGTGGTCCATGTGAAGGCCAGGCAGAAATGATCCCTAACTATGCCCACTGGGACGCCCAGAGCCCCAAATGGGGTGAGCATGGCTTCTCCTTCTAGTGCCCCAGCCAGCCCCGCACAGAGGGGCTAGGGGTGTTCCGTAGGGATGTAGCAGTCTGTGCTCTCCTGTATGCACTGCGAAGCTCCAGGAGGCAGTCTGCCTCCCAGGGTGTCTGAGCTCCCCCTGGAGCAATGCAGCACTGTCCCGTCCCCAACACAGTGCTGTGCCTACAAGGCACAATCAAACCCTCTAGGATTTATTATGGGCTTAGACTTTACAGTCTGAGTAACTCCAGAATTCCTTGTTTGGTCCCTTAGAATATACAGCTTTGAAGAGATCCATTTTTGTAGTGAGATTGCCAGGGCCCTGTGGGTAAGAAATGGCCACGAGATCCTGCCTCATTCAGCCCAGATTCCATGAGCTGTACCTCCTCCAGCTCCTGCCGTCACTTGCTGGTTTTGTGCCTCCCATCACCCTGCCTGGAAGGAGACAATTTGATCCCATCGGTGTAACGCTGGCAGCTCTGACAGGACCAGCTCCAGTTTTTTTTGTCGCCCCAAGAGGTGAAGAAAAAGGGGACGATTGACCTGCAGCCACCGCCGAGTGCCACCACAGGCCCGGATGTGCCGCCCCAACAACGGACGGAGTGCCTCCCCTTTCTATTGGCCACCCCAGACACCTGCTTTCTTCGCTGGTGCCTGGAGCCGGCCCTGAGCTTGGAGCACACGGGCATGTTCACTCCTTCGAAGTTGCTTTGCGACCAAGAAAATTGTGGGCCTGATCATCCTCTCATGTGTACCAGCCAAGTCCAGTGGCTTCAGTGGAGTCACTCTCAGATAGCATCAGGGAGAGCCGTATCAGGGCCTGAGGAAGGGAATTCTCTCCAGCACTAATGGATTTCAGAAATAGGGACTCACTAGTCGCTATCACTTTAAAATGAATTTCTAAATGAAAAGACCCTTTATACTGTCAACATTATACCATGGAGATAACAGGTTCTGTTGGATTTCCATCAGCAGCTGCCTGTGTCAGCAGCTTTGCAGGAGCCTGAATACACTCTAGTTTCTACACTAGAAGCCGCTTCTCTGTGTTGTTTTTCCCTAGGTACAGTGTGCGTGCTGGTGCCTCATACTGCACTCGCCGCTCCTTTGTTGTGTAAAACTGTGTCGTGTGTTCTCTGGAACATTTGTTGGTACAGCATCCGCAAATCACTTTTAATTCTCTCCCATGTCTCTTCCAAATGCAATTCAATTAAATAGACTGATGGTGTTTGTATTAATCTAAACAGCATTCTTGGCAAGCTGGCAGGCTGAACTAGAAAGAGTTGTTGTGTTCTTTTCATGAGAGCCATGATCGCAGCAGGGGTTTCTTGGACCAAATGTAGCAGGAAACTTTTTTTTTAAATCTCATCTCTGGTAATGAAGAGAAACTGTCCAGGGCAGGAACACACAATACAGGACATGGTATGCATCCTCATACCCCCTGCAAAACACATTGGGGGAGATTTGCAAAGGCACCAATGGCAGGTAAGCACCTAACTCCCAATATTATTTATCAAGTGGTAGCATCTAGGAGCCCTCGTCAAGACCCCTGTGCGCTAGGTGCTGTACAAACACAGAACAAAAAGATTATTCCCCTTCCCCCATAGCTTACTATCTAAGCACGTTTATAATTCATTGACTTTCACTGGGAGTTTGGCGCCTGACTGCATATATGCCTTTGACACACTCTCCTGTTTTGTTTGCACTGAGAATCCCCACCCTGGAATAGTGTGACAGGGTAAATGATCTTGCAAAAAAGACACAGGGATTTTCCTTTATATGCTGCCACAGTGTTGAGATTAACTAACCTCTTTATAAAGAAAACAAAAATGCCCTGGCCCAGGTCGTACACATTTCAGCAGTGTCCCAATAAGTCATATTCACGCTGGAAGTAATAGCAGTCAAGTCAGCAGAGGTGCAGCAGTGGTTGATTTATACCCCTCTGTACACATGTGTTTAATATTTTCTAATCTCCATAGCATGGAGCTTTGTTCTGACATTTTTATTCTTTGCAATAGAGACATTAAAGAAAAATAGGTTAAAGAGACGTCCTACCAATCTTGGTCTCTAAGGTACCTGTCCTGGGGTTGGGGCATTGTACTGGGTTCAGTTCCCCAATCAGCCAGGGATTTCCTGTGTGACCTTGGGCAAAGTCATGTGGCCTTAGGAAAATGGGGGAAATTGCACTGCCCTACCTCACTGGGGTGATGTGAGACTAAAATCCATTAATAAGTGTGAGGCGCTCCAAGACTGTGGTCACAAGGGCCATAGAAGTGACCTAGACAGATATCCAAATGCCACCCAATTCCTCTCCCCAGCACATCCCATTCACCACGGCTGTGTAGCAGCGAGGTCTGTGAGTGTTTGTAGCTCCTTCTCCAAGGCCTGGCTCAAACTTTCTCCCTGGTGCTTGCTGTTGTAACAGCTTCTCCCCCTCACCTCACGTGCGCTGGGTCCTGGGTTCTTCGTTTCTCTGACTCCTGGCACCTCCACCCAAGTCTTAGGCCCAGTACGCAGGGGGTGTTGGGATATTGCACAATGCTGCTAACGGGCAAGGAGTATAAAATCCAGTGCACAAGAAACACCAAAGTACATTAACACAAACCCCAGCAAAAGAATGACACCCAAAATAACAATGTAACAAAGGGGCCTTTATTTGGAGCAGGAACATAGATTTTGGAGAAGCAAAGGGTCAGGATTAACAGGCACTGAACATCAACTACCAACCCCACAACTCTTCCCAACCCCTCCCTGTCCCATCTGGAAGGTGCCAGGCAGATGGGACACTGGAGACAAATGGCACAGAGCTGTGATCAGCTTAAACAAAAAGGCTCCATTTACTGTGTCTCCGGCCCTGGGTGGGGCAGGGTCCTCTTCTGGCTTCCTGGCCTGGCGTCCTATGAGGGTCTTGTCTGGCTCTTGGTAACCAGCGCTGGGTTGGGTCCCTGCCACTGGTCTCTGCTGGGCTGGAACTGCCTGATCCATGCAACCGGATCCCACAGCAATGCAAAAATGTCCCCTTTGCACACAGGGTCCGGGGGAGTCAACCAGAGATTCCCTGAGCTGCTCTGCTTCTCGCAGCTCCCAAACTCAGAGCTGAAACTTACAGTCTCTCTGTCTCTGAGCCAGGCTGGCTTATCGTGGGCCCAGCAAACAGCTTGTCCGGAGCCCCCATGCAGAAGCCTGCCTGTTGACCTCAGCCAGAGTTCCTAGTCCATTCTGCCCCCAACCCTGATGCTGAGTTTGCTAGAAGATGGTGTCAGAGGGCTCTGGTAGCCATGACAGTTGTAACCCCTTTGCTAGGATCCTGTAGAGGCTCAGTCTGGCTCTCCACGAGCTGGCAATAGGGTTGCCATCTGTCCAGGTTTTACCAGGATTGTTCCTTTTCTGAGGTAGCTGTCCTGGGGAATCTGTGAGGGGGCTCAGTACACACTGCCTGCTGTCCAGTTTTAGGGGCTCAGGATCATCATGGAGGGCCTGAGTTTTTGTACCTGAGAGGTGGCAACCCTAGTTGGCGAAGTCCAGGTGCGGGTTACATGAATATCTATCATCTTCCTTCAGCAGCAAAGTAGCCTCAGGGCTGCCCCCTCCACCACCGCCACCCCCACCCCACACACAGACACACACACCCCTGGATCCATTGGCTCTTCAATTCCACATGACAGAACAAGGAGTAATGGTCTCAAGTTGCAGTGGGGGAGGTTTAGGTTGGATATTAGGAAAAACTTTTCACTAGGAGGGTGGTGAAGCACTGGAATGGGCTACCTAGGGAGGTGGTGGAATCTCCTTTCTTAGAGGTTTTTAAGGTCAGGCTTGACAAAGCCCTGGCTGGGATGATTTAGTTGGGGATTGGTCCTGCCTTGAGCAGGGGGTTGGACTAGATACCTCCTGAGGTCCCTTCCAACCCTGATACTCTATGATTCTATGATCCTAGCCTTGTGCAAGGAATCCCCACGGAGACCATTGCTATCTTGTGAAGCAGGGATGGACCCCCTGGGCTGGCTCCTTGAATCCTCCTTCCCCCAGCACCAATCCTGCCATGTCCAGTGCCTTCCACAGCTGCAGGGAGGACGGCAGGATTCCCCCCCCCCCCAGTATTTAATTCATACCGAGTTGGGAGAGAATCAGATACTTGTTTAATACCATCCCTCTCCTACCGTTTAGCATGTAAATCCTTTCCAGTCCCCAGCTTTGTTCCCTTTCTTGCCTCCTCCAGTGTTTAGAAATGTGAGGGACGCCAAGCCAGGCGTGTGCAGACCTCCCCATGCAGCTCAGCCCAGGTGTCTCAATCCTGACCCGCAGCAAACCTACTAGTCCAGCTCTTAGCCTTTCGGAAGCAGAGGCTGCCAGTCACAATGAACTGTGGTAAATTGCAAATTAGTGAAAGGGGGGAAACTGAGGCGAGGAGATCACCAAGATAATTTTCACTCAGAGCCTGACTGGGATTTGACCCCTAGACCTGAAGGGATGCTTGTTTAATTGCATTTTCCCCATTTGTTCACTTGTGCCTGGAGCCTTAGTTTACGCATGCAGCAGATTTTGACTTGGCAACGTCCAGACTAACTTAAAGCATATTTGCATTGTGCTGAGCTTCAGTGTTGCACCATCATGTGGCTACTTAATGCTGTGAACTGCAAATTTAAACACACAATGAAGGGGGGAAAAAACACCCTCTACTTGAATTTTTATCTGTTGCACCTTTGTACCAGCAATTATGGTATTGTGCTAAGCATCATTTATTTTCTCTGTTGCTCAGTGGTATGTATATCATGCCAATCATTGGAATTTACACTGCATATTGACACATGCAAATCCCACATGTGGACATTTGTATGCTCCAGGGCAATTGCAAGTGTAAGTCCCCCTTTTCCACCCACAAACGGCAGTTTGCTTGTTCTCCCGTAACCACTGCACTTTTGAAAGTCATAAAAACAAATTTCCTAAAGTACCAGATAGAATTAAATCCACTAACCAGAGCACATCTGTCTCAAAGGAAAATAGAGGGAGACATTTTTATCTTTCATTCTAACTTACCACTTAACAGAAATATACGAACAAGCTGGACAACCAAAAAGATTTTTGTATAAAGGACAAACTCTGCCGCAAGCACACAGCACAAACACCCAATAAAACATAATGGGCTTCTCACCTTCCTTCTCTGTATCACCCATTAATTAAGATGTATTTTTTTAACAGTGAGGCTAATTAATCACTGGAACAATGTCCTAACAAAACCAAATCTCCCCACTCCCCTCGCCGCCAGGCAACCTCCCTACCCAAAAAGAGATTCTTTATAAAGAGGTTTGTTTTGAAACGGAGCAACAGTGAATATTCTGCCTTTGCTTCTGCTGCTTTGTCCAGTAGCCTCCATATCCAGTTTACTGATGCCATCTTCTGGTTAGTTAGTTATGTATGTTTATGTAGCAAAAGCCTCAGTCAGAAGCTTTAGTATTTATCAGTTCTGTTAAAGAGTTTTCTAATCACATCCCAAAAATAGTTTTCCTTATTTTTAAGAATGTTGATCAAATCAAATATTAGAAATTTATTAGTAAGGTAATAATATTCAGCATTTATGAATAATCATTATATTTTACAAAGACAGTTATTAAAGTATGATTCCAACAATTTTGCTGTGTTTCCCATTGTTGACCATTAAGATATGGTGCCAATTTTATAATATTTACAATATATCTTATTGGTGGAATTGTCTCTGATCTGGCACCAGATTATCGCAAATCACTGGACGTTCTACCCCTTGAGAGAAGGTGAACAAGAACAAACCAGGTTGCTTAAAACCACTCAGATACTACAGGATGAGGGTGGTATAAGAGCCTATATAGAACAGAGTCGCTCTTTATGTGCTGCTGGGAATTTTCGGTGTGTCACAGAGTTGGGGGACTCTGTGCATCTGGGTTGTGAGATGAGATGTGAAACTGAGACCCTGACTACTTGTGGTCATTAAAGATCCGATGGGATTTTTTTGTATTCACCCTAGTGTCCTGGCCAAATCCTGCATCGGGTAAATACATCCCGCCTATCAAAATCTCCCCCTACAGTTTCAGTTGGATATACTGAACTTCACTTCCTGACCTAAATGTATGCGTAGTGTTGCTGAAATAAAGGGTTGATATTATTACCATTTTTGGTCTGAGTGGCTAGCCAAAAATTCAGGGTCCAGTAGGTTGTTCCAACTGGAAGTAGAAATTGATGGAGTTTGGTATTTTCTTTGATGCAGCTTTGTTTATTTACAAAGAAGGTACAAAGTCCTGTGTCCCTGAGCACCGAGGGACTCAAATGACAGGAAACAGCTTCTTTTGCTCAGAGCACCAAGAGCTCTAATTTCAGCCTGCACCTCTGACCCAAAACTTCTTTTCAGGTTTCGTCCAAAGTCAGCTACCATGCTTTCAGCTGCTCCTTCAGGCTGTCTGTCTCACTCAGCCTGTTCCTGTCTGATCTCAGTTTCTGTGTGATCTCTCTACACACACACACACACTCACTCTCACACTCACTCCCCTACCCAAAAGAATACTCAGCCAAAAAACTCCTGGGTGGATTCATAGATTAATAGACTCTAGGACTGGAAGGGACCTCGAGAGGTCATCAAGTCCAGTCCCCTGCCCTCATGGCAGGACCAAATACTGTCTAGACCATCCCTGATAGACATTTATCTAACCTACTCTTAAATATCTCCAGAGATGGAGATTCCACAACCTCCCTAGGCAATTTATTCCAGTGTTTAACCACCCTGACAGTTAGGAACTTTTTCCTAATGTCCAACCTAAACCTCCCTTGCTGCAGTTTAAGCCCACTGCTTCTTGTTCTATCCTTAGAGGCTAAGGTGAACACGTTTTCTCCCTCCTCCTGATGACACCCTTTTAGATACCTGAAAACTGCTATCATGTCCCCTCTCAGTCTTCTCTTTTCCAAATTAAACAAACCCAATTCTTTCAGCCTTCCTTCAAAGGTCATGTTCTCAAGACCTTTAATCATTCTTGTTGCTCTTCTCTGGACCCTCTCCAATTTCTCCTCATCTTTCTTGAAATGTGGTGCCCAGAACTGGACACAATACTCCAGTTGAGGCCTAACCAGCGCAGAGTAGAGTGGAAGAATAACTTCTCATGTCTTGCTCACAACACACTGGTTAATGCACCCCAGAATCACATTTGCTTTTTTTGCAACAGCATCACACTGTTGACTCATATTTAGCTTGTGATCCACTATAACCCCTAGATCCTTTTCTGCTGTACTCCTTCCTAGACAGTCTCTTCCCATTCTGTATGTGTGAAACTGATTGTTCCTTCCTAAGTGGAGCACTTTGCATTTGTCTTTGTTAAACTTCATCCGGTTTGTCCAGATCATTTTGAATTATGACCCTGTCCTCCAAAGCAGTTGCAATCCCTCCCAGTTTGGTATCATCTGCAAACTTAATAAGCGTACTTTCTATGCCAACATCTAAGTCGTTGATGAAGATATTGAACAGAGCCGGTCCCAAAACAGACCCCTGCGGAACCCCACTTGTTATACCTTTCCAGCAGGATTGGGAACCATTAATAACTACTCTCTGAGTATGGTTATCCAGCCAGTTATGCAGTCACCTTATAGTAGCCCCATCTAAATTGTATTTGCCTAGTTAATCGATAAGAATATCATGCGAGACCGTATCAAATGCCTTACTAAAGTCTAGGCATACCACATCCACCGCTTCTCCCTTATCCACAAGACTCGTTATCCTATGGAAGAAAGCTATCAGATTGGTTTGACACGATTTGTTCTTTACAAATCCATGCTGGCTATTCCCTATCACCTTACCACCTTCCAAGATTCACACACATGTTTTGTCTTTGGTAGGGCTTGTGTTTACAGTGATGTTAATTGAAGGGTGAATTTGCACCTACCAATCTCACTTGGGTTTTTAACTCAACTCATCGCAGTAATATCCACCCAGCTCATAACAACATGTTGCAAGCCAGAAGTGGCCGCACTTCTGTAGGGGTGAGATGATCCTTCTATAGCATGTCAAATGTATGACCAGAGCTACAGAAATAATGGTGCCACATGAACATGAGAGGATAGTGCAGACTCCTGCTGAGGCCACCGAGAATTTAGCAATAAGCTATTACAAGGTGGGTGATATGTGATCGGGGTATTTTTGTCAAGTGCCTGCAGCACCCTGAGAAATGCCCCAGTACCCGAATGCAGTACAGGCAGGAGCAGGTGGCTGCTAGGATACGTTTAACTAACGACAACAGGCATTTTGGAGCATTGATAACAGCTTACTTTGGAACAAGAAGGACGTGCTCCCTGTGTCACTGTGAACAAGGTCAGTGGGCTAAGGTTCAATAAGCAGAGTGAGCATAGGGAAGTGGGAAGTCCCACAGCAGGCCGGGGGTAGGGAGTCCTCTCCCATCCCATCCCATCCAGGCTGCTGAGGGTCAATACTGCAACCTCATGGCTTAATTAATCTCTGCTGCCCCCGTTTGTGGGAGGAGAGATCCCTGATGCAGGGTGGGATGAAACATCTCTCTAGCTGGTAGAAAGGCCAAGGCATACTGACCAAGCAGGTCACTTAGCTATTGTCTGTGTGGCAAGTTCCCAGCTGTGCATTCTCTGCGAGTTGGTTCCTGGCTGTAGTGCCAGGAAGGCCCCTCCAGCCAATCAGGGAACAAGCCTCCAGAGCCCATTCGGAGGGTCATTTTGAACTGTGGACACTAGCAACTGTCAGCTCATACATCCTCAGCCAGGCATTTCCAGCTTCGGTCAGACACTAACGATTTTCAAAATGCATAAAGTAAAGGGGAAGAAAAAGATCAGACGAAAAATGCACAGAGAAGTGATGTTACGCCAGTGACTCGTATGTGGGCTGCACTCCCTTATTTGCCAGCTTTGCAATCAGATTGCAATTGCAGGCTAAGCTGGGAAGCCACCTTTTTAATACCTTTCTCATTATTGTCAATTTTCAGCCCCACCACACATGCAAAAAAGAAGAAAAAAATCCATTTCCAGTTCCTTTAAGGGTGCTAAATGGCTTTTGCACTGAGTTGTGAAAATTTGCCACTAGCACAATCGCGGCAAAGTCTGTTTGCCTCTTATCAGACAAACCGTGGAGAAATTCACACAGGCCTAGCTGTGTTTTTTATACCACCCCTAATTCAACATTCTGTTGTTGTGTTTAATTATTAAGACAGTGAAATATGACAACAGCTAAGATGTTAATTAAGGGAACTAATTATAGGCCACCACACACCTGGGTCACCCTCACCTTAAAAACCCTCCTGTCGTTATCATCTAGTTGTCCTTTGGATGACTCCTGATGTAGTAACCTCATAATTCGGACAAATGGCTCCTTCAGAGGGGAGTAGATGACTCTAAGTTGATGTAGGAAAATCTTCCTCCAACTACAGCAGCAGCTTAACAGTCCTGAGAGATCCCCTGTCTGTGCCATGACACAGAAAGGCCAAGCTAGTGGGAGAACAGAGGGCAGGAGGAGCTTTTCCCTTGGAAGATCTGAGGAGCCTTCTTATTGCCCTGCAGCCCAATGTGGAACATGTGGAACTCACATCAGCACACTGTAGGTCTTTGTCCCCCTGTAGCAGCAAGGCCATATAAGAGGTTTATGGATCAGCTGCTGCTCCTGGCTATTAGGCGTAGGTCCTGATTCAGCAAGGTGCTTAAGCATGTACTTTGAACGCATCAACAGTCCTATTGCTTTAAACACGTGAGCCATTTAGTTGAAGTTAAATGTGTGTTTAAATGCTTTGCTGAGCTTGAGAGGCCTTGGGTGACAACTCCACTGCGGGGGGGGGGGGTGTCATCATTCAACAAAACACCACCTGAGTTGTTGGGGGATGAACGTTACAGTTGCCTTTGACTCAGTGAACAGCAGTGACTATAACTGACTGACTGAAGACTAAGTGCTGTGAGTGGCCAGCTCCCTGCACAAAGGGTCCTGCTTCTACAACAATTAGCAGGAACATTTTCTGAAGTGTCTGAAGTCGCTTTTGAAAATGGAGCTTAGCTTCCAAAGTCCAGACCCTCACGATACTTAGCAGCCGAACTCCCATTGATTTTAGTCAGAGTTGGGCACCTAAATGCCTCTGAGGATCTGGGCCCCAGGGGCTTTTAACAATTTTATTCTAGATCCCTCCAGCTTTAAAATGTATCCTCATAAGAACTGGAATCCAGAACCGTGGTGCAGTTTGACAGCTCCAGTATATAAACCAGGGTGTAGATCAAACCAACTGCAGCCTCCTCTCTAATGTCTGATCTGAGGGAAGAGTGTGGACCTGAGGTGGTTAATTTCCCCAGGCCTGATTGCATGTCACTTTACTTTTCAGTGAGATTTTATAAATGAGGCAAAAACGAAGACACAGATGAAGACTGTGCAACAATAAACGCTTGTGTGGCTGCAACTCCCACAGACTTAAGCCTAGCAGGGGCCAGGAGTAATGGCAATTCACAGGCATCTTGATCAAACCCCTTACTGGGAGCAGGTAATTGAAATGCTGTAGTCCATCACTAGCACTTATGAAACTATGACCCCTGAAGGGACTGAGTTTAAAGCAGGTCTTGAGCAACCAAGAGACCCCACACATTCCCTCAGACACAGAGGAAGAGGTGAAGTTATGCTGAACAATCAGTGCTTTGGTCCCGATCCTGCAGGCCAGAATTAGGAGGAGTACAGCATCAGGCCCCATTTCTCTTCCACTTCCTCTAGTTCAGTAGCACATGCCGCTTGCTCTGGGCTGGCACTACCTGTCTGTCAGAGCTATAAAGAGAAAGGTAACAACCCTCCTGTGTACAATACTATAAAATCCCTCCTGGCCAGAGACACCAAAATCCTTTTACCTGTAAAGGGTTAAGAAGCTCAGGTAACCTGGCTGACACCTGACCCAAAAGACCAATAAGGGAACAAGATACTTTCAAATCTTGGGGTGGGGGAAGGCTTTTGTTTGTGTGCTCTTTTGGGGGTGGGGGGTGTTCGCTCTTGGGACTAAGAGGGACCGGACATCAATCCATGCTCTCCAAATCTTTCTGAAAAAATCTCTCATATTTCAAACTTGTAAGTAACAGCCAGGCAAGGCGTGTTGGTTTTATCTTTGTTTTCTCAACTTGTAAATGGTCCTTTTGCTAGAGGGTTTACCTCTGTTTGCTGTACTTTGAACCTAAGGCTAGAGGAGGTTCCTCTGGGCTCTTTGAATCTGATTACCCTGTAAAGTTATTTTCCAACCTGATTTTACAGAGATGATTTTTACCTTTTTCTTTAATTAAAATTCTTCTTTTAAGAACCTGATTGATTTTTCATTGTTTTAAAATCTAAGGTTTTTGGATCTGTGTTCACCAGGACTAATTGGTGAGGGAATACTCTCAAGCCTACCCAGGAAAAGGGGGGTAAGGACTTGGAGGGAGGAATTAGTCTCAAATCCGCCCAGGAAAGGGGAAAGGGTTAGAGACTTGGGAAATATTTGGGGAAAGGCAAGTTCCAAGTGGCTCTCCCCTAAGATTTGGAACACGCTTGGTGGTGGCAGCTTACTGTTAACCTAAGCTGGTAATTAAGCTTAGGAGGCTTTCATGTGGGTCCCCACGTCTGTACCCTAGAGTTCAGAGTGGGGAAGGAACCTTGACACTGTCACTCTGCCTCACACTAGGAAACGGCCTAATGGTTAGGGTACCTGCTTGGGACAGCTGGGCTCAACTATTAAACAAACCCAATTCTTTCAGCCTTCCTTCAAAGGTCATGTTCTCAAGACCTTTAATCATTCTTGTTGCTCTTCTCTGGACCCTCTCCAATTTCTCCTCATCTTTCTTGAAATGTGGTGCCCAGAACTGGACACAATACTCCAGTTGAGGCCTAACCAGCGCAGAGTAGAGTGGAAGAATAACTTCTCATGTCTTGCTCACAACACACTGGTTAATGCACCCCAGAATCACGTTTGCTTTTTTTGCAACAGCATCACACTGTTGACTCATATTTAGCTTGTGGTCCACTATAACCCCTAGATCCTTTTCTGCTGTACTCCTTCCTAGACAGTCTCTTCCCATTCTGTATGTGTGAAACTAATTGTTCCTTCCTAAGTGGAGCACCTAATGGTTAGGGTACCTGCTTGGGACAGCTGGGCTCAACTATCTGCTCTGCCAGAGTCCCTGTGCAGTCTTGGCAGCTACTTATTTCCAGGGGTCACTTTGCTCAGATTGGCCTCTACATTCCTGTATACAAATTTGACTTGCCTGAACACACACAAGATCTGGGTACTAGTTCTCATTGCGACCATATTGCAGTTATTCCCTTCTGAACGCTCTAGTTCATTATCATCTGCTTAGCTCTCTGAAGCAACTGTTCTTGTTAGTGTTTCTCACAGTCGAAACCTTCTGCTAGGGACCCTTTGGTGATTATTTTGCTGCACCGGGCACCAGACTGGGAGTTAAACATGCAAAATATGCGCCCAAGTGTGTGAGCATTTGATGTACCTAACACTTAATGGAGCAGTTCTGGGTCTGTTGAATAGGGCCGTGGTACACATGCGCACTAGCCAGCTCATTGCGATACATTCAAAGGAGTCTGAAAACGAGTCCAGCCAGCTTGTTTCTGTTTAGAGGCGCAATAAAAATCCCGTCTTAGGGTTTTAACAAATGTGAGTTTTGTGTCTGTAAATGGCTGGGCCAAAAAAATATTTCAGGCACAGTTAAAGGAGCCCTGCTGAAAATGGAGCCCTGACTTTAATGGGGAATTAGAAAGCAGGGGCTTGAACTTTAGACTCGGGGTGGACTCAGTATTTGCTTTTTTTTAAAAAAAGAAAGAAAGACTGGCCTTTGATTGGCAGCTTGAAACTAAAAAAACAGGAGATCACTCCCGGAGCTTGGGAGACTGATGATCCTGTATCATCATTACAGGCATCATGATAGCAGCTCATGGTGCCAACAGTGTCACAGGGACTGCTGGGGATCTTTCCAATAGAGCTACATGTATTGGGGAGCAAGTGACACAAGAAAATGTGCTGCTTCCAGATGCCCACAAACATGCCTGTCTCTAGATTCTTACCCGGTCTCCCATGATTAAGAGCCATTTCTTTACTGGCTTCCTGCAGTCATGTCTGCAAAAGCGTGATGGATGCAAATGTGTAATTTGGGTGAGATGTGCCCTGATTTATGCCTCTTTCTCACTAGTTATTAATCATCATGTTGCTTTAAAGCCTCCAAATAATCCTTTTTGATTGTGGTAATCGAGTGGAGAGGACAGACCTCATCAGCTTGGGCTCCCCTGCTGCCAAACTGTGCTAAAAAGCCACTCATGCCTTGAACAGATGTTGCTAGTTTTTAGACTAGTAGGAGATTAATGGAATAATTTAGACTCCCTTTTGAGAGCAAATGCCAGCTCAGTCAAAATCCACACACTGACTGATAAGGGAGGGAGTGTTGTCCAGAGGCTAGAGCAACTAACTGGGCATCCCACTTCTTGGGTTCTCTCTTTAGCTTTGCCATTGTCTCTCTATGGGTGTTTGGGCATTTGCTTTCCCTGAAATGTTGGGAAGTGTTCGTAATGTGATTTGAGATCCTTAGATGAAAACTCGGATGTCACTAGTGAGAGGCAGACAGCCACTTGGAAAAACACTGACAGATGTTCAAATGAATGAAGCATTGACTTAGTCAATTAAATTGCACATGTAACTACCACAATTATGTGCACAAGTCAGGGAACAGTGTGGCTTGCAGCACGCATTTAGGTGCGAAATTAGCCCGTTTGTGATCAGAAATGGACGATAGCAGGCTAGGAATACACTGTGCACATGTAACTGCACAAAACTGACAGGCCTGAGAGGCAGGATGGTCTTGTGGTGCAGGTACCTGGGTGAGGGACCTGGGCTCAATTCTCCACTCTGCCGCAGACTCCACGTGTGGCCTTGGGCAAGCCGTTCCCTCTTGTGCCTCAGCTCCCCGCCTGTAGCCTGGGGATAACAGCACTGCCTGACCTCACTGGAGTGTTGCACGGATTGTGAGGGGCTTGGACACTACAGTAATGAAGCCCATGTAAGTACCTTAGACAGATAAAAAGTCTGGTCCTAAGAGGCAGCAGCAGAGGCAAGGCAGCTGCTCTAATCACTATGAAAAGGGAAAGAAAGGCCTTGTACTTGAAACCCAGGACTGAGGGTCAAAGGAGCCACGTTCCATTCCTGGCTATGACGCAGGTGTCTTCTGTGTCCGTGACCAAGGAAAGATCTGTGTTTTGCCTTAGTTTCCATTCTCGGTAATAGGGGTGGTACTTCCATAGCTCGCTGAGTTGGTGGAAGGTTACATTGATTTAGCGTGTAAAGGGTTTGGAGGTCCTTGGATGGGGGCACTGTAACAGCGGCTGGTATCGTTTTATAGAGTAGGTACAGGTTGGCATAGTACATGCCATGGTGAATGCCTAGAATGGTGGATCCCTGCCATTATACTTCCTCTTAGCTCAAAGACTGTGGGTTTGACCCCCACTCATGCCCATTGAGTCTGTGTGTGTGTGTTATATCTGACCACAGTATGCTACACACACACAGTACATGTGAACAGTGACCACACACGTGCCTTTCTTTAGTGTGTGTCTGTGGGGGGGGTGTTTTACTTTTCAGCACCCTAAACAGAAAAAGACATCCCAGCTCAAATCTCACTCCCATGGGTACAGTTTGTAATATAACAGCCCTCGTAGGTATTGATACTTTGCTGCAGACTGGCTAAAGCACTGGGCTTGAGCCAAAGGCTCCCAGCTGCAATGATTAGTTAAAGGCAATTTATCAGAGTAATGATTTATTGTGTTAGCAGATCCTGCCTCAGGCATTTAGAGAAACTTAGCTCCTTGCCAGTCAGAGAAAGTTCTTTGATCGCACTGGATTGAAGGTTTCCAGCTTTGAATTATCGGGTTAATGGCATCTGAGCAAAGGGATTGATAGGTTGAGTACATTCTGAAATGGGAGTGCGGGGTCTGAGATACTGGACTTCAGATCTACTTCTGATGGAGAATTTTGCTTCTCTCATGAAGAAAGAATACAACAGAGAAGTGAGGTTACGGCTGACCCCATCTTCTGCATGTTAATTCACTAGTGGCTGCGGAGTAGCTTTTGCACATATCCTCCCTTTCCTCATTCATGAACATCAGTATCATAACACAGCTCCACTGTCATGTTAGAGTGTGTGTGTGTGTGCATCTGTGGACACTGCACACTGTTATACAATGTATATTGTCAGTGTACTCTGAGGAAATCTCTATGCTCCTTTTCTTGCTTTCCCATCAGTAGCAAGAGTTTTGTCAATGATGCATGAGGAAGCCTACAGCATTTCTTCTCCATCACAATTACCATGTAGTTTCTCTCTGTGGAAACAGGTGTTTTGGAGAAAGTGGACAGTCATGCTCAGTGCTGCTGTTCACAGTTCTTAGCATTAAGAAAACGGCAGCTTTAGCAAGTCACTTTTTACTAACAGTATTACATTCACAAACATGTAACAACAGGGACAGCCACCAGGTGGCAGCATACCCGTGACATCACAATACAGTAAGTGCACATTAATAGAGTCCTGCATGGATACAAAATGTGTATCTGCATCCAATCCACAGACATGGTCTACGGATACCCATGGACATAAAGCAGATGTCCACAGTTTTGCAGGGCTCTAGATATAAAATTTGGATCCGCATCCATCCACAATCTGCAAGCATGGTCAGTGGATATAAAGTGGATATCTGCAGATTTTCAGGGCTCTACACATTAATATGCTACAATTTGATACCATATGGCAGGGATGCTACAAACCTTTCAAATAATTGTTAGAAGTTGCTGCAAAGGCATCGGATAAAATTAACTGTAGTAGCAGTAAAAGTACGTTGCCCCTTACATAGTCATATATTTCAAGGCCAGAAGAGACCATTAGGATCCTCTAAACTGACCTCCTGTGTAGCACAGGCCACAGAATTTCATCAGTGATTCCTGCATCTAATCAATCACTTGTGATTGAACTAGAGTGCAGAATTTTAGAAAGACATTCACTCTTGAATTAAAAACTCCCACTAGTGGAGAATTTACCACATCCCTGGCTACTAGGTCCAATGGTTAGTTACCTTTGCTGTTTAAAACAGAGTCTTATTTCCAGTCTGACTTTTGCTAACTTTGACTTCCAGCCCCTGGCTCTTCTTTTGCCTTTGTCTGCCAGATTAAAGAGTCCTTTTAGTGTCAGATAACTCCTGGCTGTGATCAAGTTGTTGCTTATGCTCTCTTTAATAAGGTCACTAGTTCACACTCCTTTTGTTTCTCACGATAAAGATGGGTTTTCCAGACAATAAATGACCTCTCTTGCTGCAGAGGTGCATGCAGTGAGTGTATGAACATCAACAAGAGGCCTGGAATTTATAGGGGTAACATACTATCATGACATAAAGCTTGCATCATTAGTGTTTTATTTTTAGCACTTAGTATTGCTGCTGACTGAAGCTCTGAATGAGACACTTAACACCACTGAGCCATTATCTCTATGGCCCATAAGACTAGATAGAAAAGCTTAAATCAAGAACAGGAATGGGTGTGTGTAAAGCCCTATAGCAAAGGAGCCAGCCATTATGTTCTGTGGCTGTTTCATTTAGTGATATGCCCACATTTGGTAGAAATTGAGTCTCTGCAAAGCCACAGGGAGATGTGCTAGCATATGGCAGTTCATTTCGAGTCCACGCCACTGTCACCTGGTGCTAAAACCTGATGGGAGTTTGAGAAACAAAGTTTGTAAACAGAAGATGCCAGCCCCTGGCAAAATGGAAGTAAGATGTTAAGTCCCTATTGCGTGGCCCCTCTGCACCCCCTCTAGCAGGTGTGTGGAACAGTCAGGCCGAGAGTAAACAGCATAAAGACACAGGACAATGTGAACAGGAACATCAAGGGTTGAGTCTTTGCCCTGAAGTGTAACAAAGATGGACCTGGGTGGGCATCAAGCAGAAGAGAATTCCACATGGTGGCACTTGTGAGAGGCAGTCAGGGGTCGCGCATGAGCAGGAGCATGTGTTTATTTTAGATCTATACAAAGCCCGATTCAGACTGTTAGGCTCTGATAGAGGCCTCTCTACAGGATGGGGGAGCCGGCAGATACTGGACACAGTGTTAGTATACAATACTCTGAATACTTTTATTGGTTACAATACAAACCTCAGTCACTCCACATTCATACCCCAAACATACTGCACCAGAGTCTGAAGATTAGAATGACGTCCCGACGGCCAGTTGAGATCTGCTCCAATCAATTATAATGCGTGGGGAGCCGGCTCGCACACCTCTTCAAAATCAGGGCTCTGGATCGATGTCTGACTCCAAATTGCAGATGTATCAGACAACCATTTATAGTCCATTTCGTTGCGTCATCAGTCCTTTGTTTCTGTTCGCTGGGCCTTTCACCCACAACTCCAAGAAAACAGTCCTGGGCATAATCCAAAACGTTTCATTTCCCCCAACTTTTGTCCACAGCTGTAACGGACACATTGCCATGACAACACCATCGATGTTATTCCCTTTTCTGCTGATTTTTTATCTTTCCCAGGATCACAAATTGTTTCACAGAAACAGTCCTTGACCACTCACAACCTTAAATCCTCACTTTGGCTGCCAGCACACAACCCACATACTCATGTCAAGTGCACTTCACCCACACTAGGCTTCAAATAGCCTATAACGTATTACAACATATTTATATGTGTGTGTATGTATGACAACATATGAGATTATCTCCCAACAAGACTCCCCAAAGCATATGTACAAAATGCAACACACCAGCTAAGCCATTAACAAACTCACCAGCGTCAATTAAAATCCACTTCCAGACTCAGAAAGTCACCTGCTCCCAAAGAGTTACATGTTCCCCACCCAGGCAGATCCTTGTTCAAGCAGCACAGATTAGAGCTCTGTTCCCCCTGGTCCCAACACACAGGCTATCCTACAGCAACTGAAGGAGAATCCCTACCCCCAACACCCCTGACTGGCTGCTAGTATATCCCCTCTGAGTCTCCAGACCCTGCAGGCAACACATATGTATGTTCAAGTGGGTCTCCTGCACACTGGCCCATCCATTACACTCTGAGAACCTAGGATTTCACTGAATGGACATATTTGTACTGCAATCTTTGAGAGACCCTTCTCCCACGCCCTCAGATCATTTATGCGTGTTCCAAGATTCCATTTCACCAGCATGCATCTTCCCCAGCAAAGAGCTCAGCACATCCTTGGAACAATGCAGCCAGAAAGTTACTCAGTTAGCATGCTCTGGATGGGAACCTTGTGGGCACTTCCATCTATTTCCTTTGATCTGCCAAAGCAAACCACCCCAGGTACTGAGCCACTGCTGGGACTTTGCTCCTCTAACCATACAGGGGAAACTTTCGGGGCCCACCTCCAAATTCTGCACACTTGCTTTTGCAACAGGCCTGCACCCACAGAAGTGAACAGATGCCCATTTTGAATGTACAAAGACAGGCTTTGCCCACATGAAATGGGTGTGAGCCAGCATCTGTGGGTGGAAGATGAGCCAGCTACATACAGAAGAGCTGCTGCACAAATTCAGGACTAGCTGGAAATGGCCTTCGCTGTCTTGTTAATCAAAAACCTAGCATTTACCAGAACTTGTGCTTGCTTTGTGAGCTGAACTCCAAGCAGAGCTACTTTAAATATCATCAGGATGGTGGCTTTTCATCCACTTCTACAACCCTACATGGGCTTTAACCACTGTGGATTTTAAAACACCATCCTATTTCTAGATTATTCCAATCTCTAGCTCTCTGAGGGGTGAGAGCAGATACCTGCAGACCTCAGGAACGATATAAGGCCCAAACAACTAGTGACCTGGTTTCCTCCGACATTTCAATTCGCGGGCTGCACTCGCCCTAGCCCCTTCACACAGAAGATGAAGCTACAATACTCAGTGCTGGCAACAATGACAGGCTGGCAATAATGACAAGTCTTTCTGAATTTCATGGGGGCAGGGGGGAAAGGGGGCCGCTACCGCTGGCTGGTAGAAATGAGAGTCTGTGTCAGATTAGTTTGAGAGAGAGTCTGAAAAGAAACACAGCCAAAAGGAAACATTAAAGGAAAGTCCTGAGCCTTTGGTCAGAAAGGGGAGACCCACTGACTGCAGGTGGCTAGAGATGCTTGATGCCTAGGGCCTGTCCAGACTGGACCTGCACTTCCGTCTCTTCAGCTCAGAGAGCTGGAGTAACTGTTCTAAAAGAAAGAGCTCTCTGCTGACATCTAAGGGCCTGTCTAGCCAGGCAGAGAACCCAAAGGGGAGCGACCCAGCATCAAGTTTACATACAACTCTGGGGACATTCCCTGTAGGAGAGAGCCACCAAAGGTCAGCAGATGTTTGTGCTTGGGTCGAGTCTCTTCCAAACCTGTTTGGGAAGGTCCCCACCATTCCATTGTTCCTATGGGAGTGGCTGTGACTGAAGTCATTTCTGGCAGATTTCACCCAGAGCAGTGAACTTTGGTCCCAGGGCGTCCAAGAAATCCTTGGGCAGTTCATCGTCGTCAATGAGCAGGGACCTGAAGGAGCTGCTTCTCTCTAGCTTTCCCTCCTCGGCATAGATGCGAGGTTGGTAAGTGACTATGTCCTCCTCCAGGTTGCTGAGGTGATAGAGCTTCTGAGGAAGGGAAAGAGAACAAATAAGAAAACAAAATCTCCCTGGAGACTCCATCTCTCACATCCCTTTAGAAGCCAGTGGGATTCATTGTAAGTAGCAGGTTAGCAAGAAGTCCCAGGGTGATACTGTAAGAAATACTAGTCACTCCCACCCAACCAGCCAGCCCCTTTAAAGCACATCAGCTACACCAAAGAGTGCCCCGGGAGCAGCGCTGCAATACAGTAGCACAGGGAAGCTGTCAGAAGAAATACAAAAAGCATGAAAAATTACAAGTTTCCCAGCCAACACAGAACGGAAAGAGCAAGGAACCTGGCTTTACCCGTGCACCTGCAATGGGAAGCACTTCAGCACCCAGTGCCTGTCCAGAAAGGAAAAGGTGCACATGTGACGGACACACAAGTGTCCAGGTAACTTGTAGGTAACCAGAATGGCACAGCAAGAAGTGCTGGAGACACAAAATCTTCAGCAAAGGCTCAGAGATCGTTGTAAGTGACCCCTCCTCACACTCCCCCAGATTGTGTATCTTGCTCTCAGCCAGGGGTTCGGATTCTGCTGCGAGTTAATGCCTGTTTTACACACCCTAGCCCCTTTTCCCATTCCTGGAAGGTGTGTCTCTCCTATGAACAGCTGGAAAGTTCCCAGGGCAAACCGTGTTCCATAGCCAGGACGCACTGACAATACTGAGGAGTTCAAAACCAGCTATTCCCTACCTGATTCAACATTTCACCCACTGTTTGTACAATCATAGTGAGGGGTCTTCTGTGGAGTGTCTCCACGCATCTGGAATTGTTGACCCCCTGAAAGAGAGACATAGCATTGGACCTCAGCAAGGCCATAGCCCTCCATCAAGATTTTACAAGTGTCATTCTGGTTTGAACAAATTCCTCAGCATTCATTGTATGTTATAGCCATTTCTCCTGTGCATGTGTAACCCACACACCTCTTGGGTGTGGTGTTCTGTCCCATCTGGTGGCACCAAGACCACTTAGAGAGAGAGGTAAAAATGAGTCTGCTATATAGCCTTCACTAACAGCCAGTTGGCTTTTAGCTCATGCGGTAGAGGCTCATGCACTAAGCTCCAGAGGTCCCCACTTCGATCCTGCCTGCCGAGAACGAGGATCTGTCGGCGTTACAAGTGGGGCCTTGTCTGGGATTTCAACTGGGAAGACTCTAATGCTCAGGACACGCTTCCTCAGCTAGGGGAAGTATGTAACCTACACACCTCCTGGGTGTGGTGTTCTGTCCCATCTAGGGGTACTGAGACCACTTAGGCCTGGCCTACACTAAGGGGGGGGGGTCGAACTAAGGTACGCAAGTTCAGCTTCGCGAATAGTGTAGCTGAACTTGAACTACCTTAGTTCGAAGTACTCACCCGTCCAGACGCCGCGGGATCGAAGGCCGCGGCTCCCCCGTCGACTCCGCCACCGCCGTTCGCGGTGGTAGAGTTCCGGAGTCGACGGGAGCGCGTTCGGAGTTCGATATATTGCGTCTAGATTAGACGTGATATATCGAACTCCGAGAAGTCGAACGCTAGCCGCCGACCCGGACGGTAAGTATAGACGTACCCTTAGAGAGAGGTAAAAATGAGTCTGCCCTACAGCCTTCACTAACAGTCAGTTGGCTTTTAGCTCATGCAGCAGAGGCTCATGCACTAAGCTCCAGAGGTCCCTGGTTCAATCCTGCTCACCAACAACCGGGGTCTGTAGGCATTACATGTGTCTTATCTATTTAGATTGCAAGCTCACTGGGCAGGGACCATCTGCTACTCTGTTTGCACAGTGCCTAGCACGATGGGCCCCAGTCTTGGTTAGGCCTTTGGGACGATCATAAACATGGTGATCATAATAATTCACTGCATTCCTTTCAGTTAAAGGCACCAAAGGCAGGACCTGATCCCGCCAATATTTACTCACACAAGTAGTCCTTACTTGCAAAGGCCTAGTGTTTTAAGTGAGGCTTACTGACTCAGGGTTATGCTATGAAAGTAAAGGTGTTATGTTCTGCATTTTTTTCTAACCTGTCCCCAGACAGAGATAGTTTGTGGAGCCCATTAGTGAGCATAACACAGTGAAAGGCATTCTACTTACGTGGGAACTGTGGTTGTCACTTACTGGTCTGGCCTGGACCGTTCTACTGGCACCCTTTAAAAAATAA
This sequence comes from Mauremys reevesii, assembly GCF_016161935.1. Lineage (NCBI taxonomy): Eukaryota > Metazoa > Chordata > Testudines > Geoemydidae > Mauremys > Mauremys reevesii. The sequence goes on along the minus strand of NC_052635.1, from coordinate 40,004,357 downwards.
ACACAGGGAACTGTTGTATGATTCCAGGAAAGTTATTAGGGGTTAATAAAACCCACCACAGTTAACCTCTCATCCCTTCTGCCATTCACTCCCCCTCATCCACCTCCCCCGCCCCCCCCAATACTCTATGCTAGTTTGTAGAGTTTACTTACACATAGATCTTGGTCATAGTGTCCTCGACTGGATCTAAGGGAGGCAGATGGTGCCATTCCATTTACATCCTACAATGACAAACAACAAGCTCACATCACTAAAATACCTGGCTGGATAGTTAAGAGTCTTGTAAGGGGAAATAGTTTTATTCTGAATGGAGACTCAGCTTGAGAAATGTCAGCCTCAGAAAACGATAAGTGACGAAGCACAGTGCTCAGAATGGCAGTGCAATTTCATTTTACTTACAGGGTTATTATTTTCAAATAGGGCTGTCTTATGTTGTTCTTTTCACTGTGGTTCATGTCACAGGCCGTGTGTTAGGCACATCTGTGACGTTGGCAGACCAGGTGCCAGCTCATGCCAAAGTCCCAGGTCAATTAACTTGTGTATTAGTATTGACCAAAGTAATTGTTAAATATATAAGAATGTATTTGGTGTTTAAGCATCATGAAAAAGGGATGTTACATGCATTTTTTTAACTTATCTGTATCCTGTTATAATGTAATTGCAAACATTTACATTGTAAATACCACTGTAACTAACTAACCCTTCAAAGAAGCCTTGTGGAATGCTAATGAAGGACTTTAACAGAAAAGTGCTAATTTCAAATCCAGTGGTCATAGTATGTGATGACCGGAGGTCAATGACTCAAAAATTAATTCCTCACTCACTGTCGGAGGAAAAGCCCAAATGGATAGAGACACTGTCAGCTTGTTTTCTGTCAGGAGATGGATTCAAGGAAAGACCCTTGATCTCTGGACTGTTTGGACTCTTACAGAGAAGTGTACCTGATGCAAAGCAGAGATCCCCAGAGACAATCTGAGAAGACTTTTGGGAAACTGACAGTGTGGTTTAGTTTACTATAGAATTGGCTGCCAGTGTTATCTTTGGTGTAAGATCTGGAGTACCAATTGATATGGGGTAAGTGACTGGTCTCTTGGGACTGGGAGCAACCTGATGTGGTCTGTTTTTGATTTGTGACCTTTTATCACAAAGTCCAGTTTGTCTGGGTGGCAAGATAGGCTGGAGAATCTACAGGGACTGTCTGTGACTCCATGGTAAGACGGATATAGCAATCCAGGGGTTCACATTTGTTACTGATTTGGTGAAATCTAAATGTAGACCATACTACCAGCTTGGGGTGACTGCCCTGTTTTCCGACAGTCTGCCCTGAGGTAGGCTCTCAAAAGTTGTGAGCTACTCCAGACAGCATGATAATATCTCAGTGGTTTGAGCATTAGCCTGCTAAACGCAGGGCTCTGAGTTTAATCCTTGAGGGGGCCGTTTAGGGAACTGGGTCAAAAATCAGTCTGGGGATTGGTCCTGCCTTGAGCAGGGGGTTGGACTAGATGACCTCCTGAGATCCCTTCCAATTCTAATATCTACTTAGGGTGTTAAAAAGGGACCACTCCATTTACACGAATATATAAACAAACGAGTGGTTACCTCAGACATTTGTTTTCCTTTTCTGACTTCTGCATATGTAGAGAGTTGGCTAGCATAATCCAAAACATCAGGCATAACCTGCAGAGGGCAGAGATGAAGACATGCATTCATTAAATGTACAGAACAAAGGACTATTAATCCCTATTGGCTCCTAACCAATATTTTGCAACCCCTGCCCTTCATGTCATTTGTTATTTCCCTGTTCTCACTAAACAGGCAGGTATCACACGGTAAGTAGAGACGGAGGAGCCACTCAAATCTTTCCTCAGCAAAGTGCCAGGTCTGCCTTGTTAATACATTCCAACGGGATGAGGAGTCCAAGAAGAAGGTTACCCAGAAAACCATTGGAATGGCAGAGGATGCATCAGAGTTAGTCCCCATTACCTGGATAACCCAATACCATACAGCAGGTCATTTTCCTGCCACATTCTGCTGAGAAAGGGAGGAGTGAGAAAGTGGATATATGCTCGATTGCCCACCTGACACAAAACGTTTCCACACTCTTCATTATACTTGATTAAAGTCTGGCTGCCTTCTTCAAAAGGGAGATGGGCTTGGCTTTTCCTCTTTTCAGACCCAAATGAACACCGCAGCAGAAGACAGCCTGCCACTGAAACAGGAAAAGAATGACCAGAACTGCTACTGACACCTCACAGCCTTTCAAAGCAGCCCCGCTGGCACCTCACTGAGCTCTATGAATGTAGAGGTCAGATTTCATATCATTCATTAATTCATGTTTCAGACATAGGAAACATCAGACTGGTCTATACCAGTGGTCCAGCTAGCACAACATTCTGTCACTGAAAATGGCCAGCTCCAGCTGTTTCAAAGGAAGGTGTGAGAAACCCCGCAACAGACAATTGTGGAGTAACCTTCCTCTATGGGAAATTTCTGTCTAATCAACTCTCCAACACCACCTACTATGAAGAACTCAAAGAAGACCCCACACCACAGGAATTTAAGGATATCATCAAATCCTTCCCCCAGACAACTCCAAGAGAAACTCTACAAACTCATCCCCCAAGAACCCACCACTGGGACCTTCTACGTGCTTCCCAAGATACAAACAAGGGAACCCAGGCAGACACATTATATCTGGCAACGGTACTCTCAGTGAAGGAATATTCGGACTCCTAGAAACCATCTTCAAATCAGTCACCACACAAAAAGACTTCCTTTAAGACACAATCAACCCACAAACTCCAGAACATCAACAATTTCCCTCAGGACATTATCTTTGCCACCATGGATGTCACTTCTTTATACACCAACATCCCACACAATGACAGCATCACTGCCTGCCTCAAATATTTACAAGATGCTGGACAAGACTCAGATCTCCACCCTGAACACATTGCCAAACTCATCCATTTCATCCTGACTCATAACAACTTTACATTCAACAATAAACATTTTGTTCAAACCATGGGAACAGCCATGGGTACTAGCATGGCTCCCCAATATGCCATCCTCTTCATGGGCCACTTGAAGAATTTCTGGACAAATGCACCAGAAAACCACTGATAAACTTAAGATATGTCTATAATATTTTCATCCTGTGGATAGATGACCTAAAATCCCTCATAGATTTCCACCACAACTTCAACAGGCACCATCTGTCCATTAAATTCTCTTTGGAAAACTCCCACTCTAGCATCAACTTCCTGGACACCAGTTTCAACGAAGGAACCCTACAGACAACTATGTACAAGAAACCCACAGATCACCACATTTACCTCCACAAATCTAGCAACCACCTCAAACACACCAAGAAAGTTATCTACAGCCAGGCACTCAGATACCACAGAATATGCTCTAAGGAGAAAGTCCAAGATATACACCTTAGTGCACTGAAAACTGCCTTTACCAAACAAGAACACTCCACCAGAGAAGTGGATCACATCATGGTACCAGCCCTGAGAGAATCTACTTCAATACAGAAATAAAACACCACCTGCCCCCACACCCCTCCCTGTCACCTACCACCCCTTACTGGAACCCATAAGAGGCATCATCAAATAAATACAACCCATGCTCAGTGGGAACTCATCCTGAAAGAAATCTTTCCTGAATGCCTTCTGCTGGCCTTCAAACAATCCCCCAGCCTCTCCAAGCTCATCATCAGAAGCAAGCTCCTCACCGACTAGGACACACCAACTCACAGCTGCACCAGACCCTGCCAAAACAGATGCAAAACCTGCAGACATATCTCCACTGCTGCAAAGATCAACCCCTACTTCCATTGCTATCATAATACATTGTATACCTCATTTGGTGCACTAACATGCCCAATTATAACTATGTGAATGAAACCAACAATCACTACCATCTCGAATGAACTCACACAGGAAAATAAGACAAAAAACACCCTATCACCTGTGGGTGAACACTTTTCACAAAGTGATCATGCTATATCTAACCTCTGTCCTCATCCTCAAAAGAAACCTTCACAACACCATCAAAAGACAAGTCCGGGAGCTTACATTCATAACATTGCTAGACACTAAAAATCATGGATTAAATAGAGACACTGGATTATGGTTTATTAAAACAATCTATAACCCACCAACAAAACCTACCCCACTCCAGCTTCCCCTTTTTCCTTTCCCCCAGTGATGGGAGGTCCCTTGAAATCTGTGTTAGGCTAAACGATCTGTTCCACCTTGTGCTGAGTGTCACAGCTAAATACGTTTCCTAGACCTCAAGAAGAGTTCTGTGTAAGCTCGAAAGTTCAGCTCTTTCACCAACAGAAGTTGGCCCAACAAGAGATATTGTTTCTCTAATATCCTGGGACTGACAGGGCTACAACACTGCATATCTATTCCCAATCAGTTAGGGCTTGGCTAATGCCAAAAGTTTTAGCCTTATACATTTTAACTTCATCCAGGAATCTTCTCACTATCCTTATAAGTGCCTACATTCTACTCAAATTTTCTGTCTTCCTACAGAACTCTTCTTGGCCTCAACGATATTGTTCTAAGGAACATGCGACTAATGTTGGCATGTGGCCATGAGTTCCACAGGTTAACTACATGCTGTAAAAGAGAGAATTCCCTTTTATCCATTTCAAGTGTCCTGCCTTTCCATTTCATTGGAGGTCATACAAGAAAGGGTCAGCAGGAGCGTGACATACATTTCACACTCCGCCTTATCTCATCTCCTTTCTAAAATACGCCGCCCTGAGCTTTTCATTTTCTCCTCAGATGGAAGACTTCCCAGGACTGTTCATTTCCACTGCTCATCTCTGGACCCTTTCTGTTTTCATTATACTTTTGAGACAAACACACTGTTCCAGATGAAAGTGTCCCAGCTCACCGTGGGATGCCATTGTAGAACTGACAGTGTTACTTTCTAACCCACTCTTCATACAGCCTAATGTTGCTTTTTCGATCATGACTGCACGCTGAGCACAGGTTTCCACTGAGTTCTCCACAATAAAGCCCAGGCCCTTCTGAGACGCTACAGCTAATTTAGAATGTCCCTCACCCCTCTCAAATATAGATGGGTCATTTAAATAATCCCTTCCAAGGTCCATTACCCTTCATTTGTCAGCACTGGATATCATCTGCCATTGTGCCGCACATCATGGCATCTGCCAAATAATTTAACAGACTGTTCTCTTGGTTGCTGGAGATGAAAAGACTGCGGTAGTCATTACAAGAGCACAACTATGGCTCCCATTGCACGACGAAGGTGGCTCCAGAATATAATAAGGCAACAGATCATCTGCTTAGACCACTGAATGGTGGTGACACAAAAGAGCAGTTATTTAGTTCCACCTCTATAGCACTCAGACATATTCAGAGAGTCAAATGGCCATTTTACTGCCACTTGTTCCCTCTAAAGGCAGGTACTACATGCCACATATTAATAGGTTGCAGCTCCCATCTTATAGCCAGGTGATGAGTAAGTGAGGGGTAAATTTTAGAAGGGTATCTTACCGAGAAGCAACAGGAGGGCTGCCGAAATCACAGCAATGGCGCCACCTCCAAGGCTAAATTGCACGGAGTTCGGATCTTCACACGCGCGTCCATCTGGGCAACGGCAGAGCCTCACAGACAGAGTCTGCTTCATAGAGAATCCCTGCCTGTCCAGAATTAGGAGAGGCACCAAATACTTTCCATGTGGGAGGTTTCTCAACATTAAAAGTTCAACTGAGTCACCTAAAAGAAGAAAGGCAAGAACTCCTGAGCTGCATGTAAAAAGCAATAAACAGCCTGAAAGCACAGTGTTGATGGAGGAGGGAGGGGCTTTTTTTCCCCATTTTGAGCCCTTCTGAGTTATACAAACTGAGTGGGGAAATTGATTGGAAGCACAAAGGGACAGAATGTCCGTGAGGTTAGATTCACAATCTGGTGTTTAATTTGCACACACCGCTACCCAGACAGTGTGTGCAAAGTGGATAACTGTATGTGCCAGTGTTTTAGTGCCTGCCTGTACCTGATAACTGTGTCCATTAAAATAGATCTATCACCTTCCAATATGTGTAATGCCTTCAGTTCCATAGTAACTGTGTCGATAATCCCAACAGAAAACCGTTTCTTGCCATATGTGAGATTTGAGGCCTCAAAGCAGAAGGCTGAATGGTGCAAAATCCTATTGAGCCTGTAATCATGGACAATTGTATTAAAAGACATCTAAGCGGATTCTGACTTCCAGAGTTACTCCAGTGTAACTCTGGAGTGACTCCACTGGAGTGAGAGTGGACTTACTCTGAATCTACTCCGAGGTGGGAGTGCAGAACTTAAAACCCTGAAGTGATAATAAATAACAGATGGTAAACATGACTATGCCTGTGTGAAACAGTGACAGGATGACAAAGTGAGCAGGGGTTTCACAGAGTGTGTGGGAGGAAGAACTTACCAAAACTCTTTCCTAATCTCCAGTTTTGCTTTATACTTTTTGAATCATCAGCGAGTTTAAATGTAAAAGGACTGGCATATGGATGGGAGTCATTATCCTCCGCCTTTATGATGAGAGGAGTCAGTCTTGCTTTGTCACAAACTTCAAAGAAACGTGTGACTAATGTTGGCATGTGGTCATTGATGTCAGACAGGTAAAGCAGAATGGTGCCAGTGCCTGTCTGCGGTGGGACACCTAGGTGGAGAAAACAGAGGTTGGCCAAGATATTGGCAAGAGGCAACAATCTGGCATGATTCCCCTGCCCATTCATTTCCTATTAGTCCCTAAGTTAATACATTAGCAAGATGTAAGGACATTAGGATTTTCTGTACTGATCCTCCATTCAGATTCATAGTCAATCATTTCAGAGTGTGTCTTTTACCTGAGAATATGCTTTATTAGTAATAATCAATTAGCCAGTAATAATTAACCCTTGATACTACTGTCAATTAGATACATATCATCATCCCCTATTCCAAATGGGTTAGCTGAGGGTATGTCTACACTACCCACAGCATCGGCAGGCAGCGATCCATCCAGCAAGGATCGATTTATCATGTCTTGTCTAGACACAATAAATCGACCCCCGAGCCGTCTCCCATCGACTCCTGTACTCCAGAGCCACTAGAGATGCAAGCAGAATCGACGGGGGAGCGGCAGCAGTCGACTCACCGTGGTGAAGACACCACAGTAAATCGATCTCAGTATGTCGACTTCAGCTACATTATTTACGTAGCTGAAGTTGCATAACTTAGATCAATTCCCCACCCCCAGTGTAGACCAGGGCTGAGATACCAAGGAGTTAGATGCATTTCCAAAGGGCACACAGCAAGGTCACAGCCAGGACTAGAACCTCGTCCTCCCTCTCATTCCCCCGTCTCCTGCCCCAATTATGAGATCACAGAAGGAAGTACAAAAGGAAGGTGGATGGTCCAGTACTTGGGACACCAGGGTTCAATTCTCTGCTCTGCCATAGATTTCTAGTGTGAGCTTGGGCAAGTCAGTCCATCTCTGTGCCTCAGTTCCCAGCAGTGCATGAGGGATTGTAGCACTGCCCTACCCATGTAATCCATCATCTGTACTGCAGCTAATTAGTGTCTGGGTAAAATCAGAGGTGTCGATTGAGACCTGCAATGCCCCACCTCTCCCCCTACAAGCTCCCAACACAGCTGCAATCATCTGAGGTGATGAGCTGACAGCACCCTTATCTGCTAAGTGAGGCTAGTAGCAGGCCCTTCCCACTGAGGGAGGCTTCCACTTGTCACACTCCTTGGTCCTCTAGAGCTCATATCTGGTGAACTTCAGGGCACAGTACAAGTCTGGCCTGTTTTCCCAAGCGCTCACTTGAGGCACTGATTAGGAGACAGAGTGGAGCCCATTTTACAGCAGGAAGGGTTTAAGCGGGAGGCTGTTGGGAAATTTGTTTTCTTTGAATGTTTATTTGCTAGATTGTGATGCTAGTTGTGCCTTTATACTTCACACGTGTGCCTGGAGAATTTGACAGGTGTCACTGAAAATCTGATCTTCTGAACAAATACGCAAATGAGCAGCATTCTGGATACAAAACAAGCAGGGAGTCCTGAAAAAAAAGACTTATTAGCAGCAAGTGAAGACTTTATTCACCGTGCAATCGACTCAAGTATCCCCACTCTTCCTCAACGGAAACTATTTTTTCCAGTAACAGGAGCTGTTATTCCTCTCTACAGTGATGCTAATGCTCACAGCACATACTCAGAAATGGTCTCATTTGCTACCATCTGAGCAGAAACTTACCATCATCTATGGCATGAATAATGATGGGGTAAACACTGTCGTTCACATAGGGGGATTCCCGATCAAGTTCTTTCATGGCAGTAATAACGCCAGAGTTCTCATCAACAGTCACCCACCCTGCTGGATCATGAACTACTTTGTATCTGAACAAAACAAGACAAAAAACCCAAGGCCACGCAATTATTTAAATGTCTTAGGCACTCAAATACAAGTTCCATTACATCTCCTGGTATCTTTTTAAGCCTCAGATATTTCCACTCTGGGACTTCACTTTGTTTAGTGTTTCTTGTGATGAAAAGTGATGAGGTAGCTTCACTAGGGACTGAATTTTCTTTATCGGCTGAAACATTTGCAGTGTAGCTAGTGGCAATGCAAGGGTTCCCCACACCAGTGCTAATATGCCTCGCCCAGAGCCTGGAGGAACCACTGTTAAGGGTGAGAGGATGATTTAGTTTCCATTCCAGTTCAAGAAGGAGGAAGTCAATGGGAGTTCTGACCAAGCAAGCACTGTATGATTGGAATCATTATTTTTACCATTCCAAAAGCAAAACTAGATATTTTCTGTCTAAGTCTGGAGTCAGTCTAGTGCTCCAACATACAGTTTAGAACAGTTGCACTAAGTAGAGATTTCTTTGTTAAAGTTAAAACGCTCTTTCCTTTATGTTCCTTAACAATTTCCCCAGCTCAGGGTTTACAGTGTCTCCACTTACTTTATCTTATTTGGCACCACATCTGGATCTACAGCAGAATATTTTCCAAGCCTCGTCCCAGGTTTCACGCCTTCTTCTTTTTGAAAAACAAGTGTAAGCGGGTGAAATTCAGGAGCATCATTTCTGTCTAGGACTTTCACAGCCACGGATGCACTAATGGGGGCTACAGGATGGCTCCTCAGTTTCCCTTTATGGCATGAAAATAAAGGTTCTTCATTTTCAACAGAAATGACAAGTCTCTTCTCCAAGTCACCTTCATGGTCCAGAGGCTGCAAACCCCAAAGAGAAGCTTCCATTAGAAATTATGGCTTTTCCTGTGGAAAGATCATCTTTCTATAAGTGAGAGCAGTAACTGATCTCAAATTACAAGCAGCTCCAACTACTAACATTACAATCAATCTGTCCATGCTACTAAATGCCATATTGTATCAAATCTACGGCTTCAGTAACATTACCTTAATAACACTTAAAATGCCCTCATTTGTTTCAGGATCGGTCTCAACGGTGAACTGTTCCTTTTCATTGCCTTTCACTATTTTGTACTTTGCTCTCCAAGCAGGTGTGTTTGGAGAATCTTGATCTTCCACCTGGAGCCTTAACACGCCTGGTCCTACTTTGCCTTCTTCAATTTGCCACTGATACTGAAATAAAAGAGGATTGTATCATCAGTGTCTAACCAGGAATCATCACATTGAACTAGTCCATCAATCCAGGTTCCCATCACATTTCCAAGCCCTGAAGATCCATTTCACAGAGGCCCTGTTCCTCTGCACTAGCTTTAGGGTCCTTACTCCCTGGCAGTGCAGCTCCAGTGCAGATGCACAACTAGGCCCTCTCCTACAGCTTCCTCCAGGATCCTGTTCCCCAGGATGGCAGAGGCTCTGTGGATATGGCCTGAGGTTGAGTAATCTCTGAAGATCTGGGTGGGGACATAATTCTGCACAGTGCAAATATCTCCCTAATAATAGTTACTTCCATCAGATTCTGTATCTTCTGCTGGTAATTTTAATTTTTTGTTTAGGGCTCAATGATGCCTCCCTTACTCACACAAAGCAGCTCTTTACTCTGAGAGCTGACTTATTGATATCAATTAAACTACTCATGAAACAAGGTTCTACTCAACATGATTAAGGGTGGTGGAATCTAGCACTTGTATCCTGGAGCTTATCTAAAGAACCATTCATTGCCAGAGACCATGGAAGCTGATACCCATATGGAGTGAACAAATCACAATGTCTACAAAGAACCATAGAACTTAACTAGCATGTTTTATCCCCATAAAGCCCAAACTTCATGCAGAAACCTGCTGGAACAGGGTGCATTTTTGCCCTGAAGCTTTCAAACTCTAGCAAACAGTCCTGGGGAGTGAATTACATAGGCAGAGGTCTAACTAAGTCTTAGTCAGATGTTTGTTTTGCGCACTTTGTGGCCAATGCTGCAATGTAAGACCCTTTTCTCCTGGTCTGCACCTTAACTTATTAATACCCACACATACCCCGTCAAGCCTCCCACCTTCATTCACTAGAACAGGCAAGTTACAAAACCAGTTTTAATTTTTCATACACAAATGGAAAATATTAACTGGACTAGAACCCTAAAATCCTCAGCTAATTCATAAGCTTTTCAGAACGCTTTCCCCAAAACCAAACAACAAAGGAGGAGATAGCAAAGGAGAAATGGAAAGAGCATGCTGGTTGAAGATTGGGTAGTAGTTGGGTGGCTATAATTACTTTCAGCTCAGACTAAAGTCATGGCTCCTTTCTCAAGCAGAGAGGATTTCTGGTCCCTTAGACGTCAGGAAGCCTACTTCAGGAGAAGAGTTCCGGACTTCCTTAGTTCTTGGATGAGGTAGGGATCCCCTCTCTCTCAGCCTCTGGTTCAGCAGAGAAAGCAATTACATAAGAACAGCCGTACCAGGTCAGACCAAAGGTCCATCTAGCCCAGTATCTGTCTACCGACAGTGTCCAATGCCAGGTGCCCCAGAGGGAGTGAACCTAACAGGCAATGATCAAGTGATCTCTCTCCTGCCATCCATCTCCATCCTCTGACAAACAGAGGCTAGGGACACCATTCCTTACCCATTGATGCTTTCCAGATCCACAACAGTGGAGGATGCATTGCTAAACACAAAGAATATTGAGCCTGCATTCCAGTAGGTTGTAATCAGCCTGGGGAGACTCGTAACTCAGCAGAAAGAAAAAGAAAACAAAGGAAAGGGAAGATCCTGACCATGAAACAAAACAATAAACACCCAAACTGGTCCCACTCTCCTCAAAAACACTCTGGGTTTTTTATAAAGCTCTCAGGCCAGGCTGTTCACTACGCTCCTTCCAGAGTCGTCTAGGAACTACATCTACCTAAAATATTTTTTACACAAAAAACAGCCTAGGGACTTAGCAACACGTCCAGTTCACAAACAAAGTTCTCATCACACATCAGGCTCTTCCTCAGACCAACTCTGGCCATAAGTTTGAGCTCTTTTCCAGAATTCCAAGGTAACTGTTCATTAATCCATAACCCTTTTAAAAGTCACCTTCCTTTAGGCAAGCTTGGTTCGTTGGTCCCATTGTCATAGCAAGCCCCCTCCTGAGAGCACCCTGCTGCTGGTATTAGAGACAGTTTTATCCTCTGACCTGACAGTAGATACAACTCAACAAAACTTAACTTCTACAATGGGATATACAGAGGGTACATAAGTAGCCAGGTGTACAGGGCATTATGTGAAAAAATTCTGGTTGTGATTCAATCAACATTTCCAGTTGTCAGCTATATTAAAATAAATTGACTCTATAATGTGCATTTGAGAATGCAGGTATAATGGAGTGTAAACCCCACACTGGCACTGAGAGGGTTAATAAGAGCCTGGGAGCTGGAACCCAGAGGGGTGCTAAGTAGGTCAATTAGCTGGTCCACCTGGAAGAGAGTCAGGACTGAGAAAACTCAGAGAGAGAGTCAGGAGAGAGGAGGCTGGGAGTTCCTGCTCTCTGAGAATGGTCTGATAGAAGTCAGGTGAGAGGAGAACTGGGAAAAGCTACAGGAGGGGAGTTACTTTGTGTGGTGCATCTCAAAATGGAGGCAAGAGTCCTGGGAGGCAGCCCTGGGGTGTCAGTGTTCAGCTGAAAAGTAGAGTACCAAGGAGACTTGTAAAGGACTAACATTCAAGCCTGGCAGGGATGGAAGTGGGTCAGATTGTACTTCTGGTTTGGGATTTGGCAAAGAACTCTAGGGAAGAATCCTACAAGCCAGAGCCCTGAAAGAAGGGAGTGCCTGAGAGGCTTGCAGGTGCACAGTGAGTGCAGGAAGGGGCTGGCAGGAAAGGTCTGTGGACAGGCTGAGATTGGAAGTGGTCCCGGGGAGGCAGCAAGGAGTCTGAGTAGATGGACCTTGGCTGCTTTCTACAGGGTCCCTAGACTGGAACCCAGAGGAGAAGAGGGTCTGGGTTTCCACTGGCCACCAGAAAAGATCCTGGAGACCACTTGTGGAAGGACTAGTGTGTTAGGACTTGGGATGGAGAGTTGGCTTGAGGTTGCCACTCCATTGTTTATCAGACTCTGTTACTCCAGAGGAGATGGGACTAAACGTGGCCTGTCCAGAGGGTTGAGTCACAAGAAGACTCAGACCGCCGCAAGGCCGGAGAGGCTGTCAGTAAGAAGAGATCCTGCTATGCCATGCCCAGCCAAAAGAGGGCGTGACAGCAGTGAGTTCACTTTTCTACAACATGTAAGTGCTGTTTTAATAGCACCTGATTACAGAAATGGCACTAAAACCTTTAGAGGAGCCAATATCAGTACATGGGAATCCATTGAAATTGATGACATCCTGTCAAGTGTCTTCCTGTCAACATTTAAGAGATTTCTATTGACATCATAGATGCCGAGGCCAGAAGGGACCATTCTGATCATCTAGTCTGACCTCCTGTATAACAGGCCCAAAATAATTCCTAGAGCAGATCTTTTAGAAAAACCGATTTAAAAAATTGTCAGCAATAGATGAATTGTTCCAATGGTTAGTTACTCACGTCAATAAAAATGTATGCCTTATTTCCAGTCTGCATTTGTCTAGCTTTAATTTCCAGACATATCCCTTTCTCGGCTAGACTGAAGAGTCCATTATTATATATGTGTTACCTCAGATAGATACTTATAGAATGTCATCAAATCAACCCTTAAACTTCTCTTGGATAATCCAAATAGATAGACTCAAGGAGCTCAATAACTAAAGGCCAGTTTTCTAAGCTTTTAATCATTGTCATGGCTCTTCTCTGAACCCACTCCAATCTATCAACATCCTTTTTGAACTGTGGGCATCAGAACTGGATACAGTATTCCAGCAGCAGGCACACATTGCCAAATATAGAAGTAAAATAATCTCTCTACTCCAACTCAAGATTCCCCTGTTTATGCATTCCAGGATGTCATTAGCAATTTTGGCCACAGTGTCGCACTAGGAGTTTATGTCCAGCTGAGTATCCATCACAACCCCCAAATCTTAGTGCTGTTTTGTTAATAACTCACATACATATGTACATTAGCTTGATCTTGCAAGGTGCCAAGCACTCTTAATTTACCACTGAGCGTACTCGGCACCTGGCAGGATTGAAATTTCTTCGTCTTGGGATGATTCAGTAAAGTAGCTGCACTTTTTCCTTACATTTTCCTTGGTAAATACAGGCAGGTGGTTGTTTGTATCTTCAACGGCAATGTTAACTGTTGCAGTAGATGACATTTGTGGAGTACCATGGTCTCTGGCTTTGATCAGAAGCTTGAAAGAGCTGGCAGTCTGAAAAACAAGTTAATTAACTTCCAAAATGTAGGTTGGAATAAAAAGTGTCTGGTCGCTGCTACAAAATTGATCCTTTAAACTACACTTCTACCCCAATATAACACTGTCCTTGGGAGCCAAAAAATCTTACCGTGTTATAGGTGAAACCGTGTTATATTGAACTTGCTTTGATCCGCTAGAGCACGCAGCCCCGCCCCTGAGGAGGGCTGCTTACCACGTTCTATCCAAATTCATGTTATATCGGGGTAGAAGTGTATTTATATTTGTGAATTTCTCCGTACTCCAGAGATTCCTATATGAACCTACATTTACCTAAATATACATGGCAAGTATATATCATAACATATTATGTACTTCACCTGATGATCCAAGCATCCTGAAATCATTATCAAACCACTGGTAGGAACGATGTTAAATCTGGGCTCTTTCAGATTGGGTGTCTGTGTAGTAAGGGAATAGGTCACCCGAGAATTAGCGGTGTCTTGTTCATCTTTGTCAAGGGCTGTCACTTGGAAAACTGGCTCATCTAGGATGAAGAATTGAAGCATTTATTACTCAAGCTCAACACTGACATGGATGTGCTTGGGCCTAATGACCTTTATCCCTCTCTACTACTTCCCCTCTCCCCTCATTACTCCAAGGCTTCTGCATGTCCACTAGACTCCTCTGTGCCGCCACATACTCTCTCCACATTTGGACTGAGGTTTGCCACTTATGTTTCTCTTCCTCTGCAGCTCTTCCCTCCTCTCCCGCCATTATAATTACACTAGCTCATTTAGGGACAGAAATTTGTAAGAGAGAGATATACTATAAAGATATTTATTGCATTTCTGTATTCCTTTACTAAACATTCACTGGTTTCTAACCCAGCAGTGCTGCCAGTCAGCCTCACACTGTGTGTTCACATCACTGTTCTTTCTGAGCACACCCAGTCCAGTTTTTTGTTTATCATCTGGTTCATTAGTGGAACTGAAAAAGATTCAGAGATGGCTTCCATGCAAAGGAAAAACTAAAAATATTAGGGCTGCAGCTTTGAAAAGAGATGACTAAGGGAGGATGATAGAGATCAATAAAATGTGGAAGGAGTGAATAGAGAAGTGTTATTTATCCTTTTCAAACAACACAAAATCCAGGGGTCATCTGATGAAATTAATAGGCAGCAGATTTAATGCAAACAAGAGGAAGTACTTCTTCAAATAATGCACAACTAACCAGCGGAACTCATTGCCATGGGATGTCCTGATAGCCAAGAGTATAACATGGTTCAAAAAGAACTGCATAAGTTCATGGAGGATAGGTCCGTCGATGGCTATTTGGCAAGACGGTCAGGGATGCAACCCCATGCTCAAGACTGCCTTAAATTTCTGACTACCCGAAACCAAGAATGAAAGACAGGATGGATCACTCCATAATTATCCTGTTCTCTTCATTGCCCCTGAAGCTCTGGTACAGGCCACTATCAGAGACAGGATACTGGGCAAGATAGACCATGATCTGACCCAGTATGGCAGCTTTTATGTTCTTATCTGTAAGGGTGAAAGGGTCCAATCCTGCAACGTGCTCAGCACCTCCTCTAAGGAGCAGAGCCCTATCAGTTTCCAAGTCCAACCACTAAACAACTGATCCACGTGCCTGCCAGGAACACTGAAAGCTCTACTGCTGAAAATGACTGTGTTCCATATGGAGATAAGGGATACTGGAATTACGTACAAAGGCTCTAAACCAGTTCCCACTAAAATCAATGTGAATTTTGCCATTGACATCAACAGTGTATGACCCTGGGGTTGTTATTTCCAGGTTGGAGCTGGCCCTGTCTACTTCCCATCCCTTTAAGTTCTCTACAATTGTGTGCAAGTTTTGACTGATAAAAAGGTACCAGACTCAAGGACGCTGGAGGTTTTGCTAAAGATATTTGGTGTTTCTGTATAACATGCTGCCATTGTGTATTTAAAGTTGATGTATACAATAACTTTGGCATTACAGCTTCTCACATGCATGCACACTAAGACACTTCATGCAGGGCTTTCATTATGAACCTTCTCTGGTCTAGGAAAATTCTTGACTTTAAGCCTCAAGCTTTGCAACATCATTTAAACTGCATGATAAAAATGACTCCTCAAACTGCATTCTCTTTTCTGCTGCATTCTTTGCAAGAAACTGATTTCAGACCAATTCTTCCTTTAGTTAAGACTTAATTCAATTGCCATACTGCAATCAGAGGTGATAGTAGCAAAGGAATTACTCTAGGGCCCAAGCCTGAAAACAACAGCATGTATCATGGTACTGAAAGCAATGGGGATACTTGTGACAGTCTGTAAGCACCTTTTATTAGGTACTTACAGAATTGTGACCTCTCTGTACATTACTTATGACTCCAACAGAAATGGAAAATTGTTCCTTCACTCCCTAAACCAATGTTTCTCAAAACAGGGGTCGCTGCTTGTATAGGGAAAGCCCCTGGCAGGCTGGGCCGGTTTGTTTACTTGCCCCGTCCACAGGTCTGGCCGATTGCGGCTCCCACTGGCTGCGTTTCGCCGCTCCAGGCCAATGGAAGCTGCCGGAAGCAGCGGCCAGTATGTCCCTCGGCCCGCGCCACTTCCAGCAGCCCCCATTGGCCCAGAGCAGTGAACCACGGCCAGTGGGAGCTGCAATTGGCCGAACCTGTGGATGGGGCAGGTAAACAAACCACCTTGGCCCGCCACGGGCTTTCCCTACACAAGCAGTGACCCCAGTTTGAGAAATACTGCCCTAAGCATATGTATATTTGAATAAAAACTACAGGGGAAAAAAAAACCATAAGCCACTAGAAATCGCTTCTTTAGATAGCACTTACCTGTATGATGGTTTTCTTTTATAGTAATGTTAAATTCCTCCTTGGGAAACTTGGGTGCATTATCATTAATGTCTTTAATCTTAATATTGAAAAATAAAGATCTGTCCTCTATCTCCCCAGTCATTCTATTTGCAACATCAAAACGTATCTGAGTAATGGATATCGATACAGAAACAAAAGTTAGCTGTCAGAATTGCACAGGAAATCTCTTTAAGCTATTTCAGTTATAAACATATTTGGCTATTTTTTTTTTTTTGCTTTGCATCACTAACAATAAATTGATTCACTTGGCAAAGTTAGTATAACTCAAAACAATTACCCTCTGCATTTAAAAACTAAACATGGTAAAGTTCTAGACTTTTTGTAAAAATAAATACATAGATAAAATGGAAATGCAGCAGCGCAAAATAACCCAGCAATGGGAGAATCTAACACATCATGTAAATTCAGAAGACCATTGCGGCACCTGCCTTTTGGTCCACTTGATGTAGTTTGTGGACCAGGCTTGGCAGGCTTCTTTCTAGGCCATTCAGAGTTGCTGCAACTATGCACCAGCTTGGCCTGGTTTCCTCTCCACACTGTGCTTGCAGGGCAGCACTCCAGACAATAACTCATGTGGTGGAAGAGGGCCCAACTCTACATTGGGAGGGTGGTTCACAATGCCTAGCCTCCCTGAATACAAAGACCATCCTTTGGTTATGGTACCTAAACATTGAGCTCTCACATCTGCATACAAGGAAGGAAGATAACTTCCTCTATACATCAGCATAAATTTGCTTCCAGAAACAGTAACGGTGCAACAGCACTGTACTACAGGACAATAGTTTATGGTTTTACAACTCATACTTTGCTGCTAGAACTGCAATTTATCATGAGGTGTACAACAAGAACCTTAGACTTCAGGTTCAACCATGCTTCCTTAGAACTGCTTGTGCTGCTTCCTAGCAATATCACTGTAGCTATGCAAGGAGTAAAATTCTGGGTTTGCAGAACTTCAAGCATGGCACAAAGGTTAGACAAGGACATTGATCAATGTTTAGATAATTTAAGCAATTTTATGGAGATCATTGGCCATGCAGATATTTATTGACATATTTATGTTAACTCATATGATATTTATCATAAGAGTTAAGCAAGAAAGTAACAAACAAATACAGACTTGAATTTACTGCTGGATTTCCTCCTTCACATGAAACATTTAGCACTGGGAGAGTCATTTAGAGTTGCCATATGCTTCACTGTTCTTCTAAACTCTATTTACCTTAAAAAAGGGGGTCTTCTCTCTGTCAATGGTACGATGCACGTACACATGTCCATTGGCATCGTCTTCTATAGAAAACAACCCAAACTCTGGAGATTCATTTACACCAGGTCCACTGATTAAATATTTTATGGACACATTATATGACACGTTGTTGAACAGCTACAAAAGAAATGGAGCATTAGTGAAAAGCTAACTGCATCATAAGGATTAAGTTTCAGCACCAGGATTTAAAGGTTTTAAAGATACATTGACAAAAATTCAGGACAACAAATTCATCTGGTACATTTCTGTAGTCATAGTTATATGACTCCACACTCTGGGAGAATAAATACCATAGGATGTTTCTAGCTACTATGTTAATTCAAATTGTGATGCCAATTTTTGATAAGAAGCAATTTTTACCAGAAGTGGGAGATCTTCATAGTAGTTATGGAGCCTTTGTAATTAAGCGTTTGATCCAAATCCTATTGAAATTAATAGAAACCAGTTGGATTGGACCCTAATGTATTAAGAGCAAGGACAAGTTCATAAATTAAAGAGCAACGAATCCCCAGGCCTAGTTAACTTGGACCCAAGTGTTCTGAAGGAACTGAAGAACAAAGGGTGTGAGCTGTTACCAAAAATCTATAATCACTCATCAAAATCAGCAACTGTAAAAGCTGATACTGAGAACAGCAAAAAGTTATGCCTATCTTTAAGATATGATCACTCTGAATTACAGACTAGTGAACCTTACTTGATCATCAAGTAATCTTGTTGAAACGACAATTAAAAATAGATGAATACTACAAAAAAATGCCTAGATGAACATAATATGACAGGGACAAGCCAGCACTGCTTCTGTAAAGGAATATCAAACCTCCCTAACACAGTTCTTTTAGTGTGTCCAAAAAAACAACAACCAGTAGATAATGGAGAACCAGTTGGACTTTCAAAAAGTCTTTCACATAATCCCTTCAAGAGGCTATTAAGGAGACTAAGTAGCCATGGAATAAGAGGCAATGTACTGTCATGAAAGACCAAAAGGTTAATCAAATAAGGAACAAACAAAGACTTTAGTTTTCTATTGGATTTCTCTTCCATATAAACTCTAATGTACCTAATGCTAACTCATAGAAAGAAACAACTCCTATGGACACTTTTTCCTGAGTTGTCCATGGATTTCTTTGCTTCCTCTGAAGCAGCTGGGGCTGATCACTGTCAGGGAAGGAATACTGGTCTAGATGGACAACTGGTCCAACCTGCTATGACAGTTCTTATGTTTCTATCTTATGTGGTGTGTAAGGAAGGTACCAGTCTCTCGAATGAAGACCAATCATGCTCCACAGTGGAAGAGTGGCAGCCTCTCCACCCCATTATATTGGAGGCCTCAATCTGCGATGGATAGTATTCTATACAGGAAAGTAGGAATATCCTTACTAAGAGGTTTTGTTTTACCTCTCCAGCAAGTTTAGGGAATGGTCCTTTGTCCTCCTCTTCAAGTTCAAAGGTGGTTATAACCCATCTCCTTTTTGTACGCCGTAGAGGACGAAGATTGTCTGACTGATAATGATCCAGCCCCTGTTGATATAATAATGAATTCAGGTCACAAAAGTGGGAGACGACTCTCCAATTAGATTGTGAATTGCAGATTTTGCTTTTATGATTAAACTATTTTATAAATGTAATAAGTCTGAGTATAAACCTAATATTTTAAAATCATTACAGTTTTCAATAGAACTGGGATTAGAACTTGGAATTTCCTGATTCCCAGCCCTATGTGGGATGCAATAGACAAGAGGGAAGAAAGTGATTGATCAAGTGTTGTACCTGTCTACTTTCTAATACAGGGGTCGGCAACCTTTCAGAAGTGCTGTGCCGAGTCTTCATTTATTCACTCTAATGGAAAGTTGTGCGTGCCAGTAATACATTTTAATGTTTTTAGAAGGTCTCTTTCTAGAAGTCTATAATATATAACTAAACTATTGTTGTATGTAAAGTAAATAAGGTTTTTAAAAAGTTTAAGAAGCTTCATTTAAAATTAAATTAAAATGCAGAGCCCCCCCAGACTGGTGGCCAGGACCCGGGCAGTGCGAGTGCCACTGAAAATCGGCACGTTTGTGTGCCGCCTTTGGCACACGTGCCATAGGTTGCCTACCCCTGCTCTAATACTTCCTCTAATAGGGAGTGAACTTTTCCCCAAACATACATACTAACAGGCGCAGCCACAAGAACAAATTTGGCACTTAGATGCAAGGGGGGCAGGTACTGATGGAAATAATTTTGCAAATAGGCCACTCTTCCCTTCAACTTCTCAAGCATAAAGGGTTCATCAAAGAGTGTGACCTGGCCTTTTAATAATGCAACTAATTCTTCCCTGCCTTTTCACATCATGGTGATTTCTTGCAAGCCAAGACTAGCATTGCAAATCCTAAAAATTTACATATCACTCTATTCCCAATTTTAAATACATTATTTATTAAGTAAATTAGTAGACCAACAAACCTTGCTGCTTGTCTTGTTGATGGCCTTTATTAGACTGACACTGTCCTTTTCAGGAGAGGTGTTGCTGGCAGCAGTAACCTTATAAAACAAAATGGCTTTAATTAGAGGGATGGCTAATTATAAGATGTCTGTGAGACTTATGTAATAATCTACTTACCCAACAGAAAGTACATTGCTTTTTCAGATAGAAAAAGGAACCAACAGACATCTGACTCTAAGAAGAGTTCTCATCAAGCATTTCCCAAATTGTGAAGTACAAAACAGAGCTTGATTTATAGTGGATTGGGTTTCTTTATCTCTCCAGAACTTACTAAAAGTTGTTAGTATCATAGATTTGTTTATCTTCTTGTAATAGTGTTGCTTCACACCTGACTCCATAAATTTGTGTTTTTTTCCCAAATCCAAACAAATACTAGGAAATACTAATATTCTGATACGCAGTCCTACAACATACCAGTACTTAACCCAAAAGGATAATTACCGTAGTACAGGATACTCTTACATAAGCAAGTGGTCAATTATTTCTTTGCTTTAAGAGTGAGCTCATTGACATTTATGGCTTAAAGTGTTAGGTCCTAAAACAAGGACTTATCAGGTGGGATTTTCAAAAGCACTCAGTGGTGGTTTAACACACTTCCCACCAATGTCAGTATCGTGGGGAGAAGAACCACGCCAACCCTGAACAATTTTGAAAATCCCACTCTATTTGGTCTGCAGGTGAGATTTTCAATGGAGACTAAGGGAGTCAAGACCCCAACTCCCATGGAACTTCAATAGCTAACTCACTCCCTTGGGCCCCTTTGCAAATTAAAGGAAAGACGTTCTACAAAACAACTTTCACAGCTGTGGCATTTTCAATGTTGAGCTCACAAGTGGGGGTATGTTTTCAACAAAGCTGAGACTTAGGCTCCATTTTCCAGATGTAGCCTGTACCCACAAAACCGGAATTTTCAATTTTTTACCTGCAAAATTATTTGCAGGGGCAGTCAAGCCCACTAAACTATTTGATTTGCAACTGCAATGTAATTGTGGATCAAGTGTTGCGAGTGCCATTTATGACCAGAAAAGAAAGCCCATCCTTTTGAGAGCTCTCTGTCTCTTTAGTTGTGACGCTCTGTACGTTGGGGGAATACCCAACACCCCCATGTTCATCCCTGTAAAATGATTGTGTGGTTTCCAATGCAAAGTTTGTCATGTCAGGTGTCTACAGAAGGCTCATGATGTACTAAGTATTGTTTTATAGTGATGTTATAGTTATGTTATGGGCTATAATTTCATGTATATAGTTGTGAGGCTGAAACTGTACCCTTATGGCTTAAAGCAGGCCCAGACAAGAACTCTCCAAGAGCAGACAGGCAGTTGACACCTCATCTGGGCAGGTATGGGGCAAACCCAGCCCAACCTCACAAGAACAAAAGATGCTGGCGTAGGCAGCAACAAAAAAATCTGTTAGGGTAGGTCTATACTGTGAAGTTATTGACAAAACGTTTGTCTTTCATGGGTACTTAAAAAAGCCTCCCCGGGAAAGACAAAAGTTTTGCCAATGCAAGTGGCAGTGTGAACCCCGCTTTATTGGCAGGAGCTGGAAGTATTTTGTCGGCAAAAGTGCCGACAAAGTACCAACAAAGAGCGTTTACACACGCTGACTTTTAGCGACAAGGCTGTGTTGACCCAGCCTTGTCACTAAAAGCTGTGTGGTGCAGACAAGCCCTTAGATTCTCGAGGGAATCACCCCCCTTCCTTTGGTCAGTTTGGAACTGCGATGAGGTAATGCTCACCTGACTCTGAAGCGGGGGGCGGGGGCAAAGCCAAGAGGGAAAAAAGGACATGAAAAAAGGAGAGACATTTGCCATGCTCTCTCTCTCTTTTCCACCTACATCTACAGACACCACACCAAGCGACTGAAGTACTGATCAAAGGGGAGAGCCTGGCTGAAGAGCAACCAGCCACCCTGTGGTGAGAAACATCTAAGTTTGTAAGGGCACTGAAAGTGTTAAGATCAGCTTAGAATGCGTTTTGCTTTTATTTCATTTGACCAAATCCCACTTGTTATGGTTTGACTTATAATCACTTAAAAACTATCTTTATAGTTAATACATTTGTTTGTTTATTCTACCTGAAGCAGTGCATTTGCTTTGAAGTGTGTCAGAGACTCCCCTTGGCATAACAAGCCTAGTGCATATCAATTTCTTTGTTAAACAGATGAACTCATATAAGCTTGCAAGTCCAGTGGCCATAACTGGACACTGCGAGACGGAGGTTCCTAGGGTTGTGTCTGGGACCGGAGATATTAGCTAGTGTCATTCAGTTACAAGTAGCTGGGAGCAGCTTACATGCCAGAGGCTGTGCGTGAACAGCCCAGGAGCGGGGTTCTCACAGCAGAGCAGGGTAAGGCTGGCTCCCAGAGTCAAGGATTGGAGTGACCGAGCAGATCACGGGTCCAGATTACACCAGAGGGGAACATCATAATAGTATATGAAAGGATATTATGTAGAACTAATTATCTGCAAACACAAACAAGCTTTTCCATGGAAGACCAACTTTTTATCATAAAGGGCATTAAGCACATGCACGGTACAAAGGTCTGCTTTATTGCAACTGAAATGAATGAAGTTACTCCAAGGTCCATACCCATTTCCTTAAACACCATACAAAAGTGTGAACTGCTGGTCAGAGAAATATTGTTCCCCCTTTCATGGCATGTTATCAGGTCCTCTAGTCTATCCCCTGGGGAGAGTGCAGGATTGATCTCCAATGTATACGTTCTAATGCTTCACATGCTAGTTTGAAGTGTCTCCCAGGGCTATATTGTGCTATGCATTATTAATATCAATTGCTGTTCATTAACTCACTGAACAATATGGCCCACTGGCTGGGGCTTTCACCATTTTCCATGGGAAGTTATTCCACAATCTTGTAAAGCTCAGCTACGTGCTCCCCTAGTTACCCTCCTCTTCATTTCATTCCATTATTTTTAGCTACAGCCACTTTGTACCATGGTGATTTCTCTCTCTCGTCGGTATTCACACCCTTCCAGTATATGCGGCGGGCAAGTCATTCTCTGCCATTTCCACAGGACCATATCCTGAGAAGTGCTGGCTTCAGGTGCTCAGTAAGCAGGAACAGAATGTGGCCATAACTCAGTCTGTGCCTGGTAAAGCCCATAACCGTTCCAGCCACAATTCCCTTCCTTTCACTCTACAACAGACTCAGGCTGTGGCTACACTTGCAGATGTAGTGTGCCTGGAGATAAACCAGCCCTCGGAGACAGCAGCAGGGAAAGCGCTGCCCTGTGTTCACACTTGCTCCTTGTGACTGTGGAGCACGTCCACATTAGCAGCTCTTACAACGCCACAGAGAGCAGTGCGTTGTGGGAGCTATCCCAGTGTGCAAGTGGCTGCAGCGTGCTTTGGAAAGGGTTTGCAATGCTTAATGCGTCACATAATGCAGGTTTTCCAATCCCATTGTTCCATGGGCATCCTACTAGATTGCCAGCTGCTTTTCAAATGAGGGGGTGGGGAGTATGACAGGGAGTGTGTTGCGTGTATGTGGGGGGAGAGAACGTGTGTTTTGGAGGACAGTGTGTCAGCATGCTGTCTTGTAAATTCAGACAGAGGCAGGGGGAGGGTGGAAACCCGACATCAGCCCCTACCCATCACTTCTCTCTCTCTCTCACACATACACACACATGCACAAATGTCCTCTGCAGCAGGAGCATTGCACAGTTATGGTTTGCTTATGATAGTTAATTCTGCAGAGACTTTCACAAGCATGTCACTACAATAGAACCTCAGAGTTATGAGCACCTCAGAAATGGAGGTAATTTGTAATTCTGAAATGTTCGTAACTCTGAATGACATGTTATGGTGGTTCTTCCAAAATTTTACATCTGAATATTGACTTAATACAGCTTTGAAACTTTACTGTGCAGAAGAAAATGTTGCTTTTAATCATCTTAATTTTAATGAAACAAGCACAGAAACAGTTTCCTTACCTTGTCAACAAAATTTTAAACTTTCCCTTTTTTTAGTCGTTTACATTGAACACGGTACTGTACTGTATTTGCTTTTTTTTAATTATTATTATTATTTCTGCTGCTGCCTGATTGTGTACTTTCAGTTCAAATGAAGCGTGTAGTTCAATGGGTCTGTTCGTAACTCTCAGGTTCTACTGTAGTTCCACTCATCTTAATGGGACTATTCATATGCTTTAAAGTAATTCTTTGTAGAACTGGGGACTGAGACTGGTACCAACACTTTTTATTTATTATTTCCATCGCTTTACCTTGTAGCAACATCGTCAACTTGTTTGGTTATTTTTTGCACAAAGGAATCTATTTCATAGAATCATAGACCTGGAAGTGACCTCAAGAGGTCATCTAGTCCAGTCCCCTGCACTCAAGGCAGGACTAAGTTTTATCTAGACCATTCCTGACAGGTGTTTGTCCAACCTGCTCTTAAAAATCCCCAATGATGGAGATTCCACAACCTCCCTAGGCAATTTATTCCAGTGCTTAACCACCCTGATAGTTAGGAAGTTTTTCCTCATGTCCAACCTAAACCGCCCTTGCTTCCATTTAAACCCATTGCTTCTTGTCCTATCCTCAAGAAGAACAATTTTTCTCCCTCCTCCTTGTAACAACCTTTTACGTACTTGAAAATTGTTATGTCCCCTCTCAGTCTTCTCTTCTCCAGACTAAACAAACCCAATTTTCTCAATCTTCCCTCTTAGGTCATGTTTTCTAGACCATTAATCATTTTTGTTGCTCTTCTGTGGACTTTCCCCAATCTGTCCACATCTTTCCTGAAACATGGCACCTAGAACCGGACACAATACTCCAGCTGAGGCCTAATCAGTGCGGAATAGAGCAGAAGAATTCCTTCTCGTGTCTTGCTTACAACACTCCTGCTAATACATCCCAGAATTATGTTTGCTTTTTTTGCAACAGTGTTACGCTGTTGACTCGTATTTAGCTTGTGGTCCACTACGACCCCCAGATCCCTTTCCGCAGTACTCCTTCCTAGGCAGTCATTTCCCATTTTGTAGGTGTGCAACTGATTGTTCCTTCCTAAGTGGAGAACTTTACATTTGTCCTTATTGAACTTCATTGTATTTACTTCAGACCATTTCTCCAGTTTGTCCAGATCATTTTGAATTTTAATCCTATCCTCCAAAGCACTTGCAACCTCTCCCAGCTAGGTACCATCGGCAAACTTTATAAGTGTACTCTCTACGACATTATCTAAATTATTGATTAATTGATTTGTAGGCTTGGAAGGATTAGATTTTTGTTAGTAAATGTTGATTTCACCGAACATACACAAACTGACAAATTGCCATCCATGATCATTTACATTTAAAGCTAGAGAATGTAAGAAAAATTCTGCTTCAAAATGTACTAGAATTGATTTAAGGATATTTACTTTGTCTATTATGCTTTTGACAACTTGTGTTTTAACGGGTATAAAGCCTTATCTTTTTAAATCTCAACTACTGTCATCAAATAATTAGTGTCTGGCTCCTCCATAACGTCCCACAACTATGAAAATGTTGGCCCGGAGCGGTGAACCGCAGGTCTATAAAACAGGGAAGCAGGGTGCTTCCAAATATGGGCGGGCTGAGACTAGCTCCTTTCCAGCACAAGGCAACATGTCCTCAGGTGCCGGGGCAGGAATTAAGGAAACTGTCCCAGTTGTTAGCTGGGGGAGTTCTGCAGCTGAACAAACGACAGAATCCTTTATTTCTTTTGACCAGATCTGACTTGTTATGCGTTGATTTATAATCTTTATAGTTAATACATTTGGGTTTTTTATTCTACCTAAAGCAGTGTGTTTGGTTTGAACCATGTCAGAGGCTCCCCTTGGGATAACAACTCTGGTACGTATCAGTTTTCTTTGTTAAATTGATTAACTCATATAAGCTTGCAGCATCCAGTGGGCAAGGAGATATTAGCTAGTGTCATTCAGTTGCAAGTAGCTGGGAGCAGCTTACATGCCAGAGGCTGTGCGTGAACAGCCCAGGAGCGGGGTTCTCACAGCAGAGCAGAGTAAGGTTGGCTCCCAGAGTCAAGGATTGGAGTGACCAAGCAGATCACGGGTCCAGATTACACCAGAGGGGAACATCATAATAGTATATGAAAGGATATTATGTAGAACTAGTTATCTGCAAACACAAACAAGCTTTTCCATGGAAGACCAAGTTTTTATCATAAAGGGCATTAAGCACAAGCACAGTACAAAGGTCTGCTTTATTGCAACTGAAATGAATGAAGTTACTCCAAGGTCCATACCCATTTCCTTAAACACCATACAAAAGTGTGAACTGCTGGTCAGAGAAATATTGTTCCCCCTTTCATGGCATGGCTTAACTTCAAGCATGTCACTACAGTAGAACCTCAGAGAATGGAGGTAATTTGTAATTCTGAAATGTTCGTAACTCTGAACAAAATGTTATGGTGGTTCTTTCAAAAGTTTACAACTGAATATTGACTTAATACAGCTTTGAAACTTTACTATGTAGAAGAAAATGTTGCTTTGAACTGTGACAAAGTGGAACTGTTCTTAATGTTTCCTCTGAATACTGTGTGGGTGCCTCAGTTTCTGGCCAATGCTCTGTCTCCTGGCAACGAACGGCCCGGAACTTTTCCCCACCCCCCGCAAGGGGATGCTAAAGGTGTGGGAGAACAAAGAGGTCAGGTGACCTCCTGGCCCTGGAAAGGAACTCTGCAGAGAAGGAGGGGCTGGAGGGGATTTCAGTTGGGAGCTGGCTGGGGACGGGAACTGAGTGCAGATGGGGTTGTCTGGCTCGCTGGGCCCCAGAATGGAGCCGGCTGAGGGGTCCTGTTCTCTGCAGGGCCGCCCAGAGGATTCAGGGGGCCTGGGGCAAAGCAATTTCAGGGGCCCCTTCCATAAAAAAAATTGTAATACTATATTCTCATGGGGGCCCCTGCGGGGCCCGGTGCAAATTGCCCCACTTGCAACCCCCCTCCTCCTTCCCCTCCCCCTCCCATGAGCGGCCCTGGGAAAAATAAACCTTCCGCATCTCGGCACAAACCCAGTTTTGAGAAAACTTCTTTCCAAGGTATCACTGGTTCTCAGCATCAGCTAGTGCTAAAAGACACTAAAGCTCATTAAAAGGGTTGGACAAATATTTTCCATCAAAACTTTTTTTGGATCGAAAACTAGGGGCTTTTAAAAAGCAGAAAAAAATCACGGACAATGTCTGCTTTCCTTCAAAATTTGTTGTGTTTTTTTTAATTGAAAAGCTGAAATTAGTCTGCCAAAACCTGAATATGTTTTGGGGTTTCAGAAGTGTGTGGCCAAAT
Organism: Mauremys reevesii; assembly: GCF_016161935.1. Taxonomy (NCBI): domain Eukaryota; kingdom Metazoa; phylum Chordata; order Testudines; family Geoemydidae; genus Mauremys; species Mauremys reevesii. Next base: position 39,976,686 of record NC_052635.1, on the reverse strand, counting down.
ATTTGCTGCTTGCTGTGTTTGATTGTTTAAAGAAACAATAAAAAAATTCTGCTTAAAAAAATCCAAAACTTTTGAACCACCTCAGCTTGTGACCAAACGCCTGAGCCCATCCAGTCAGAGATTTTTCCAGGTTTCTGATACCCTGCTGGTTCCTTGACTCGTATCTGTCTCCATAACTTTGGGTTCATTTAGGTTAGAACATAAGAACAGCCATACTGTATCAAACCAAAGGTCCATCCAGCCCAGTACCCTGTCTACCGACAATGGCCAATGCCAAGTGCCCCAGAGGGAGTGAACCTAACAGGTAATGATCAAGTGATCTCTCCCCTGCCATCCATCTCCACCCTCTGACAAACTGGGGCTAGGGACACCATTCCTTACCCATCCTGGCTAACAGCCATTAATGGACTTAACCTCCATGCATTTGTGTTTCCTAGAGACTGGCTCCATAGGGTCCCTCACAAACTGGAGACAGTTACTGTGGGTTTGTCTTTAGTATAGACTATGTACATACTCCACAAACTGAGCATTTGAGCTTGTTCCAGAATCTGGGATGAGCCTATATTGTGAAAACTGAAATGCTCAAAATAGCACATGCATGTGAATGGACACAGGGTGCTAAAATTAAATTAACCCAGGAATTCTCAAACTGGGGGTCGGGACCCCTCAGGGGATCACGAGGTTATTACTGGAGGTCGCGAGTTGTCAGCCTCCACCTCAAACCCTGCTTTGCTTCCAGCATTTATAATAGTGTTAAATATATAAAAAAGTGTTTTCAATTTATAAAGGGGGAGGAGTCACACTCAGAGGTTTGCTATGTGAAAGGGGTCACCAGGACAAAAGTTTGAAAACCACTGAATTAACCCCTCTGAAGCCTCAGGGAATGCGGGGTAGTGGGGTCTTCCTTGGTAAGGTTGGAAAGGAGGTAGGTGGTGTAGGATATTGCTCTTCTCGTGTGATCCCTCCCCCAGTGGCTAATTTTAAATGAAGCTACCCTCCTCTGACATGAACCTCCCTATGGCACTGAAATTAAATATAGACTATAATTTGGCATTTGAGAAGTGAAAGGGATGGTAGCCCTAATGGAAAAGCTAACAGCTTGGCTCTTCTGCAAGCCTCAAACTGCTGAATGAGCTTTAGAGTAGGAAAGACTGTGCCTCCCAAACAGCCTGGCCCTGCCCCCTATCGGACCCCCACCCACTTCCTGCCCCCCGACTGCCCACCCCACCCCAGAATCCCCAACCCATCCTGCTCCTTGTCCCCTCACCGTCCCCCAGAGACCCCACCCCCAACCACCACCCTGGCACCCCAACCCTGCTCCCTGTCCCCTGACTACCCTAACCCCTATCCACCCCTTCGCTGAGTCCTGACAGACCCCCGGAATACCCACAATCCAACCTCCCCATTCCCTGTCCCCAACCTCTGCCCCATCCCTGTCCCCTGACTGTCCCTGGGACTCCCTGCCCCTTAGCCAACCCCTGGCTCCTTACCCCCCATTTCCCTCTCACCCGGAGCCTCAGTGCATACAGGAGTATCCTTCCACAGCTGCAGCGTGTCTCTGGCAGGGCCGGAGCCGCGTGGGGAGGGGGCGGGGCTGCGAGCTCCACGCCGAGCGGAGGGAGCTGAGCTCAGGCCCCGCTGGAACTCGCAGCCCCGCCCCCTCCCCACGCGGCTCTGAGCGGGGCGGAGCGCAGGGGCCCCACTGGAGCCACGCTACGTCGCTGTCCCTGGACGCTGCGGAGTGCGCTGAGGCTCCGGGTGAGGAGCGGAGGCGGGGTCGGGCCGGGGCAGGAGCCTCGGCCGTTCTCTTGGGGGCCCCTGCGGAGGCCGGGGGCAAATTGCCCCACTTGCCCCCCCCTCTGGGCGGCCCTGGTTCTCTGTACCCACAAGCTCTGTTTTAGACCGTGTTCCTGTCATCTAATAAACCTCTGTTTTACTGGCTGGCTGAGAGTCACATCTGACTGCGAAGTGCGGGTGCAGGACGCTGTGGGACCCTGGGCGGACTCGCTGTGGGAAGCACATGGAGGAGCATATGCTGAATGCTCCAAGGTCAGACCCATGAAGGTGAAGTCGTGTGAGCTTCTTGCCCTGAGAACAGTCGGCTCCAAGGGAGAGGAGGCTCCCCAAAGTCCTGACTGGCTTTGTGGGGAGCAGTTCCAGAGCATCACCCGGGGACTCCGTGACATTAACCATCTTAATTTTAATGAAACAAGCACAGAAACAGTTTCCTTACCTTGTCAAAAAAAATTTAACTCTCCTTTTTTTTTAGTTGTTTACATTTAATACTGTACTGTATTTGCTTTTTTATTATTATTATTATTATTATTATTTCTGCTGCTGCCTGATTGTGTACTTTTGGTTCCAAGTGAAGCGTGTAGTTCAATGGGTCAGTTTGTAACTCTCAGCTTCTACTGTAGTTCCACTCATCTTAATGGGACTATTCATATGCTTTAAAGTAATTCCTTGTAGAACTGGGGACTGAGATTGGTACCAACACTTTATGTATTATTTCCATCACTTTACCTTGTAGCAATATCTTCAACTTGTTTGGTTATTTCCATCACTTTACCTTGTAGCAATATCTTCAACTTGTTTGGTTATTAGGAACCTATTTCATAGAATCATAGACCTGGAATGGACCTCGAGAGGTCATCTAGTCCAGTCCCCTGCAGTCAAGGCAGGACTAAGTATTATCTAGACCATTCCTGACAGGTGTTTGTCCAGCCTGCTCTTAAAAATCCCCAATGATGGAGATTCCACAACCTCCCTAGGCAATTTATTCCAGTGCTTAACCACCCTGATAGTTAGGAAGTTTTTCCTCATGTCCAACCTAAACCACCCTTGCTGCAATTTAAGCCCATTGCTTCTTAACCTCTGAGGATAGGACAAGAAGAACAATTTTTCTCCCTTCTCCTTGTAACAACCTTTTATGTACTTGAAAATTGTTATCATGTCCCCTCTCAGTCTTCTCTTCTCCAGACTAAACAAACCAAATTTTCTCAATCTTCCCTCTTAGGTCATGTTTTCTAGACCATTAATCATTTTTGTTGCTCTTCTGTGGACCTTCTCCAATCTGTCCACATCTTTCCTGAAATGTGGCGCCCAGAACTGGACACAATACTCCAGCTGAGGCCTAATCAGTGCAGAATAGAGCAGAAGAATTCCTTCTCGTGTCTTGCTTACAACACTCCTGCTAATACATCCCAGAATTATGTTTGCTTTTTTTGCAACAGTGTTACGCTGTTGACTCGTATTTAGCTTGTGGTCCACTATGACCCCCAGATCCCTTTCCGCAGTACTCCTTCCTAGGCAGTCATTTCCCATTTTGTAGGTGTGCAACTGATTGTTCCTTCTTAAGTGGAGAACTTTACATTTGTCCTTATTGAACTTCATTGTATTTACTTCAGACCATTTCTCCAGTTTGTCCAGATCATTTTGAATTTTAATCCTATCCTCCAAAGCACTTGCAACCTCTCCCAGCTAGGTACCATCGGCAAACTTTATAAGTGTACTCTCTACGACATTATCTAAATTATTGATTAATTGATTTGTAGGCTTGGAAGGATTAGATTTTTGTTAGTAAACGTTGATTTCACCGAACATACACAAACTGACAAATTGCCATCCATGATCATTTACATTTAAAGCTAGACAATATAAGAAAAATTCTGCTTCTATGCCAGGGGTTCTCAGACTTTTGTACTGGTGAGCCCTTTCACATAGCAAGCCTCTGAGTGTGATCCCCCTTATACATTAAAAAAACTTTTTTATATATTTAACACCATTATAAATACTGGATGCAAAGCAGGGTTTGGGGTGGAGGCTGACAGCTCGCAACCCCCCCATATAATAACCTCGCAACCCCCTGAGGAGTCCTGACCCCCAGTTTGAGAACCCGTGCTCTATGCCATTATCTAAATCATTAATTGATTTGTAGGCTTGTAAGGATTAGATTTTTGTTGGTAAACGTTGATTTCACCGAAGATACACAAACTGACAAATTTCCATCCATGATTATTTAAATTTACAGCTAGACAATGTAAGAAAAATTCTGCTTCAAAATGTACTAGAATTGATTTAAGGATATTTACTTTGTCTATTATGCTGTTGACAACTTGTGTTTTAATGGTTATAAAGCCTTAACTTTTTAAAATCTCATCTACTGTCATTAAATAATTAGTATCTGGCCCCTCCATAACTTCCCACAACTATGAAACTGTAAATTGATTAAAAATCAAAGTGCTTAAAAGTGATATTATTAAAAAACAAAAACCAAAGTTGTCCAAGCCCACCTCCTTGAGATCAGCGCCTCTCTGAAGAAGGCAGGTTAACAGGCAAACTATTTCAAGGGCAAAGATTTCTATTTCCAAAGGCTCCCCCACACACCCGGCGTTCCCACAGTGGGGCAGTTTAATGCGGTGGGGTGTAGCTGGTGGCACAGGTACGGAGGACGCCTAGGCAGACTCTTGTGTATCCTTTCTCCGGAGCGTCCCCAGCTCCCGCATCCGCTGCCTGCGCACCGCTCCAGCCTGCCCCAGCCCCGCGGCGCCCCGCGCACCTACCGCCAGGAGAAGCAGCGCAGCCAGGCGCCCCATGGCCAGCAGAGGAGGCGGTGACCGGAACGCGAGCGGGTCTGAGCCGCTGCACCGCAGCCTCCCCGCTTATAAAGCGGGTTGGAGGAGCGGCCTGGGCGGCACGTGCCGCCCCCGCTGCAGGGATCGGCGCGGGGATACCGCGGCCGCTTCCCGGAGAGGCGGGGACCCGCGGAGCGATGAGGGGGGGAGGAGCTCCCCCTCCCGCGCCGGCGGGGGGAGATGCCCGCGGCCCTTGTCAGTAGTTGCTAGAGGTGCAGGCAGAGCCCGGTGTGCTCGGCACGCTCCGCTCCGCTCCGGAGGCAGAGCTTGGGGCCGCGGCAGGTGCCAACTCCGGAGCGCGCGTGGCTGGGACGAGGGGGGTGGGCGCGCGACACAGGGCTCCCGGGGAAGGAGCGGGGAGCTGCAGGGCTCGTGCCGTTCTTCTGGGGCGTGATCCCGCGCCCCCCCCCTTCCACTGGCTGTAACTAAGGGGGCCCGGGGCAAGGGAGAGGGGGTGGGAGTCAGCTCTGCCCCTAGCAAACTGTGCCCATGTGGACAACAGGAGGCTCTGGCCAGGGGAGATTGTGGAGATGGTCAGACTAGAGTCATGCAGCAATCTGCCCTGCTGGGCTCCACCTTGGTTGTGCTTGAGTGTAACCATGGGCTCTGGCTGGCTTCCTGACTGGAGGGAATAAATAGTGGTATCTCTTAAGCCCTACCCACTTGTAGCATGAAAATGAGACACACACGCTAGGTGCATAGGTGCTGGAACTGGGGGTGCTCCCGCAGCCCCTGGCTTGAAGTGGTTTCCATTATATACAGAGTTTACACTTTGGTTCAATGGCTCTCAGCACCCCACACTCCACAAATTGTTCCAGCATCTGTCTCACTGCATTGTCTAGGTTTCTGATCTTCTATCTCCTTTCTTACTGCAGCAGTAAAATAGTTCACAGTAAAAGCAGCAAAGAATCCTGTGGCACCTTATAGACTAACAGACGTTTTGCAGCATGAGCTTTCATGGGTGAATACCCACTTCGTCAGATGCAAGTGACGAAGTGGGTCACTTGCATCCGACGAAGTGGGTATTCACCCACGAAAGCTCATGCTGCAAAACGTCTGTTAGTCTATAAGGTGCCACAGGATTCTTTGCTGCTTTTACAGATCCAGACTAACACGGCTACCCCTCTGATAGTTCACAGTGTTGACAGAAATCACGGTCACTGAGCATCGGAGTTACAGCTCACTAGATGAATGGGGCAGTTTGCCCCTCCCAGTTGTTCCAGGCTCTCTGCAAGCTCAACTTGTTCATCTCAGCATCAGTCAGTCAAGGTCACATTTTTGTGGTTTTTTCACAACTGCGACATGGAGATTTCTTTTAAGAAAAATGAAACCTGAGACTCTGGAGAACAACACAGTATCTACAGAAAGGTGGAGTGTGTTGCCTGGGCTGGTACCAGCTAGTTTCAAGCCTTACTCAAGGGCACTCAGTGCCTCAAGGAGAGCTCAACACCTGCCAGGCTCTGGTCCACAGTGTCTAAGGCAGGTTTCGGCAACCTTTGGCATGCAACCTGTCAGGGAAATCCACTGGCGGGCCGGGACAGTTTGTTTACCTGCAGCGTCCACAGGTTCGGCCAAGCGCAGCTCCCACTGGCTGCGGTTCCAGGCCAATGGGGGCCAAGGGATGTGCTGGCCACCACTTCCCACAGGCCCCATTGGCCTGGAGCGGCAAACTGCGACCAGTGAGACTGCGACTGGCCAAACCTGCGGACGCTGCAGGTAAACAAACTTGCCCGACCCGCCAGTGGAATTCCCTAATGGGCCACGGGCCAAAGGTTGCCAATCCCTGGTCTAAGGTCTTGTCTGCATCAGGGAGTTTTTGTACCATTGTAGCTAAACAGATGTAGCTCCACTGGGGCAAACCCCTTGTGTAGACTCATTGCACCAGTGTAAAACAGGGTTGTCACCAAGCTGCTCTCCTCAAAATAAGTCAAGCCTCACTTCACTCCAATGGTGTGCAGGTACACTAGGGTGTGCTGCTCTGTTACAGTTCCATCAGCGTAGCTGCCACCCTGTGATGCAAACATTCCTGATGTTGACAAGGACTAGATAATTTTCTTTAATATGCTATTTCACTTCTAATGTCGAGCTAAATTGAAGTGCAGCAAATCACGTCGTGAGCAGCTTCACATCAGTCCCATGCTGGCTCTAGCCTTTCTCCACTGGTGCTTTAAATGAGCACTGTTTCTACTGATGCTACAATTCTAGCTGGTAACTCTGAGCTCATTGTATTAGTGAGGTATATACCAGGACAATAAAGACCACAATGTGTTAACGCATCATACTATATGTCATTTATCAATCAGTCCCAGAACCAAAGGAAATGAAACACTACCTCTGCTCTAAGAACCCAAGCCACAAAAAAGGAGACCTGCTGGAGGTAAGGAAATGCCCCCATTCCCCATAGCTCAATGCAGGAGCAAGTGTAGTGATAGATGAATCATCTATTACATTTACTGAGTAGACTGACTATTCACACATGGATACCCAGTGTCTGTTCCTGAGCTTGGATTCTGGTGCCTTTACCAGGAGAAAGGGTGAAAATACCACCCTCAATTTAACTGGCCAAAATCATAGAAAAAATCTGGGTTTACATGCAAAAAGTCTCCTAGGAAAGTAAGATGATTTCACTCAGCTGCTTTGGTAAATACAGAATATAAGATGCGGCAAAGCACGTGTCATCAGCTCCTTACACTGAGTTTCTGCAGCCATTGCGTGCCCTATGTGAAGTTCAGGGATAATTGCAGTCAAGGGACCACAGATTGCCTCCTCAGTGCACACTTGCGGGCAGACATTTCCTCAAAGGGCTGGGGAGGTTATGAGAGCATGGTCTCTTGGCCCTGAAGGAAGAAGTCTGCATCACAGCATAATCTGTGAATATGTACAGGCGAGCTCAGGGAAGGATTGTAGCCCAGTTGCCGGCCCTTACAAACACAATTGAGCCCTCGGTGACTTTGGGTAAGTCATTTAGACCAGAGGTTCTCAACCAGGGGTACACGTACCTCTGAGGGTATGCAGAGGTCTTCCAGGGGGTACATCAACTCATCTAGACATTTGTCTAGTTTTACAACAGGCTACATAAAAAGCACTAGCGAAGTCAGTATAAACTAAAACTTCATACAGACAATGACTTGTTTATACTACTCTATATACTGTATACTGAAATGTAAGTACAGTACTTATAAGCCAATTGATTTATTTTATTTTATAATTATATGGTAAAAATGAGAAAGTCAGCAATTTTTCAGTGACCATGTGCTGTGCCACTTTTGTATTTTTTATATCTGATTTTGTAAGCAAGTAGTTTTTAAGTGAGTTGAAACTTGGGGGTACACAAGGCAAATCAGACTTGTGAAAGGGGTACAGTAGTCTGGAAAGGTTGAGAGCCACTGATTCAGACAAAGACCTAATGGGAGTTAGGTGCCTAAATACCTTTGAGGATCTGGGCCTTTGTCTGTTTCCTCATCTGTAAAATAGGGGCAATACCCACTGTGAATGATAAACATTAATATTGACACAAAAATGGTTATTATTAAAGTTATAATTTATTCATATCATGTTAGGTTGTTACAAACTTTGTTGCACCTTGACTAAATCTGAAGAAATAGCAGTATTTGTATATACCTGGTGCTTGGAAAATAATTTATATACTTATGTTTTCAGTTGATTGTTTTATTAAAGTGGTCAGGCTAATTAAAAAAAAAGAAGAAGAAATCTCTGATTTCTCCCAATAAGTGACAGGCACAAGCAGCTTTGTTTTTGCAGAGTTTGTTTGGTAGGCGTTTTTAATTGTGAACTGTGGGTGAAGTTATTGTAGATTCCACTTTTGGGAACTATTTAGATAACAGAGCAACATCCATGAGGAGTGTCTGTCAAAGAGCCAGATGCCACCCCCTTGTCAAGAAACATGAAAATGTTCTTTTTCTCAGATTTGATAGAGAAGTGGTGTGTAGCACCTGGTTGGCCAATGCCAGAAACACCAAGGCTGGAACCTCTTCTCGTCTCTTTCTCTCTTTATAGAGGAAAAACTTCAGTTTTAAACAAAGAATTCTAGGAATAGTCTAATTAAAAATTGATTCCTTCTATAAACACTCTGAAATCTTTACATAACTTTAAGGAAAATAGGTATAGTTGGGAAATGTAGAAAATCTTAATTTATTCCTTAAATGCTTAGAAACAGCTTAAGCTTCTCTGGGATGTTTATTTGCTAAAGCTTTGTATTTAAATAAATATAAATAGAGGTTTTATGCACAAATATAGCAAGGTCACTTGGTCCTTTCACTGGCTACTAATATATAAGAAGCCATTTGCATATAAAATATGGTTGTTAATTGGGGAATTTAATTAGGTATCTGGCAGTGCTTAAGCAACTTCTCTATCAAACTCAGAAAGACAAGAGTCCCCTCCTCAAAGATTAAGAGAAAGGACAAAAATTTATTAGATTGTGTAAGTGTTAAAGACTTTATTTAACAATTATTCAAGTTTGAAGAGACTATTTTGAAAGCTAATAAATTGCTTTTATAGATGATACAAGGGGTTTTGGACTTACATGAACAAAACCTCAACTCTCATGAAAGCCTAATGAAACTAAAGAGTATATCAGAAAATGGACTGAATATAAGAAAGAATTAAAACTCTAAACTTAACAGAGGTTCTGAGATTTCCCTCTACTGTTTAGACAGTTACAACTCTTGTTGCATTTAGATTAACAAAATGCATATTCATGAGCTAAAGAAGCTATCTGTACCATCCATCAACCAATGAAAGGGTGAAATCCAGCCATGCCCCAAAAGAGGAGTCTTGCACCTCCAGTGAAATTATGAAATAAGAATATAAATCTCCCTGAATTAAGAAAGCAGCACACTGCTCCCATCTCAACTTCAGCATCACGAATGTCTCAACACACTCTCCTCAGCCTGCTCATCTCATCTCCTTCAATTAAGCAAACAGCAAGAAGACAAAGAAGCCACTTACTGCATCAGAAAGAAGCAGCCTCCTGTAGAGCACTACTTCTGCAGCATAATATTGTCACCAAGACCGCAACATGAGGGGTGAGAAGAAGTTTGCCAAAGCACGGCCAAGGAACTGGGTTTAAATTTTTCTTGTAATGATTTTAATGAGACATTGAAATGCTATTGTAATTTAAGACAGTAATAGCTTCTCTTTAACACTAAACAGATTAAGACTGTATTCCTAACAAGGAGACATAAGCTAACTCAGTAAACAGAGAGAAAAGTGAATTTAATTTGAATATTAAGATTCTTAATGTTAATTAATCTGCCTGTCTCAGAACAGTTCCTAGAATGGCTGCTTTTAAGTAACTGAATTTAACTTTCTCTAGGTCCATAAGACTTAATTAAAACCACTCACCTTTCCCCATTTATAAACTGTTTAGGCTATCCATGATAAATCAAAAAGGACTCACCTGCCCTTAAACAAAATTCCTTTGCCCATCTATAAACTGCTCTTGTATCTGTGATCCACTAATGCAGGACTCACTACTAATTTTGGAAATAATACTCTTTGGGCTTAACCATAGAAAAGCAGCCTCACCAGAGGTGGGCCCACTCTCAGCAGTGTAATGTCTATTAAAAACTCTCCCAAGAGGCATGCTGAAGTAACCATTGTTAGTATTTTTTTTCCTTTCCTTAATAATAAAACTGTCATAGTTAGTCATTATTTGCAGTGTTGTTGTAGTTGTGGTGGCGCCAGGGTATTAGAGGGACAAGGCAGGTGAGGTAATGTATTGGACCAAATTCTGTTGCTAGAAGAGAAACTTTTGAGCTATACAGAGCTCCGTGATCTGAAGAAGAGCTCTGTGTTGCTCAAAAGTTTGTCTCTTCCACCAACAGAAGTTGGTCCAATAAAATATATTACATCACTCACACCTTGTCACTCCTAGTTAATAATTGTGATTATTTTGCTTGTTTATCTTGTGGTGTCCCCTAAGGCATGGCAAGAACCCCATGTGACTAAAATAGTGGGAGTTGCATTCTTGACTTGGGTGAAGACAGACAGTTATTAAGATTTGGCTTGACCATCTCTTGTTTCTATAGATTATAAATTTAGTAATTTGGGAGATACAGTTACAAAACCCTTTCTACCCTACTTTCAGGCCTTCAGGTAGAAAGTACTATGTAAGTGCAAAGGACTGTTATCAAAGGGGAAAACATAGTACAGAAGCCATCTGTACAGCGCAGCTGAGAGAGGATTTCAAAAATTTGTGTCTGTGATTTGAAATAAGCACTTGTACATTTCAGCACAAAAGGATAGTTGTCAGCCTTCCAGTGCTGGCTATTGGCAGCTCCTCCAGGCCATATTTCCATGGGCAAAAAATAGCTTTTTAATTAAAAAAACTCCCTGGCAGTATGGCTTCGTTAGAGCTGTATTAACAGAGACTCCCCCTGGCTATGACTGACCCCAAGACATGGGGGAGGCTGTGGAAAACGCCCAGTATTATCTTTCCCATGGAATCTCCATGGTGCTGGAGAGGGCCCTCTACTGCTGCCATCTCCTGCTTGTCCACTCGCCACCCCTTCCTCTCTATTGCAGACCCTGGATTCCACTGAGCTGCAGAGGGGTGTGGGAAATGGTGCCATCGAGGTGTTTGAGCGTCCTTTCTGCACAGAACAACAGGAGACTTTTGCATGGAGGATTCTGCACTGTGCTAATCTAGGGGGGGACAAACTTGGGCCTTCAGCAGTTACATAGCGATTGGACTGTCCTCAAGAAGTTCACATGATGGCTCATAAGGAGCAGGTTCACCACAGTTCCATGGTAGTTAGAGCTGTTCTGGGCAATGAGCAGATGTTTCTGGCTTGGCCGATTTCTTATCAAACAGGTATTCGATTAGCAATGATTGAGCTACTGTTCAATGGAAATGAATAAAAAACCAGATCATAACTACTAGTTCAGGTAGCTCTAGTGCCAAGTGTTTGCTCACTTTATTTCACATCGTAGATAAGCATCAGTGACAGAGAAAACAGGTGCCTTCCTCCACGGAGTTCTTTGGAAATCTGATTTCCAAATAATGTCAGTTATTGTTTTGTAAAAGCTAGACAAACATGACATCATGTCACGGGGTTTTAAGGTTGTTTCCCTCTAACTATTTTTTTAGCTGCCCAACAAACGGTTATCTCCTCTGCTCAAATAACTGATTAGGTCATAAATTTATGCAACACAGCCATAAACAATGCTGGGATTGTGTTGCACTTCAGTGACACTTAAGGCACCAATAAAAATAATGAGGATTCATTCCTTGGTGCTTCAACTTTTGAAATACTTTAACTCAGCTGTTAAATAAATAAAACAATTTTTGTAACCTCACTGTAACAGGGGCCCTTCTATGCTCATGTCCTTTTCCCTGCAGAAACTGTGCGGACTCCCCTGGGTGTGCTCTCCATGAAATTTTATTTCAATTACCCTTCACCAGTATCACCACAGTCCCCCAGGCTCCTGCCTATTTACAATATTTGCCAAGCTTTAGGCCCTCTCAGCAAGACCTGAGAGGAATAGAGGTCTCCTAACTCTCAGCCTTTTGTATTACTAGACTCAGGTAGCCCTGTTCCTTTCCTTCCTGTGCCTCTTTTATCAGCCTGGCGCTGATGGGGCCAATTAAGTTTTTCCCCCATCCAGACCACCAGCCTGATCTGATTATTACCCCCCAATCAGCTTCTCCTGGGGCATTAATTAGCATCTAAGTGGTCAGAGTGCAGGCTCACCTACTCACTCCCTGCACTCTGTCACAATCATGTAAAATACAAGAGAAAATCTGAATTGTAACTAAATAAAACAGGCACTGAATAGTTCAGATGCAAGCAATAATATTTAAATTTTTAACAAACATAATGATTTGTCTTGCCATTTATTCAAGTGCATTATGATTTTTGCCAAAGACACTCAAATGTGATATCTGAGTAATGCAAGAAAACATCTTGATATGTGATTTATTGAAGACAACTATTATTGGTATTGTGACAATGCTTACTAGCCATAATAAGGTTTAGCACTCCATTGTGTTAAGCACTGTATAAACTCGTAAAAAGATTCCCTTCCTAGACAAGGGAGTTGTTCTTTTTCTGTGGTTTACTTCCTTGATGCAAATAATACTGACATTTAAGATCAAGTAGGTCACATATATGGTTAACAGCATCCTGACTGCAACGTGCCCTGTAAAAATGATTTTTCACTACCTCTCAGGTAAATCATAGAATTTCTGGATCTTCCTCTAGGGTGCTAATTTCCATGGAAAACCTGTTACATTTTTACCACTGGTAATTTCTGTGGAAAACCTGTTACATTTTTACCAGTGGTAATAGAGGGAGTGTGCTGGCAAGCTTTTTCTAATCTCAACAATAGCTAGAATTCTAATTTTTCTGATATTTCTAACAAAACCTCATGAGACTTCTTGTTTCAGCAAAAGAGAAGGATTCATTTTCCTTGAGGTAAATATTGACTTCAGCTTCATCTTGGTATGCTTGACATTTTTATTTACTCCTTGTGTGAATAAATATTAATAGTTACCTCAGCAGAAGTCAGTAGCTACTTATTAGTAAATAACAATGAGTCTTCATCAGTTTGACTTTCTGTTAAACTCGAAAGAAGGGCATCACTGGGATGGGGATATACATCAAATCTCAGTCAGGGGGGAAAGATAGATGGAGGATCAGCTACCAGGAATCATTGCAACTAAAAGCCCTGGGGCGGCCACCAGTTAGATTAATTGGTGTCTGGGTTTAGCTGGAACATGAGATCAGTGTTGGGACCAAAAGAGTGGGTGGGGTACACCTGTCCAAGAAACAAAATGTGAGAGTTACAGCAATTAAAAAGTATTACAGTCCTGCCCTTCAGCCACCAAATGTTCCCTTCTGAAGGGCCCAACTGCCCCCAAACACGTATTTCAGCCAGTAGCTGGATTTTCAGGTCTTCTAAAAATCTTCAAACTCCATTAAGACAACCATTAATCCAGCTTACAAATGCTTGTCCTGGCTTGCAAGAGCACAGTTCTGGTTAATGTTTGCTTTTCTTTCTTCTGAGACAAAATCAACAGTATTTTCTGTACCACACAATTGCTGTGGGCATGGAGAGAGAGAGCAACCTTAGTATTTAGTTTGTAACACTCATGTGAAATACTTAATTATGATAAACCCATTTAAGCAACCCATCTCTATGTGGTAAATGAAAAACATTGCAACATAAATGAGTAAACTTAGAAAATGCACTTGTATCACTGGAGAGGAAGATAATGTGTTCAATTTACATTTATTCAGCATCTAGTTCTCAACTGAAATCTCATGACAAAGGTCACACCTACACTACCCGCCGGATCAGCGGGTAGTAATAGATCTGTCGGGGATCGATTTATTGCATCTCGTCGAGACGTGATAAATTGATCCCCGAATTGATGCCTGTACTCCACCTCAGCAGAAGGAGTAAGCGGAGTCAACGGGGGAGCCGTGGCGGTCGACATGCTGCCGTGAGGATGGCCAGGTAAGTTGAAATTCGCGTAGCTGAAGTTGTGTATCTTAGATCAATCCCCTCTCCCTAGTGTAGACCACCCCAAAGTTTGTTTCCTGCATTTGACAAGACAATTATAGGACAAGCCAATAGTAAATTGAAATTCTTCTGCTTTGCTGTTAAGCAGAAACATCATATGGCCCCAATGGTATATAAAGGTTGAAATCTAGTAGATACTGCTTGCCTGGTCAGTGTCCAGTTACATGGATGGCCATAAGTGCGTGAACCTCTCTTCCCCATGTATGCATCTTACTGAAACTTATTACTAACTTGTCCTGACAAAAGCCATTTCTTTTGCAAACCTAGAGGCTGATTCTACACATCCTTACATAAGACAGTTCCTTCAACTTTATGTGAGTAAGAATGGGTAGAGTTGGCCCTTACCCCAGCCAAAGAATAAAAATGTCAGTAGGAGTCAGGCTTATGGGAATGCAGCGCATAGCCCCAAATTAAGGCCCAAACTTGCAAAGTACTGAGAGCTTCTCCGAAAGTACTGAGCACACACAACTCCCACACCTCCCAGGGATTGCTTAGCACCTTGCAGAATTAAGCCCTAACAATAGGCCTCATCCTGTTGCCATTTATGTCTATGGAAAAAACTTCCATTGAATTCAAAAGAGCAGGATCATTTGTTGAAGGGCCACTTTAACAGCATAGGGGGTGATCTTACTTTCACCAAAATCAATGGGAGTTTTGCCACTGATTTAACTGGGAATAGGAACTGACCCATAGTGTTCCAATGACAATCCTGTCCCAGCACAAATGTACCAGCTTCCCACTGTAGGGGACTTCTGCAGGGATCTGGATTTGTCCCTTTGTTAAGTGAGTTACACATACAAGTGAACAAACAAGACTTTAAAAATCAGCACCACGTACTAAGATGTACTGACCTATACCCAGCAAACAGTAGTATGAAGGTACAGTCTTAGACCTGAGGGCAGTGTTGTTTTCTGGAAAGAGGGGCTGCATCTCTCATTCTGGGGGTTATGGAATTAGCAAAGTGAGGTTCAATATGAAGCTGAAGGGGGGAGGATTTTTCAAAGGCAGAAAGGGGAGTTTGGGTGTCTAACTCTTTGAAAATCCCATCCTGAAAGAGCAGAGCACATCAGTGCAGAGCCTGGTGCTGTTCTCAGATATCTCACTGACTTGGGACTCCCCCCCCCTCCCACCACCACCCACACACACACCTGCTTGCAGAAGTTGGCCCAGCATAGGTAAAATTACTGTATGCAAGAAAATCCTTTGATCATGAAGAAAGAGCGGATTTTTGCCCTTTGGTATCCTAGTATTAAACCATTGATGTCAATGAATTTGTATGGATGTGAGGTCCGAACTTGCCCAAGTACTATGAATTTTTTTGCTGTAGGATTGTCACCCCATCTTGTCATTAGGCAGCACGTCCATTTTAGGCCTAATTTTTCTCACCCTCGTGCAAATCTGGTATTTTTTTACTTTTACAATTCAATTATTTACATCCCAAACACCCAATCATGAGGCTGATGTTATAGACAGGCTTCCTGTTGATTTCACACCCATGCTACCCCACTGACTTTGGCATCCAGGCCTGTGGCACTATGGCCTGGATGCACAAAAAGTTAGGTGGCTAAATTCCAGTTTCGGGACTACTTCAATTCACAAAACTCCTGCTGAATCCTATAAGCATCTAAACTCACTTGGTGCCTACATTTTTGCAGTAAAAGTTCCTAGGTACCTATGTTTCTGCCTGTGGACAGGTACAGTGCAGCCTGCCAGTAGGTGCCTGTAGGCCTATTTCGCACCCAAGTCCCAGAGTGATTCACAAACTGGGGGACAACAAACGTTCAGCTGCCAAAGTCGTTTGCAGGACCCAATCCAGTAGGTTCACTCTAAGCATGCCTACTGGATCAGGTCCTCAAGCAAAGTCACACAATATGGTGGTATCTGTAGGCCCTCCCTCATAACTTCTAGCCCAGTGGTTAGGGTACTCACCTGGGATATGCCTGAGGGGAAGATGGAATTTGAACAGGGATCTGCCACCTCTCACGTGAGTGCTCTATCCACTGGGATAAGGCTGATGTGGGGCTGTCTCACTCTCTCCTGTTGAAACTGTTCCACTAGACAAAGACTTAAAGAGTCATTGGAGCAGGGATCCTGGGTCTACTCCAACCTGTGAGAGTGCTCTAACCAGGTTACAGTCAGTCTCATATGTCTGCTCTCACTCACTCACTCTCTGTGTCTGGCCCAAATGACACCAAGTATTTATCCACAATGCAACAGCTTCAATAGAGATTCAGGGAACATCCCCCCCCCCCAAATCAGGATATTCCATAGCCCAGTGGTTTAGGCACTCACCTGACAGGGGATAAAGCCCATCCCTTCTCCCTGTCAAGTGGAGAGGGACTTGGACTGGACATATCCCATTGGCTACCTTACACAGCTCCCTTTTGTTGGCTTTTGTGAATTGCAGTGTAAGGCACCCATCTCTCCCCATTCATTGTACATGGTTCTAGGTGCCTGACTCAGAATTTGTGAATCGCAGGGATTTTCTAGGCACCTAAACATTAGGTGCTGTGATGCTCAGAATCACAACACTTAACTCCTTTTGTGCGGCCTGACATACATGACTTCTGTAGGACAATACAGAATGTAAATGAGCACAAATGTTGGTCCATTGTTCTTTATATTAAATTAATTCCACCTCATTTAAATCTTGCTGTTTCATTGGTCTCTCATTTTGGGTGTTTGTCCTCTCTTTGGACAATAGCAGGTAAAGTTGGGTTGCAATCAGCAGACACTCTGCTAGGATTCACAGTAATGAGCTTTGCATCTTAATTAAAAATATTACTAACAGAGCAAAGATTGTATTGTGCAGCTCCCACTATCTGACCTCATCATTGTCAGTTCAGGTTGGGAAGGGACTGACAGTTTACGTGGCGTGTGGGTCAGGAAAGGTGATGATACATCGCAGTAAGCACTTATTAACAACCTCCCCCCAAACACACACACACACAAAATTTGGTTTTACAATCTTGTGCAAAAGATACTAAAAAAATCACACTTCCCCAATGCTTCCATCAAAATGGGTTCAAGTGTAATATGCTCAAGAGCTTGGTCATTCTACTTACAGCAGTACAAAGAACAAGGATTGGGTAAATCTTGTGGACTTTTCCAAACAGATCAAGCTGCTTTGGGGATGTGAAAAAATGTTTTGAGTTTACAACCATTTTTCACGCCTACATTCTAACCATCAAGCTTTCCCCACACTTCAACAATAACTCCATTTTAAGAGACAAAACATTTTTACTACCTAAGGGAATTTGAACTTTATATGACCCCACCCCCACAGCAATCTAAGCTGGTGTAAACCGATTATGCAAAGCATATACCAAGGAATTATATACTTGCTGGGCCTGATTCTACTTTCAATTCTCTAGCATGTGTCACTAATAACTCCATACTGTAAACTGGCATAAGAGAATAATCAGGCCCAGTGGATTTTTTTTTGTTATAATTTATCTCTCTTTTTCCCAAATAATATACACTCTGAGCAGACGTTCTGAACCCACAAGGCTCAAATGGGTTTGAAATTAACCAAAATAAGTTTGTCCACACCTAGCAGCGGCACCAAAAAACAGCTTTTAATGCCTTGCAAACACTTACCCACATACTTAACTTGCTTGCAAGATCAGGCCTATGTATCTGTGAGGCTATCACAGAGCGTGTGAAGTCCATTGGATTGGGTAGTTTATTTTTATTTTCATAATACTGAAACTAAAATTCTTCCCACTGATTTGGAGTATCTTCAGGTAGAAGGTGAATAAAAGATTAACTTATAGGCGCCACCTTGTGGCTGATGAAAAACAACACATCAAAATGATAAAGATACAGTATCACATCTTTATGTAAATAAATAGACAGCATATATTGAATTAGCAAGATCGTTTTCCTATTGATATTACTAGCAAAAACAAACATCTGATAAACACAGGAAGCTAGGCTACAAAGTTCTCAGAAATTTAATATATTACTATTGTTTCAGATACATCACATTTATGGCCTGATTTTCAGAGAGCCTGAACACCCACATATCTCCCTGATGTCTATGGGAGTTGCAGATGTGCAGTGCCTTTGAAAATCAGGCCATTAAACGACATCTATGGTATTTTTTTCATGGTTGAAATTTTAACTATTGTACAGACACAGAAAAAGGCACTGTACACTGAATGTTACAAACCCCTCTCAGCAAAAACACCATGAAAAAGTTCTGTAGCTAGTACTAGCTCCTTGAAATAAGTGTCAAGCAGGGCCGCCCAGAGGATTCCGGGGGCTCGGGGTCTTCGGCGGCGGGGAGCCCTTCCATTCCGGGACCCGCCGCCGAAGTGCCCCGAAGACCCGCGGCGGGGGGCCCCCCTGCCGCCGAATTACCGCTGAAGTGCAGCCCAGTCTTCGGCGGTAATTCGGCGGCGGGGGGGCCCCCCGCCGCGGGTCTTCGGGGCACTTCGGCGGCGGGTCCCGGAATGGAAGGGCCCCCCCGCCGCCGAATTACCGCCGAAGACCAGGCTGAAGTTCGGCGGCGGGTCCCGCTCTGTCTTCGGCGGTAATTCGCCAGCGGGAGGTCTGTCCGCCCCAGAGCGGACGGACCCCCCGCCGCGAAGACTGGGAGCGGAAGAAGCTCTTGCGCCCAGTCCCCCCAGAGTAAAGGACCCCGCTCCAGGGCCCCCGAAAAACTCTGGTTGGGGCCCCTGTGGGGCCCGGGGCCTGGGGCAAATTGCCCCTTTTGCCCCCCCCCTCTGGGCGGCCCTGGTGTCAAGATGTAAATTTCCTCAGAAACAGCAATGACCATTACATACAAAGGGAGCATGCAGAGGGTGTTGATTTTTAAGGTAAAGTTTAGGAAATATGAAGTTAAGTGGGCAAAAA
The DNA here is from genome assembly GCF_016161935.1 of Mauremys reevesii. Classification (NCBI taxonomy): domain Eukaryota; kingdom Metazoa; phylum Chordata; order Testudines; family Geoemydidae; genus Mauremys; species Mauremys reevesii. The sequence goes on along the minus strand of NC_052635.1, from coordinate 39,957,640 downwards.
TAGCCAGGTTATTGAAGGATATATATATGGGCTACTGTACTTGTTTTGTGGCCATTTTTCTTATGTGACAGGTCCAGCTTGTAAGGATGAATTAAAGTTACACTCAGATCCTATATGCAGTACTATTTATGAGCCACGTCACTCCTCTATCTTATAAAAAAAGAAATTCCCACAGTATGGGGTCAGAGGGAAGAAAACATCAATGAGATCATTCTGCAAGGGAGGATGGGATTATCCCAAGCCCTCTGCACATATCCCTTGAGTCCTATATTGAACATGATGGAGGCAGAGGGACATTCACACAGATGCTCTCTGACTCCATGCTGTTGCTACACCTCCTCCATGCTATTCTCCACTGCTCTTCTATCCGTACCGTGCTACTCTCTTGTGACCCCCCTGCTCTTGGGTGGAGGTTCTACAGTGGGAGCATTCTTGATTCAGAAGTTTAACTCCAGGCTGTAATGACTTCCAAGTCAATTCCCTGCAGAGGTGTGTGTGTGTGATGCGCAGGAGCCTGGAAAGTGTGGGGGGGTGGGGAAGGAAGGGCGCTGATAAGGCATCTATCAGAGGGGTAGCCGTGTTAGTCTGGTTCTGTAGAAGCAGCAAAGAATCCTGTGGCACCTTATAGACTAACAGACATTTTGCAGCATGAGCTTTCGTGGGTGAATACCCACTTCTTCCTCCATTCCATATGAGAAGGAGATCCATGCATAGAGGATTTTCTTTGCGTATAGATCCTCATGAGATGTTCTGGCCTTTTCACAGGTTGACATGCTCTGGTGTGACTTTTCTGCTCTTACGGTCAATATGGTGAGGTGTTATATGCACCTCCAGCTCCTGCTGAACTCAACAAGAATGGACGATACTCAGCACCTTGTAGCAGGTATTCAACATCTTCTAGAACTAAGGCCATATCTAAGCAATCTTAATGATATAAGGCTTGGTCCAAAGCCCATTCAAGCCAATGGAATTTTTTCCATTGACTTCAATGTGCTTTGGATCAAGCCTAGCGAGTGTTATTCCTATGTGGTGGAGAGTAATTAGGGGAGTGAAGGCTGCTGCAGGATACAGAGTTACAAGTGATTGTTGTTAGCTGTGATCTAGGGCAGTGGTTCCCAAAATTTTTGGGCAACTGTACCCATATACCAAATAGTTCCACTGCGCCAGTTAGCAATTTCCTCTTCTCCCTAGCCCCATGACCAGCATCAATCTTCCCTGTCAATTTTAATGATAATCTCCAGACTCTGTAGTGAGCACTGCCACTGCCCACTCCCATTTAGCTGTGTGCCCTCTAACCTGCAATGCCCGTTATACCCCAGAGGATTTCAAATCCAAGAGTATGCTAAATTTTGAAAGATCGAGATTTGGACTTCCACTGCTGGTTAGCGTGCCCAAGTGATGGGAGAGGGGTAGCAGTGGCGCAACAGGGCCATCATTCTTATGCAAAGGGGTTAGGCTTTGAATTCACTAGTACAATAAAAAGCAGGGACTAGACTGGAACATCAGTACCTGAATGCTAAAGTGATGGGAAACTGACCACAAGCAAAAGCTAATTTTATTGGGCAAGATGAGGGAAATGCAGGAAAAAAAAAAACACACCTACAAATTGAAAAAAGTAAATTGGTTTTACATTTTTAAATGTAAATCATTTGAGGTATTATTAGTAATGTAGTTAAGGAAATGTTTGAGCTTAACAATATTTGGGGCCCAAATTCTGTTTAATTTGAACTCAGAGTAACTCCATTTAAGGTAATGGAGTTATTGTAGGTTTATACCAGTTTACCTGGAAGCAGAATCTCCCCCTACATTTACAATGAAACCTCAGAGTATTCATTTCAGTAGGCAATAAACAGCTAGAACCTTGGGTTATCTAAACTTGCAATAAATCACCTTAGTAAAATATTCCAAATCATGATAAATTTGATGTTAAAAAAAATCCTTGAATTTTAAGATTATCTGCAAAAAGTTCTCTTGACATTAACATAAGCATAATGTAACAACAATAACAAACAGGAATGACTTTAAAATCAAACACAATAAATTCAGTTCAATAAAAACTGGTCTGTTCCTTTTATACATGTGATCGTGAAGGCTGAATGAAAAGTCCAGAAAATGTATACAAAATGAGTTAAGTGTGTACTTTAATCCTGTGCATGATTCCCTCCACCTGTAGGCCCAGCATGTGCACAAGCTAAAATGGAAGTAGTGGTGGAAAACAAAAAATGGATCCCATATCAAATTCAAGTAAGGGCTGGAGAAAAAAGTCCAAATCTCACCATCTACTGGTCTGTGGAGGAACCATCATTATGCCTTTAAGGAGCAGGCTGAAGCCTACAACCAAACTAGTTTGGGTGTAATCAAGGTCACCCTGACCTTGGGTTAGGTTAAACAGGAAAAGGAATTAGAGCAGGATGAAGGGGGTTAGAAGCTATGTAGGCTGTGGTCTCAATGCCTTCTCTAGGGCAAGACCAGAGATTTTGTTTCCTTACTAACTTTGGAGTCTCTGAACCAGGGATCTGAGGTAAGGACCTTATGAACTCCCTTAAGATTGCTGCTTTCCCTGAGCACTTCTTAAAGGGGATATTTGCTTTGTTACCCTATAGACGTATTGGTGCATGAGCTTTCGTGGGTGAATACACATGCATCCGACGAAGTGGGTATTCACCCACGAAAGCTCATGCTCCAATACGTCTGTTAGGGCTAATCTACACTTACCTGCCGGGTCGACGCGGTGAGTTCGACTTCTCGGAGTTCAAACTATCGCGTCTAATCTGGACGCGATAGTTCGAATTCCCCGCGTGCTCCAGTCGACTCCGGTACTCCACCACTGCAAACGGCGGTGGCGGAGTCGACCTTGGAGCCGCGGACTTCGATCCCGTGGCGTCTGGACGGGTAAGTAGTTCGAACTAGGGTACTTCGAGTTCAGCTACGCTATTCACGTAGCTGAACTTGCGTACCCTAGTTCGACCCCCGCCCTTAGTGTAGACCTGCCCTCAGTCTATAAGGTGCCACAGGACTCTTTGCTGTTTTTACAGATCCAGACTAAAATGGCTACCCCTCTGATACTTGCTCTGTTAGTTTGTTTTGGTCTGGATCCATTACATGGTGCTAAGAATAAAATATGTAAGAATTGTTGTTTGGAGAAAACACAAGTTTAGTTCTATAAATGGGGAAAGGAAGCTTTGTTCAGAGTACCAGGGAACAGACTTGTGTGTTTATCAAGCCAAATTGGTATTCAGTAATTTAACAAGTGTTATGACTTACACCAGTGGAATCACCATTCTTACCTGCTCGATGTATTTATTTGACCCAGATTCAGATACTGCAGAATACAAACTTTCATTTAAAAACAAAGCTTTCCAGCCCTCCTACCGTAAACTACCATAGCTCTGTTTAAAGCAGATTGAAATAGTTCTTAGCAGTGGAGACTGCCACACTGATCTCAATGCTGAAAGCTAAGGACTTTAATAGCAAATTTTCTTTTAAAAATGTCAGTGTCAACTGACCACACAAAATGTGCATGTATCTGGATGCTTAATTTCTGTAACTGTGTATGCAAACGATCAAATAAGTGCAGTTTATATAGTCACTTTTCAGAGGAGAATCTTGTTTCAGGTAATACTCACTGAATGACAGATTCCTGGTTTTACAGGAATTTGGCTTTTAAAATAAGTATTAATGATTATGGCCCTGCTCCCGCACACCTTCGCTCATGTGCGTAATCCTTACTCTTGAGTACTTTCACTGACTTGCAGGGAATTTCTCATGTGAGTAAAAGAGTACTCATACGAGTGAAAGTTTACAGGATTGGGCCCAAAGGATGAAATTCACCCTTTGGATTCAAGACCCTTTGAGCCAAAAGGTGGAGTTTCACGCTCTCTCTGAAAAACGATGGACCAGAAGATACAAGGATTGTACCGCAGCTTGCTGGTAGTCCCCACACCCTCAAATAAAGCCAATTTATTTGATCTTTGTGCACAGGCAGTTGAACTTTGCCTTAGCTGACTACATGCAGTCATGACATGCAACTACGTAGCTTTAAAATAATTGCAACTTGGCTTGATTCTTAAAAATGGAAAAAATACAATATATTAAAGTGATGTTCTTCCATCATTCTATCAGCGATCCACATGTTTAGCCTAGAGCTGACTAGGAAGACAACATTGAAAATGACTCAAACTATTCCTGAGCATATGACTTCATTCTGAATGTACAGTAAAATATACTATTTTATTACTACTTTTATGAGTATTCATATTTCCAAAGTACATATAAATACATGCTATAAAAGTTTATGGAGCTGAAGTCAGGCAGCACACAATGAAAATGAAACAACTCAGCATTTTAGATAGCAAGTTCAAGCAACAGCAACATAATTTAAATTGCTTAATTTGTTCTCTTGTATTTACAGCTTCTTAATGTAAACCGTAATAGGCAAGAACTACGAAGAGTCATGACTTAGTCCAGGGGTAGACAACCTCTGGCACGCGTGCCAAAGGCAGCATATGAGCTGATTTTCAGTGGCACTCACACTGCCTGGGTCCTGGCCACCCATACAGGGGGGGCTCTGCATTTTAATTTAATTTTAAATGAAGCTTCTTAAACATTTTAAAACCTTATTTACTTTACATACAACAACAGTTTAGTTATATATTATAGACATAGAAAGAGACCTTCTAAAAACGTTAAAATGTATGACTGGCACATGAAACCTTAAATTAGAGTGAATAAATGAAGACTCGGCACACCACTTCTGAAAGAAGAGGAGTACTTGTGGCACCTTAGAAACTAACACATTTATTTCAGCATAAGCTTTTGTGGGCTACAGCTCACTTCTTTGGATGCATAGAATGGATCCAAAGAAGTGAGCTGTAGCCCACGAAAGCTTATGCTGAAATAAATTTATTAGTCTCTAAGGTGCCACAAGTACTCCTGTTCTTTTTGCAGATACAGACTAACATGGCTGTTACTCTGACACCTGTCACTTCTGAAAGGTTGCCAACCCCTGACTTAGTCATATGTCAAGTAACAGCTCTGAAGCTGGTTCCTGGATCAGAAGATTAGCATCTACTATATAAATATTTTCTTCTTTGTTTTGAAAAGGCAAGGCCATATCCTCAGTTGCCGTAAATCTGTGTCATTCCATTGGCTTGGAATTACACCAGCCATCTCATCCTTCAATTCTTTAGTAATTGTTACACTACTCTCTCAACTTTCCTGTCTCCCACAGCATTCCAGTCTCCCAAAACAAACACTTCAGCCCAAACATGGTCTGAAACAGTGCCCAGTCCTGGCTGTAGAGTTACTTTCTGTGCCACATTACAGCAGCTTTCACCATATAGAGTTATTTTAACCACTCCTGAAACTGGAACCCAAACAAGGTGAAGTAGAGTGGACTGCAGGTCAGTGCTATGGACAGTAGGTGGAGATGTATATAAGTGACTGAAAAGGGACTAAAAATGTATTGGTGCTTCAGCAGAAAGCATGTAGAACACACCATGTAAACCCTCTCCCCAGTTGCCTGATTGTCAATGGGAGCTGCAGAGCTCAGCACGTTTGAAAAATCACAATCTAATGAAATCCATCATTTTTCCTTATTCTTCAAACCTCATAGGAGAGGTGGGACTGATCAGAAAGTACAGAAGTTTCATCTAGAAAGTTTGTTGGAGAGGAAGAGGGAGAGGAAATCACAACAGAGCAATAAGACAGTTGGAAAATTTCTGAGGAACTTGACGAGTAGGCTAGAAAAAGGGCCTTGAATATAAATTATTGGGAGAGGGGGAAAGGTTCAGGCAACAAAAAAGGCTTAAGAGATCATTATAGATGCCATATGTATGAGCCTGAAGGTTTCCTCAGGCATTTTATGTGGAACATTCTGGACAAGGAAGGAGTAACCATAAAATCAATCTATAGCTGTCCCAGACCGACTAGAAAAATGCTATACCAAACCCTCCACCTTTTCTGTCCACTGATCAGTTTGTTTTAGCCAAAGAAATTCTTTAGTTAGGGAAAGCAGTGCCACAAAACACAGTAACTTCAAAAGTATAGGGCAATGGTTACTTCTGTGTCTTTGATAAATGTGTAATTATCATAATTCTTGGGCTACCTTGCTCCTGACAACTCATCTCTCCCTGCTGACCAGGTAGAAGAAATCACACTAAAGAAAGATATGAAAAAGACAGACTCTAGTTCCCAGGGACAGGGGTCCGTGTCATGAAAGCCACCACCACAAATGGCAGCCCCAGCAATGAGAGGGAAGAATGGTCTGAAATACTGAATTACCTGAGGAGGAGGGCTGAAAGGTGAAGGCTGCCACTCTCACTGCCCAGGATATGTAGACAAATAACTTCATTCCTTAGGGCTGTCAGTTCACCTTTCACCAGCATGACAGTCACATCCTCTTTTTAAAGCTATGAAAGAGGAGCTGATTAAAGTGAGAAGTTTGGAATAGCTGGGCTTTAACTCATTCCTGCTCCTGGGAAATGGGAACGTTACTCCACTGGGCTTAATTTTGCTTCCAACATTTGAGGGGAAAATATTTTCAAGGGTTGTTTGAATCCAATTACTGTCACTTGTAACAGTGTGATTTTATGTAGACAAAAACAGGCTGTTGTCTCACTACAAACTTATCTTTACTGAAAAAAAGGGAAGAGATGCATCTTTTCTCTAAACCATTGTGGGCCCAACCCTGCAAGCTATTCAGTAACTTCAACCTCCATTGCCATCATTAGGAGCTCAGAATGAACAGGAGCTTTCAAGATAAAGGGCCCAATCACAAGAGAGTGAACATAAGAATGGCCATACAGGGTCAGACCTGTAGTCCCATCTAGACGAGTATCCTGTCTCCTGAGAGTGCCCAGTACCAGAGGTGTCAGAGGGCATGAACAGAACAGGGCAATTATCAAGTGATCCATCCCTGTCATCCAGTCCCAGCTCCTGACAGGCAGAGGCTTAGGGGCACCCAGGGCACAGGGTTGTATCCCTGACCATCTTAGCTCATAGCCATTGATGGGCCTATCCTCCATTATTTATCTAATTCTTTTTTGAACCCAGTTATACTTCTGGCCTTCACAACATCCCCTGGCAACGAGATCCACAGGTTGACTGTGCACTGTGGGAGGAAGTACTTCTTTATGTTTGTTTTAAGTCTGCTGCCTATTAATTTCATTGGGTGACCCCTGGTTCTTGTTTGTGAAAGGGTAAATAACAGTTCTTTATGCACTTTCTCTACACCATTCATGATTTTATAGAAGTTTATCATATACCCCCCCTTAGTCATCTCTTTTCTAAGCTGAACAGTCCCAGTCTTTTTAGTCTCTTCTGATATGGAAGTTGTTCCATGCCCTTAATAATTTTTGTTGCCCTTCTCTGTACTTTTTCCAATTCTAACATTTTTTTGAGATGGGATGATGTGACGGAGTATACCAAACCCTCTGAGGTCCCCTGCTGAAGGCCTCGTGGCCCTGCCATACCCTGCCCACAAAAAGGGCAGTGGAGAGGGTCCTCCAAAGTGCCTAGAGTGGCTGTGTGGGATACAGCCAACCAGGGCCCAGCAGCCTCGTATAAGAAGAGCTGCAGGGTCAGAGGAAGATCAGTTCCTTGCTGGAGCTGTAGGAGTGTGGATGGTATGTGGCTGGCTGACAGAGCTACAGAACCCCAGACAGAGCAGTGCTGCCAGAAGCTGTGGAGAGCAAGGAACCATGAGCTGGTTGCTGGGACTCTGTTAGGACAAGGTCCTGAGGTAAGGATGAAGACAGCACAGGGCTGTGGAGAAGGGGCCCAGGGAATTAGAGAAGCTGTGCAACATAGTTAAAGGAATACAGCAGATGGCTGCAATCTACAGGGTCCCTGAGCTGGGACCCAGAGTAGTGGGTGGGCCTGGGTCCCCCCCCACCTCATCCCCCATTAGTCACTGGGGGGAAGTGGCCTGGACAGTGAGGCACCCCAGAGGGGGAACTGAACTATAGTGACCCAGATGGAGAGCTGTAGCCAGGAAGCCCCAAGAGGGCAAAGCCATTGTCTCTAGGGAGGGAGCCCTGGGGTGCTGCTCTATCCCAGAGGAGGGACAATCAAAGTGTGTGCACTTGGCCAAGGGGGTGCTCATGAGAGGTGAGTGCACCCTGTTACAGGTGACCAGAACTGCATGCAGTATTCCAGGTGTGGCAGTACCATGGATTTATATAGTGGCATTATATGATATTTTCTGCCTTATCTGTCCTTGTCTGAACAGTTCCTAACATTCTATTAGCTTTTTTGGCTGCCACTACACACTGAGCAGATGTTTTCAGAGAACTAAGCAGGATGACTCCAAGATCTCTTGCTTGAGTGGCAATAGCTCAAAACATTAAGAGGGTCACCTTCTGAATGACATAAAGCAGCAAGACCTACAAGGTGGACTTTAAGGAAAATGGTCTAAGACTACAACAAAGGTAGCTGTATAAAAATATTCAGGCCATATCCTTGGCCTATCACCAGATGAGCAGATGTCAATCCTTTAGCAGCGGTATGATTTTAACTAGTAGAATCTCTTCTGACTCAGAAGATTACTTCAAAACATTCTCTGCTCCCCAAACCAGTCTGATTTTGTGCTCTTCACTCAAGAATCAGAGACTTTAACTTTGCATAGATGAGCCTGGCCAGTTCCATTCTCTTATAAAAATCAACAAAACTCTTCTCCATCAGAAAGAAAAGCAAATATGTCTCTCCCTATATGGCACATGTGTGTGTCTGCTCAATGGAGAGTGTATGGATTTGATTCTCCTCTCATATACTCCAGTGTAAATCAGGAGTAACTCCACTGAAGTCAATGAAGTTACATGGGTGTCAGTGTGAGAAGAAATCAGTCATTTTATGTTTTCCTAACCTTATTCGCTAGAATCTTCTTACATAAGCAAGTGTCTACCCTTTGAGTAAAGGCCAGTGGAAGACATTTGTCTTCAGAGAAAAATATTCCCTGTTGGCCCTGCTAGTTTAAGGTCCAATGTACTTAAATGTGCAGAAATTTGCAGCAATTTTCTACAGGATTTCCTGACCAGGAAAAACCATGGTCCCTCCATTCTCCAGCAGTCAGCATTGCATTGCCAATTTACTAATTATTCTTCATTATTTAAATGTACATGGTGTTTGCTTCACACCATTTGTTTTTAACTTCTTGTCCCCTGTTGGTTTCTTGGAAGGAACATAATTATTAGCATTTCCATTCTTCTTCAGATTTGAACATGCCTGTGTTTTTCGCCCCTGGGTGGGGGCAGCTGAACTATGGAAATTGGGGGACTGTTTGAGGGGTCTAATATTACCAATATCCTGAATACCAACATCCCGAATCTTAGAGCTGCTTGCACAGGGCTGCATATTGAGAAGTTGCTGCTTGGTGGCTGACCTCTTTTTCACCTCATTCCTCATTTCACAGGCATGTCTCTGTGGGGCTGACGTGCCACCCATAACCTCAGCAACTTTTGAGTGACCTGGATATGCATTTAACTGGCTATTTTCTTCACAGTGTACATCTCTTCTGTGAGCTGAAAGGCTGGTGGGGAGCTTTATAACACTTTCTTTGGGAGTTAACTGCTTGTTAGGTGAAGGGCTATGCAATGATTTGCCTTTGCCAGGGCTTTTTAGGGTCCGAATGATACTAGGAGCCGTCTGAGGCCTAGCTTTGGCTGTCTTTCCTTTCTCGTTCTGTATAGTTTGCACCTGCAGCCACTCCAGCTGCAAAAGCCGATCGATATATTTCTCAATAAATCCTGCTGGTTGTGGTCGAGATTCCGATTTACACTCTGTGTTAACAAACACTGCCAGCTGCTGCAGGTCCCAGGAGTTGAAAGGAGGTGGGAGGAAGTCAGGATAATAATATATTGATTCTTTATAACCTGCATCAAAGAGGCGTTCAAAACATGCTGGGTCAATTTCTTCAGCTCTGAGGTTGAGTTCCGGCGGTGTGCAGGGGGAAGGGGGAATAGGAATTCTTTCTGAGTCAGAAAGGTCACTGGCACTATCCTCAGCAGCATCCTCTTGAATAATTCTCACTGACTGAAAGTCAAGAAACATCTCATTCACAGAGGTCCCTGGATATTTAGAAGTGCAAGGGACAGCTTCAGTCACATGCTCTCCAAGATTTCTTTGAGTTTCTCCTTTTTGACTGGAATAAAATCTTTGCATCAGTCCATCTTCTGCCCTACTGGAGCCACCTTGTGAATTCCCCTTCAAAATGGAAGGGATTCTGTGTAGTCCAGATTCACTTTGCCTTCTTTCCGTGAGGTCCTTCTTTGCCCCTTGTACTTTGTACAGTGATGTGCAAACGCTCATCATTCTACATGAAAAGAAAGAGCACTTACAGTTAGATCATTTAACCCCTTTTGGAACTCCAACTACCCCAGGGCTTGCTAACTCCACAACCTCTGGAGCCCCAGTTGCGTCCACAAGATGAGTCAAAGACTGAAAATAAAAGATAAGAGAATTGGTATGACTTGAGAATCTATGAATGAGATGACATTAATATATTAAACTTGCAGAAATAACCTTGCCTAATGTCCCATTTAATGGTTTGACCCTTCTGATGCACATCACTTACAATGTGTTTATATGTAGAGTGTATATAGAAGCAAATTTGGATGTGCAGGAAAAGGCAGGCTCTTGCAAGAAGAGATCTGAGACAGAAATAAAATAGCAAATAAAATAGCAGGGCTTTCCGGGCCCTATCACCAACTCGTGTAAACTGACGTAGCTCCCTTGACTTCAACTGAGCGTTGTCAATTTATACCAGCTGAGGAGCTAGCCCTCTGTGTGGTTAAATGGTTAAAAACCAGAAAACTTCTGCTCTTAGCTCCTAAACCAGTAAATATAGACATTAGCCACCGTTTGCCCATGGGTACAATGAGGTGAACTGGAGAAATCAGTTTTTAATTATGCTTAGACCAGGAAATAACGATGGTAAGCGTGCGGTTCCTGTTGGGAAATGTCTTTATAAACACAACTGACTTTTTTTTTTTCTTGCTGTCTCCTGTTTCATTCAAATCTGATTTTGACTATAAAGCTCTTTGAGGCAGGAGAGCAAGGTTCCAATGCTGGTAACTTAAATCTGTGTTCCTAATAACTGAACATGAAGGGTGATATCATGGCCCCAGTTAAGTCAAAGGCAAAACTTCTATTGACTTCAAAGCCAGTATTTCATCTGAAGACTTATGTGCAGCTTTGAAAAATCTATAGACATCAGACAGACAATATAAAAAACTTTACCTGTTTTGCTGATGAGCCTCATCTAGCCCGTTTCTTTCCTTGTAAAGAAAACTTGGTTGACTGTCATCCTGGGTGCAATGGAAAGTCTAGAAAATAGATGTAAATATGTGTACCTAAAAACTGTAATAAAGAAAAATCTGACATAAAATAGAAGCACATTTTTATATATGCAAAGGATTTGAATTGATTTACCTTTCTGGTGGTATTTAAAATACTTTTGCTTAAGCTGCTGGGAGAAGGTCTCACAGGGGAAAGTGGTTTCTCTAGTCCTTTGGCACTTGGATGTCCCTTTCCACCACTGGAACTAGCAATAAATAAACAGGATATTGTAATTAATTAACAAGATACTTGACAATCACAGCTTCAGTACAGATTTTCAATGTACATTCATTTTAAAAAGAGTGCGAGAAAGAGATGGTCATAATTATACTTAAGTGTTCCTTAGATTTAAAGGATTTCTCATTTATGCTTCACTAAAACTTTTTCGTGCATATTTGGTGGTCCCTTTTAATTTACATGCCACATAAGTGCTTAACTCACAAATGGATAATTCAACAGTGATACTTCACACATTTTTATAGCACCTTCTATCCAAGGATCTCAAAGCAATTTACAAGCATCAGTAATTAACCATATTGCTATTGTTTTGCACAGTGCATAGTACAAGGAGGACCTGGTTCATGACTCGGACTAGGTGATTCCACAATACAACTAAAGTAATTATAATAATATGCAGTATTAAGAATATAGCAAGCCAAATCTTGCTTGCCTTTTTTTATGTGCATAGTGCCAGTGATGCTCAAGGGATTACTCATGAGGATGTAAGCAGAATTTGGCTCAGAATGTGCAGTCTATTACAATATTAATAGAAGCTATTTAACAACAGTGGCACAAAGCAAAATTCACAGTTATGTGATCACCGGGTGGTGCTTAAATCAGGAGCAAAAAATCCCACACACATTCAAAATGAATTATATGCATTACTGACCTGGACAATTTGACATTATAATCCAGAGAGTATTCTCCTAAATAAACCAGACTCTCTCTGGGGCCACATTAGAAAAAAAATATTTTAACATTTAAAATAATGCATTCTCTAAGAATAAGAAAAAGCTGTATTTGCATTGCACATAAGCACTATCTTTTTTTTTAAAAAAAGAATGCTTGAAAATGTCACTTCAAAACAACAACCATATTTTACCTCCATGTCTGCTTTCAGATGGATTGCAGTAAAATTCACTTCTGTCAATACATAGTATTCATTTTTAGTTGGAGTCAGTACCATGGTTTTGTTTGGAAAAATGATGCGTTGCCACTTTAATGGGTTATAAAATAATGAAAGCAAATACCAGTCCCTCCAGCATGGAAACAATCACCTCTAACTTTGTGACCTGCACACGAACTATCTGATTATCTGTTTCGTTCTGAATAAACAAATAGATAAATGAAAAGGAAATAAATGACCCTGGCTAGCCCACTGAATCACACAATCAGTTAGATACTAATCTGCAATAATTACGTATTTCCCTAGCAAAGAGAGAGAAAATAATTTCCTTACATTACCATTCCTTTGTGGGTTTCATGGATTTGGCTGTCCTTTTTCAGTGTCCCTCGTTGCAGTAGTAAGGGATAATCTTGAATGCCTGGTCCCATTATTATTCCGTTTAAAGAGTACTTGCAAGTTACACTTTTTCTTTTACATCCTTTTTCACAATCTTAAACAAAGGACTCCAACCTTTTCTGCGTATAAGACAGAGTGGAGTGGATGCATATCACCACATCCTATGGATGCAGTAAACAAACACCATGCACTCCCCCCAGAAAACACGTGATTTAATCTTTGATAACAGTAGGATAAAAATACTCAGCTAGCCAGCTGTGCTGGAAAACAATATTTCCCTCCCCCAAAGCTTGCTGAAGGAGCAGCTGCATTATTCATCTGCTTATTGCTGATCTTTATTGAGCTGTCATTACCAGGGCTATTGAACAGAGAGCAGCACAGTTCCCCCGCCCCCTTCCTCCCTGAGGAATAGGTTGGCCATTAGAATTGCAAAGCATTGTGGGTCAAGGACAGCAGGGAGCTACGCATACTTTTCTACAGGAAGCTCGGCGGCTGCTGCTGCAATATTTATCAGGCACAGGCTGCCAGTCACTGCTGACAAGCAGACCCTGGATTAGGGGAGGCTGCGCCAGTACCGTCCCAAAGCATGAGTACCCCTGGGAATCTGTTGACAAACAGGGCTCTGCACGATCACTTGTAAAAGCAGAAGGCTGCATTTAAATGCACAGCAGCACTGGAACAGCGACCCTTCGTACGCTCCATTGTCATTTAACTTCCTCTTGCACAGAAACATTGGGTGGAGCGGAGTCTCATTTGCCAATGGATGTGGGTATCTCTGCTTTTACAATAACAAGAACAGGTGATCAGGCACCTGCGCTTTCCCTCTGAGCTGCCCTTTTGTCAAAAAAAATATGCATATACCTTGTATATATTTGTAAACACTGGCAAATTTTAACACTACATCCATT